>NC_091152.1:50452231-50775739 GCF_040958095.1 Procambarus clarkii | reverse complement strand
TGCAGGGGTGTGTGCAACACACTCTGGTGCAGGGGTGTGTGCAACACTCTGGTGCAGGGGGGTGTGCAACACACTGTGGTGCAGGGGTGTGTGCAACACTCTGGTGCAGGGGTGTGTGCAACACTCTGGTGCAGGGGTGTGTGCAACACTCTGGTGCAGGGGTGTGTGCAACACTCTGGTGCAGGGGTGTGTGGAACACTCTCTGGTGCAGGGGTGTGTGCAACACACTCTGGTGCAGGGGTGTGGAACACTCTCTGGTGCAGGGGTGTGGAACACTCTCTGGTGCAGGGGGGTGTGCAACACACTGGTGCAGGGGCGTGTGTAACACTCTGGTGCAGGGGTGTGTGTAACACTCTGGTGCAGGGGTGTGTGTAACACTCTGGTGCAGGGGCGTGTGTAACACTCTGGTGCAGGGGTGTGTGCAACACTCTGGTGCAGGGGCGTGTGTAACACTCTGGTGCAGGGGTGTGTGCAACACTCTGGTGCAGGGGCGTGTGTAACACTCTGGTGCAGGGGTGTGTGTAACACTCTCTGGTGCAGGGGCGTGTGCAACACTCTCTGGTGCAGGGGTGTGTGCAACACACTCTGGTGCAGGGGGGTGTGCAACACACTCTGGTGCAGGGGTGTGGAACACTCTCTGGTGCAGGGGTGTGTGTAACACTCTCTGGTGCAGGGGGGTGTGTAACACTCTGGTGCAGGGGTGTGTGCAACACACTCTGGTGCAGGGGTGTGTGCAACACTCTGGTGCAGGGATGTGGAACACTCTCTGGTGCAGGGGTGTGGAACACTCTTTGGTGCAGGGGTGTGTGCAACACACTCTGGTGCAGGGGTGTGTGCAACACTCTGGTGCAGGGGTGTGTGCAACACTCTGGTGCAGGGGTGTGTGGAACACTCTCTGGTGCAGGGGTGTGTGTAACACTCTGGTGCAGGGGTGTGTGCAACACACTCTGGTGCAAGGGCCTGTGCAACACTCTCTGGTGCAGGGGTGTGTGCAACACTCTCTGGTGCAGGGGTGTCTGTAACACTCTCTGGTGCAGGGGTGTGTGCAACACACTCTGGTGCAGGGGTGTGTGCAACACTCTCTGGCGCAGGGGTGTGTGCAACACACTCTGGTGCAGGGGTGTGTGCAACACACTCTGGTGCAGGGGTGTGTGCAACACTCTCGGGTGCAGGGGTGTGTGCAACACTCTCGGGTGCAGGTGTGTGTGCAACACACTCTGGTGCAGGGGTGTGTGCAACACACTCTGGTGCAGGGGTGTGTGCAACACACTCTGGTGCAGGGGTGTGTGCAACACTCTCGGGTGCAGGGGTGTGTGCAACATACTCTTGTGCAGGGGTGTGTGCAACACTCTCTGGTGCAGGGGTGTGTGCAACACACTCTGGTGCAGGGGTGTGTGCAACACACTCTGGTGCAGGGGTGTGTGTAACACTCTGGTGCAGGGGTGTGTGCAACACACACTTTTGCAGGGGCGTGTGCAACACACTCTGGTGCAGGGGTGTGGGACACTCTCTGGTGCAGGGGTGTGTGCAACACTCTCTGGTGCAGGGGTGTGTGCAACACTCTGGTGCAGGGGTGTGTGCAACACACACTGGTGCAGGGGCGTGTGCAACACACTCTGGTGCAGGGGCGTGTGCAACACACACTGGTGCAGGGGTGTGTGCAACACTCTCTGGTGCAGGGGTGTGTTCAACACTCTCTGGTGCAGGGGTGTGTGCAACACACTCTGGCGCAGGGGTGTGGGACACTCTCTGGTGCAGGGGTGTGTGCAACACTCTCTGGTGCAGGGGTGTGTGCAACACACTCTGGTGCAGGGGTGTGTGCAACACACTCTGGTGCAGGGGTGTGTGGAACACTCTCTGGTGCAGGGGTGTGTGCAACACACTCTGGTGCAGGGGTGTGGAACACTCTCTGGTGCAGGGGTGTGGAACACTCTCTGGTGCAGGGGGGTGTGCAACACACTGGTGCAGGGGCGTGTGTAACACTCTGGTGCAGGGGTGTGTGTAACACTCTGGTGCAGGGGTGTGTGTAAAACTCTGGTGCAGGGGCGTGTGTAACACTCTGGTGCAGGGGTGTGTGCAACACTCTGGTGCAGGGGCGTGTGTAACACTCTGGTGCAGGGGTGTGTGCAACACTCTGGTGCAGGGGCGTGTGTAACACTCTGGTGCAGGGGTGTGTGTAACACTCTCTGGTGCAGGGGCGTGTGCAACACTCTCTGGTGCAGGGGTGTGTGCAACACACTCTGGTGCAGGGGGGTGTGCAACACACTCTGGTGCAGGGGTGTGGAACACTCTCTGGTGCAGGGGTGTGTGTAACACTCTCTGGTGCAGGGGGGTGTGTAACACTCTAGTGCAGGGGTGTGTGCAACACACTCTGGTGCAGGGGTGTGTGCAACACTCTGGTGCAGGGATGTGGAACACTCTCTGGTGCAGGGGTGTGGAACACTCTTTGGTGCAGGGGTGTGTGCAACACACTCTGGTGCAGGGGTGTGTGCAACACTCTGGTGCAGGGGTGTGTGCAACACTCTGGTGCAGGGGTGTGTGGAACACTCTCTGGTGCAGGGGTGTGTGTAACACTCTGGTGCAGGGGTGTGTGCAACACACTCTGGTGCAAGGGCCTGTGCAACACTCTCTGGTGCAGGGGTGTGTGCAACACTCTCTGGTGCAGGGGTGTCTGTAACACTCTCTGGTGCAGGGGTGTGTGCAACACACTCTGGTGCAGGGGTGTGTGCAACACTCTCTGGCGCAGGGGTGTGTGCAACACACTCTGGTGCAGGGGTGTGTGCAACACACTCTGGTGCAGGGGTGTGTGCAACACTCTCGGGTGCAGGGGTGTGTGCAACACTCTCGGGTGCAGGTGTGTGTGCAACACACTCTGGTGCAGGGGTGTGTGCAACACACTCTGGTGCAGGGGTGTGTGCAACACACTCTGGTGCAGGGGTGTGTGCAACACTCTCGGGTGCAGGGGTGTGTGCAACATACTCTTGTGCAGGGGTGTGTGCAACACTCTCTGGTGCAGGGGTGTGTGCAACACACTCTGGTGCAGGGGTGTGTGCAACACACTCTGGTGCAGGGGTGTGTGTAACACTCTGGTGCAGGGGTGTGTGCAACACACACTTTTGCAGGGGCGTGTGCAACACACTCTGGTGCAGGGGTGTGGGACACTCTCTGGTGCAGGGGTGTGTGCAACACTCTCTGGTGCAGGGGTGTGTGCAACACTCTGGTGCAGGGGTGTGTGCAACACACACTGGTGCAGGGGCGTGTGCAACACACTCTGGTGCAGGGGCGTGTGCAACACACACTGGTGCAGGGGTGTGTGCAACACTCTCTGGTGCAGGGGTGTGTTCAACACTCTCTGGTGCAGGGGTGTGTGCAACACACTCTGGCGCAGGGGTGTGGGACACTCTCTGGTGCAGGGGTGTGTGCAACACTCTCTGGTGCAGGGGTGTGTGCAACACACTCTGGTGCAGGGGTGTGTGCAACACACTCTGGTGCAGGGGTGTGTGCAACACACTCTGGTGCAGGGGCGTGTGCAACACACTCTGGTGCAGGGGTGTGGAACACTCTCTGGTGCAGGGGTGTGTGCAACACTCTCTGGTGCAGGGGTGTGTGCAACACACTCTGGTGCAGGGGCGTGTGCAACACACTCTGGTGCAGGGGTGTGGAACACCCTCTGGTGCAGGGGTGTGTGCAACACACTCTGGTGCAGGGGTGTGTGCAACACACTCTGGTGCAGGGGTGTGTGCAACACTCTCGGGTGCAGGGGTGTGTGCAACACTCTCGGGTGCAGGTGTGTGTGCAACACACTCTGGTGCAGGGGTGTGTGCAACACACTCTGGTGCAGGGGTGTGTGCAACACACTCTGGTGCAGGGGTGTGTGCAACACTCTCGGGTGCAGGGGGGTGTGCAACATACTCTTGTGCAGGGGTGTGTGCAACACTCTCTGGTGCAGGGGTGTGTGCAACACACTCTGGTGCAGGGGTGTGTGCAACACACTCTGGTGCAGGGGTGTGTGTAACACTCTGGTGCAGGGGTGTGTGCAACACACACTTTTGCAGGGGCGTGTGCAACACACTCTGGTGCAGGGGTGTGGGACACTCTCTGGTGCAGGGGTGTGTGCAACACTCTCTGGTGCAGGGGTGTGTGCAACACTCTGGTGCAGGGGTGTGTGCAACACACACTGGTGCAGGGGCGTGTGCAACACACTCTGGTGCAGGGGCGTGTGCAACACACACTGGTGCAGGGGTGTGTGCAACACTCTCTGGTGCAGGGGTGTGTGCAACACTCTCTGGTGCAGGGGTGTGTGCAACACACTCTGGCGCAGGGGTGTGGGACACTCTCTGGTGCAGGGGTGTGTGCAACACTCTCTGGTGCAGGGGTGTGTGCAACACACTCTGGTGCAGGGGTGTGTGCAACACACTCTGGTGCAGGGGTGTGTGCAACACACTCTGGTGCAGGGGCGTGTGCAACACATTCTGGTGCAGGGGTGTGGAACACTCTCTGGTGCAGGGGTGTGTGCAACACTCTCTGGTGCAGGGGTGTGTGCAACACACTCTGGTGCAGGGGCGTGTGCAACACACTCTGGTGCAGGGGTGTGGAACACCCTCTGGTGCAGGGGTGTGTGCAACACACTCTGGTGCAGGGGTGTGTGCAACACTCTGGTGCAGGGGTGTGTGCAACACACACTGGTGCAGGGGCGTGTGCAACACACTCTGGTGCAGGGGCGTGTGCAACACACACTGGTGCAGGGGTGTGTGCAACACTCTCTGGTGCAGGGGTGTGTGCAACACTCTCTGGTGCAGGGGTGTGTGCAACACACTCTGGCGCAGGGGTGTGGGACACTCTCTGGTGCAGGGGTGTGTGCAACACTCTCTGGTGCAGGGGTGTGTGCAACACACTCTGGTGCAGGGGTGTGTGCAACACACTCTGGTGCAGGGGTGTGTGCAACACACTCTGGTGCAGGGGCGTGTGCAACACACTCTGGTGCAGGGGTGTGGAACACTCTCTGGTGCAGGGGTGTGTGCAACACTCTCTGGTGCAGGGGTGTGTGCAACACACTCTGGTGCAGGGGCGTGTGCAACACACTCTGGTGCAGGGGTGTGGAACACCCTCTGGTGCAGGGGTGTGTGCAACACACTCTGGTGCAGGGGTGTGTGCAACACACTCTGGTGCAGGGGCGTGTGCAACACACTCTGGTGCAGGGGTGTGGAACACTCTCTGGTGCAGGGGTGTGTGCAACACTCTCTGGTGCAGGTGTGTGGAACACTCTCTGGTGCAGGGGTGTGTGCAACACTCTCTGGTGCAGGGGTGTGTGCAACACTCTCTGGTGCAGGGGTGTGTGCAACACACACTGGTGCAGGGGAGTGTGTAATTTACCCTTCAGCGTGTGGATGTTTATGACTGTGGAGGTCACCGTCCAGACTGTGACACTACCTGGGAGAAGCAGTAAGAGAGGTGTACTCTACGTGGGAGGAACACTGAGACAGGTGTACTCCACGTGGGAGGAACACTGAGACTGGTGTACTCTACGTGGGAGGAACACTGAGACTGGTGTACTCTACGTGGGAGGAACACTGAGACTGGTGTACTCTACGTGGGAGGAACATTGAGATCGGTGTACTCTACGTGGGAGGAACACTGAGACTGGTGTGCTCTACGTGGGAGGAACACTGAGACTGGTGTACTCTACGTGGGAGGAACACTGAGATCGGTGTACTCTACGTGGGAGGAACACTGAGACCCGTGTACTCTACGTGGGAGGAACACTGAGACTGGTGTACTCTACGTGGGAGGAACACTGAGACTGGTGTACTCTACGTGGGAGGAACACTGAGACTGGTGTACTCTACGTGGGAGGAACACTGAGACTGGTGTACTCTACGTGGGAGGAACACTGAGACCCGTGTACTCTACGTGGGAGGAACACTGAGACTGGTGTACTCTACGTGGGAGGAACACTGAGACCCGTGTACTCTACGTGGGAGGAACACTGAGACCCGTGTACTCTACGTGGGAGGAACACTGAGACTGGTGTACTCTACGTGGGAGGAACACTGAGACTGGTGTACTCTACGTGGGAGGAACACTGAGACTGGTGTACTTTACGTGGGAGGAACACTGAGACTGGTGTACTCTACGTGGAACACTGAGACCAGTGTACTTTACGTGGGAGGAACACTGAGGCCGGTGTACTCTACGTGGGAGGAACACTGAGACTGGTGTACTCTACATGGAACACTGAGACCAGTGTACTCTACGTGGGAGGAACACTGAGGCCGGTGTACTCTACGTGGGAGGAACACTGAGAGAGGAAAACTTCCAAAAGAATGATCTGACCAATTAGCTGTACTGGTGAACGAACTATTTCTGGACTACCGCACATTTACAAAATCTTCGGAGGTAAATGATCTGTATGTGTTTGTGAGAAGGAATATATGTAAATTCTTAATATGTGTACGTTAGTAAATGTTCCATAAGTGTTTGTTTATGTGTGATGCATGAGTGTAAATCCTTACTATCCCTGCTGACTCATTCTATCCTTCCCTACTGGCTTATTCTATCCTTCAGTCCTGCTTCCTCTTTATCCACACTTCGTTCATTTTTAATCGTGTTTTTCAAACATTGACGTTATAGTTTAGCATCGTTTAAGTTGTCAGTGACACGCGAATTGCTGAAAAAAACAATTCTGATTTCCCTAGAGCTCATTTTTTTTTTTTTAATAAACAATGGTTCTTACATTCTTCTAAGAATCAGAGGAGAACTTCCTAGAGGGACAATTAAGTTTACCAAGATCAGCATTTTGGAGATCCCAAACTTCACATCCATACAGAATAGAAGCACCGACTATTAATAACTTTAACCTCGACCAAACTCACTCAAGATAACGTGTGTTCTGACCTTTAGGTCTCTGGTCGCACCATCTGGTAGTGGCCTCTGAGGGTATAATACGACCCACGTGCTCTAAAAACATATCTTCCTCTACTCTCTCCCTGCCAAAGTAGATTTAGGTCAAGATGTAAATAAGACGATTGCAATAAGTTAACATCATCTGCATCACTTTAGCCCGGGTTGAGCTGTGGGACAACCACCTTACCTTGAGGTTACCTTGAGGTGCTTCCGGGGCTTAGCGTCCCCGCGGCCCGGTCGTCGACCAGGCCTCCTGGTTGCCGGACTGATCAACCAGGCTGTTGGACGCGGCTGCTCGCAGCCTGACGTATGAGTCACAGCCTGGTTGATCAGGTATCCTTTGGAGGTGCTTATCTTGTTCTCTCTTGAACACTGTGAGGGGTCGGCCAGTTATGCCCCTTATGTGTAGTGGAAGCGTGTTAAACAGTCTCGGACCTCTGATGGTGATAGAGTTCTCTCTCAGAGTACCAGTTGCACCTCTGCTTTTCAACGGGGGTATTCTGCACATCCTGCCATGTCTTCTGGTCTCATGTGATGTTATTTCTGTGTGCAGGTTTGGGAGCAGCCCCTCTAATATTTTCCACGTGTAAATTATTATGTACCTCTCCCGCCTGCGCTCAAGGGAGTACAGTTTTAGGCTCTTTAGTCGGTCCCAATAGTTTAGATGTTTTACTGAGTGGATTCAAGCAGTAAAGAATCTCTGCACGCTCTCCAGGTCAGCAATTTCTCCAGCTTTGAAAGGTGCTGTCATTGTGCAGCAGTACCCCACTCTAGAGAGCACAAGCGTTTTGAAAAGTATCATCATCGGTATAGCATCTCTAGTGTGAAAAGTTCTTGTTATCCAACCTGTCATTATTCTTGCAGTTGTGACGACTACTTTATTGTGTTCTTTAAAGGTAAGGTCTTCCGACATGAGTACACCCAGATCCTTTACATTGCCTTTTCGTTCTACGTTATGATTTGCCTGAGTTTTGTACGTGGTTTCCGTTTTTATATTTTCATTTTTTCCATAGCGCATGAGCTGGAACTTATCTTCGTTAAACACCATATTATTTTCTGTAGCCCATAGAAAGACCTGATCTACATCTGACTGGAGGTTCGCCGTGTCCTCTATGTTGCCTACTCTTATGAAGATCCTAGTGTCATCTGCAAAGGATGATACAGTGCTATAGGTTGTGTTCTTGTCTATGTCCGATATGAGGACGAGAAAAAGTGTTATACTCAAATTCTGTCAGTTGAAATGTAACCAATCACAGGCAAGTAGACCTCTGACCTCATGCCAGACAGAGGAGCATCAAGCCATGCTCCCAGCAGCCTTAGTTCTCTCTCAGACCCAGAGTAAGGTGGACCTCGGTTGGCCAGATATATACCTTGTTGTCTTGGTCAATAAATATATACAGAAGCGACTACTGTGTCTACATTCAACCCGAACAAGGCAAACGAATTCTGGTAGCAGCAGTGGGATCCAGAAATTTTTTCTGGAAACTAAAATTCAAGTACCCAGCATCGCCGTGTGTTTCACAGTACATCCGCCACCGCCGCCACCGCCATCAGCCGCCTCCACAAGCCGCCATCCTGCCACCCACGCATCAAATATTGTGCCAGACCGGGGTCCTGCCATCAACCACTACTCCAGGCCAACGTTTCAGAAGTAAGGGTCAATATTTTCCTGTGAGAACGCTAATTCATCAGTGAGGAGGAAGTTTACTTTTACTTTGTTTCTCCTACTCCTTCTAACCCCCCTTTTCTATCTCTCTCCATTATTCTCCCTTATTCTCTCTCTTCCTCCCCCTCTCTCTCTCACTCATTTGCTCAAATGCTCTCTTGTTTCTCAAATTCAAGCCTTAATGCTCCCATTCACTCACCCTCACTCTCATTCACTTAGTTTTTCTTTTTCTCAAATTCAAGTCTTAGTGCTCCCATGCTCTTCCTCCCCCCTCTCTCTTACTCTTTTCTCCTCTTTTCATGCTCTCACTCCCTTGCTCTCTTGTTTTTCTCAATTTCAAGTCTTAGTAGATCTGATTCTTTACTATTGTAATTTTATTATTACTAAGATAAAGAATGAACTTATATATGAAAACAAAGTAAAAGAAGGAAAGAAGGTTAAGTGGGATGGTGGGTTTGGGTAAAAATATACAAAGGAGAAACAAAACTACATCTGAAAGGTTAGGAAAAGGATAATATATTCAACAAATACGTCAAAAACACAATAAACTACATCTGAAAGGTTAGGTTAAAGGGTTGGGGAATAAGAACATATGATAGAACCTACCAAATACACTAAGATTACAAGAGGTTAGGTTAAAGGGTTGGGGAATAAGAATAAATGATAACAAACATAATAAATACAACTTATGAGCAACTTGATGAACTTTAACAAATAACCCTTGATCTGCAAAAATGACCATTTGAGATATTAGCCCTTGAAACGAGTAAATTCCCATATATAACAAAAATCCTTTGAAATGGTTAAACACCCAATCTTAAACAAATAACACTTGAAATGCAAAAATGTCCATTTGAGAAATTAACCCTTGAAATGAGTAAATGAATATGAGACAATGATTGACGAAACACAAAAGACAAGCAGGAATAATTATGTAAGTTAGATCATGTCTGGTTGGACTAAATAAGTTAGGATACATCAGTTTGGGAATGTAAGATTAAGTTAGGTAAGATAAGTTAGGTAAGTTAGGTTAAGCAGGTTAAGTTAGGTAAGGTAGGTAAGTTAGGTTAAGCAGGATAAGTTAGGTTAAGTTAGGTAGGATAGGTAAGGTAAGGTAAGTTAAGTTAGCATAGGTATAGTTAGGTTATGCAGGTTAAGTTAGGTAAGATAGGTAATGTAAGGTAAGTTAAGTTAGGATAGGTAAAGTTAGGTTAAACAGGTTAAGTTAGGTAATGTAGGTAAGTTAGGTTAAGCAGGATAAGTTACGTTAAGTCAGGTAAGTTAGGTAAGATAGGTAAGGTAAGGTAAGATAGGTAAGGTAAGGTAAGTTAGGTTAAGTTTCGTAATGTAGGTAAGTTAGGTTAAGCAAGATAAGTTAGGTTAAGTTAGGTAAGATAGGTAATGTAAGATAAGTTAGGTTAAGCAGGTTAGGTTATACAGGTTAAGTTAGGTAAGTTAGGTAAGATAGGTAAGGTTAGGTTAGGTTAGGTTAGGTTAGGTAAAGTTAGGTTAAGCAGGTTAAGTTAGGTAAATGTAGGTAAGTTAGGTTAAGCAGGATAAGTTAGGTTAGGTTAGGTAAGTTAGGTATGATAGGTAAGGTAAAGTAAGTTATGTTACGATAGGTAAAGTTAGGTAAGGTAAGGTAAGTTATGTTAGGATAGGTAATGTTAGGTTATGCAGGTTAAGTTAGGTAAGATTGGTAAAGGTAAGGTAAGTTAAGTTAGGATAGGTAAAGTTAGGTTTAGGAACGTTACGTTAACTAAGTAACATTGGGTGGAGAGAAATTTTATGACTGAAGATGTCTTAAAGAATAACATGATGGAAGAAGGAGAGTTTCTTTGATGAACGAAGGTGTCTTAGAGAACAACTTTTTGGAGAACGAAGATGAATTAGAGATCACTTTGATGATTCTGAGAATAACTTTGATCAACGAAGATGGATTGGAAAGTTTCTCTAATGAACGAAGGTGACTTAGAGATTAACTTTTATGATTTAGAGAACATCTTTAATATCTTAGCGAACAACATTGATGTCTTAGAGAACAACTTTGATGAACAAAGATGTCTTAGAAAGCTTCTCTGATGAACGAAAAGATACTTAGAGAATAACTTTGATGACTGTATTTAACTTTTTGATGGCTCTGAGGACAGTTTTGTTGAACGAGGATGTCTCTGAAGGTTTCTTTGAATAACGAAGGTGACTCTAAGAATAACTTTTTGATGACTCTGAGAATGACTTTGATGAACGGAAGGTTCATCAGGTCTTAGAGAATAACTTTGAGGACTTAGAGAATGTCTTTGATGAACGGAAGGTTACTTAGAGAATAACATATCATGACTGAGAATAACTTTTGATAGCTCTTAGAATAACTTTGATAGCTCAGAATAACTTTTGTGGACATGAGAATATCTTTGGATAACTCTGAGATTAACTTTGATGTCTTTGAAACAACTTTGATGAACGAGAGTGAGTTAGAGATTACCTTTGATAACTCTAAGATTAACTTTGATGACTTTGAGAACAAGTTTGATGACTGAGATTAATTTTTAACGTCTTTGGAATACCTTTGGTGACTCTGAGAAAATCGTTGATGACTTTGAGAATGACTTCTGAGAACATGAGTAGTATTTGAATGCGTCTTTGATGTAATGAAGAGTAACTTTGATGTCTCGAAGATGTCTTACAGAACAACTTTGATGACTTTGAGAATGACTTCTGAGAACCTGAGTAGTATTTTGAATGCGTCTTTGAAGTAATGAAGAGTAACTTTGATGTCTCGAAGATATCTTGCAGATCAACTTTGATGACCGAGATTAATTTTTTGTTGTTTTACAGATTAATTTTGATAGCTCTGAGAATAACTTTTATGCCTCTGAGATTAACTTTAATGAACGAAGATGTCTTAGAAAGTTTCTCTGATGAAGGAAAGGTTACTTAGAGAATAACTTTTATGCCTCCGAGAATAACTTTCATGTCTCTGAGAATAACTTTTATGTCTCTGAGAACAGCTTTTATGCCTCTGAGAATAACTTTGATGTCTTAAAGGATGTCTTTGATGTCTCAAAGGATGTCTTTGAGTGCAACTTTGATGAACGAGAGTGAGTTAGAGATTACCTTTGTTAACTCTGAGATTAACTTTGATGAACGAGAAAATACTTTTTGATGACATCGAGAATAATTTTGATAGCTCTGAGAATAACTTTTATGCCTCTGAGATTAACTTTAATGAACGAAGATGTCTTAGAAAGTTTCTCTGATGAACGAAAGGTTACTTAGAGAATAACTTTTATGCCTCCGAGAATAACTTTCATGTCTCTGAGAATAACTTTTATGTCTCTGAGAACAGCTTTTATGCCGCTGAGAATAACTTTGATGTCTTACAGGATGTCTTTGATGTCTCAAAGGATGTCTTTGATGTCTCAAAGGATGTCTTTGAGTGCAACTTTGATGAACGAGAGTGAGTTAGAGATTACCTTTGTTAACTCTGAGATTAACTTTGATGAACGAGAAAATACTTTTTGATGACATCGAGAATAATTTTGATAGCTCTGAGAATAACTTTTATGCCTCTGAGATTAACTTTAATGAACGAAGATGTCTTAGAAAGTTTCTCTGATGAACGAAAGGTTACTTAGAGAATAACTTTTATGCCTCCGAGAATAACTTTCATGTCTCTGAGAATAACTTTTATGTCTCTGAGAACAGCTTTTATGCCGCTGAGAATAACTTTGATGTCTTAAAGGATGTCTTTGATGTCTCAAAGGATGTCTTTGATGTCTCAAAGGATGTCTTTGATGTCTCAAAGGATGTCTTTGAGTGCAACTTTGATGAACGAGAGTGAGTTAGAGATTACCTTTGTTAACTCTGAGATTAACTTTGATGAACGAGAAAATACTTTTTGATGACATCGAGAATAATTTTGATAGCTCTGAGAATAACTTTTATGCCTCTGAGATTAACTTTAATGAACGAAGATGTCTTAGAAAGTTTCTCTGATGAACGAATAGTTACTTAGAGAATAACATTTTGATGACTGAGATTAACTTTTTGATGACTGAGAATAACTTTGAGGATGCGAGTAAATTTTTGAGTGTTTGAGAGTGTCTTTTGATATCTCGAAGAGTCCCCTTGAAGTCTTAAAGGATGTCTTTGATGTCTCAAAGGATGTCTTTGAGTGCAACTTTGATGTCTTTGAGTAAGTCCTTGATGTCTCGAAGAGTGTCTTTGACTATATTTCTTACTTAACGACATATAATTTTAGTTAGGAACAATGATGAATATGACTATTTTAGCGAAGTGAAAGGTTACTTCAGTTAAGAACAGTGTTGGAAAGAGGCTACACATGACTATTTTAGATGAGAGAAGTGATATTTCAGTTAAGAAATGACAAGGAAACATGATGAAGTAACTATTTTTTAGTTGACTGATGAATACTTTTAGTTAAGGAAAAAGACAAAACATGACGAGGGAGACTATTTTGTGCTTCCCAAAGTATAATGTCAGTTAAGAACAGCGAAGAAAGATATCTATGGTTATTTTTTCTTACTTGACAAAACATAATTTTAGTTAGGAACAATGATGATGAATATGACTTTTTCTGTTGATTGATGGATAATTTTAGTTATGAAATGACAATGAAACATGAAGAACACGGTTATTTTCTGATGACTAGGGAATAATTTTAGTTATGAACAGTGTTGGAAAGATTCCTTTGACCTTTTGGTTGACTGGATAATAAGTTTAGTTGAGAAATGAGGAAAGTGACTATGTTTTAGTTGATTGGCGAAAGATTTTTAGTTAAGAAGTTACAAGAAAGGTTTGTCTTTGTAAATTTGGAACTGAATAAAGTGTAGATTTGTTTAAGAACGGGGTTGGTAGAACTATTAAGTTGACTACGAGAATTACTTTGACAAAGTTTTGCAAATAAAAACTTTTTGACAAAAATTGTTGAGGGAACTGTATTGCAGTATAATATTATTTGACAAAGAACTAGTTAGTGAATGGAAGAAACAAATTGGTTTAAAGAAACAAAGAACATAAAAAAAATGAGGTTAAGTAGGGGAATGAACACAGTGAACATACGGTGAACACAGAAAACATGTAAGAAAAAGTTGATGAATAGAGTGAACATGCAGGGAATATGAACTTATAGAGAATATGAAGACATGATAAGGAACATAGGGAATACAAAGAATGAACATGTGAAGAACAAGCTAAGAACATTGAGAACATGAATATTGAGTATAAAAGTTATACAGAGAATATATGATGTACATGAAAACATGACAAAGAACATAGTGAACATACGGGGAAAATGGTAGAAAAAATTTGAACTGAGCATGCTGTGAACATTTGTAGAACATGGAATGAACACAGAAAACATGGAAAAAATGTGAAGAACACAGGAGAATATAGAGAAAATATGCAAATACAGTATGATTATTATTGAAGGTTTGGATACGTTGGGGATGAAAGATAATTACATAGGTTGGGGTTTTGTGACTACTCTGATAAAGAGTTAGGCTGGAGAGGGACTTGATCGGATATATTCATGTTCGATGATCTAAGACAGAGGAAATGGAGCTTGGCTAATGTCCAGATTAATTTTATTACGTTAGAAAATAAGGTGATCTTAAATCTCAGGGTGATTTAGTTGGAAAATAAAGAACTTGTACAAAATGAACTAAGCTGGGGAACAAGAGTTGAAACTTGATAACTGAACTGGTTTTTATTTACTATGTCTGAAAATGTAGTTGGGTGTTTAAATCTCAGGGGGATTTGGACTGATAGTAATGAATTTACAGGAGTGAACTCGGACAGAGGACAAGAGCTAGAGTTTTATAATTGTTTACATCATATTTACTATGTCTGAAATACAGAGGGTAAAAATTTCAGGGAAATTGATGGGTTATTTACAAATATACGAGAGAGAACTAAGTTGGGGGACGAGAGCTGGAGCTCGATAACTGTTTTGATCTTATTTATGGTGTCTGAAATACAGAGGGTAAAAATTTCAGGGAAATTGATGGGTTATTTACAAAGACTTGAGGGTGGAGTAGGGTGGGGGACGAGAGCTGGAGCTCAGTAACTGACTTGATCTTATTTACTACGACTGAAATATGACTGTTTAAAATTTCAGGGGGATTGGACTGCTAGTAGCGAAAATGTGGTCTCTGTCAAAATTTGGGTCTTCAATTGGACTCTGATTAATTTCGATCATGAACTGGACTCTGATGAATTTTGCTCTCAAAGTAGACTTTGGCGAATTTGAGCATAAACTGGACTCTGACGAAAATTGGGTATAAAATGGACTCTGTCAAATTTTCACAAATTACAGGACTCTGATGAAATTTGAGCTTAAAACTGTCTCTGACTAATTTTGCTCACAAAGTGGCCTCTGTTCATTTTTAGGTATAAAATGGTCTCTGACGAAATTCTGTCTGTAACTGGGCTCTGTTCAATTTTGGTCTTTACAGGTGAAATAGCCGTAAATGGATATAAAACTAAATGTTATGGCTAAGTTGTCTGTTTTCCTTAACAAAACATCTAAGGCAATATTCTCTGAAAATGGTCTTTTTACAAATTCGGTCATAAACATATAATTAAACTTATATGATTATTTGAAACTCTGAAAATAACTGTAAGGAAATAGGAAGAGAGAGAGAGAGAGAGAGAGAGAGAGAGAGAGAGAGAGAGAGAGAGAGAGAGAGAGAGAGAGAGAGAGAGAGAGAGAGAGAGAGAGAGAGAGAGAGAGAGACGGTGTTTTCTTCTCCAGATATTATGGAGAAGATAAGATAAGATAAGATAAGATAAGAGGTAACCTGAAGGCCGCGTCTGGCTGACGGCCTAAAGTAAACACAGGCGGGCCACAGATTGTGAGATAAGGGGGGAGGGACATTATCGTATGACATTATTTTCATCATAAGAACTTTAACAAACTCGTATGACATTATTTTCATTATAAGAACTTTAACAACTTCTAAAATCTGTGACTGACAAAATTTACCTAAAAACCCTGGCTCATAAACACCAATTTGAATTTCTCCCATAAGAACTTTAACAAACTTCTAAGTCTCAGAAATTATTTTCATCATAAGAACTTTAACAACTTCTAAAATCTGTGACTGACAAATTTACCTGAAAACCCTGGCTCACACGCGGGATATTGGACCTCAAAACCCTGGCTCACACCGACGATATTGGAACCTGAAAACCATGGCTCACACAGACGATATTCTAAATTTACCTGAAAACCCTGGCTCACAGACACGATATTTCCCAGAAACAAAATATCGTCTGTGCGTTGCCATCCCTACTACTACTACACACCCCGGAGGCTGGGTACACACACACCCGGAGGCTGGGTACACACACACCAGGACACGACACACCCCGGAGGCTGGGTACACACACACCCAGAGGCTGGGTACACACACTACACACCCCAGAGGCTGGGTACACACACACCCGGAGGCTGGGTACACACACTACACACCCCGGAGGCTGGGTACACACACACCAGGACACTACATACCCTGGAGGCTGGGTACACACACTCCAGGACACTACACACCCTGGAGGCTGGGTACACACACACACACCAGGACACTACACACCCTGGAGGCTGGGTACACACACACACCAGGACACTACACACCCTGGAGGCTGGGTACACACACACCAGGACACTACACACCCTGGAGGCTGGGTACACACCCACCAGGACACTACACACCCTGGAGGCTGGGTACACACACACCAGGACACTACACACTCTGGAGGCTGGGTACACACACACCAGGACACTACACACCCTGGAGGCTGGGTACACACACACACCAGCACACTACACACCCTGGAGGCTGGGTACACACACACACCAGGACACTACACACCCTGGAGGCTGGGTACACACACACCAGGACACTACACACCCTGGAGGCTGGGTACACACACACACCAGGACACTACACACCCCGGAGGCTGGGTACACACACACCAGGACACTACACACCCTGGAGGCTGGGTACACACACGCACCAGGACACTACACACCCTGGAGGCTGGGTACACACACACACCAGGACACTACACACCCTGGAGGCTGGGTACACACACACACCAGGACACTACCCACCCTGGAGATAGGGTACACACACACACCAAGAACAAGGCAACTGCAGAAGGCCTATTGGCCCATACGAGGCAGCTCCTATTTATAACTACCCAATCCCATTCATATACATGTCCAACCCACGCTTGAAACAATCGAGGGACCCCACCTCCACCACGTTACGCGGCAATTGGTTCCACAAATCAACAACCCTGTTACTGAACCAGTACTTACCCAAGTCTGTCCTAAATCGAAACTTATCCAATTTATACCCATTGTTTCGTGTTCTGTCTTGTGTTGATATTTTTAACACCCTATTAATATCCCCCCTGTTATGTCCTTTCATCCACTTGTAAACCTGTATCATGTCACCCCTAACTCTTCGCCTTTCCAGTGAATGACTTAACACTCTGACTTAACCCCATTTACACTAACTCTCTGTTTCCTTTTTAATAGCCATGCCCTAACCAACTTAATATAGCACCCCCAATACCCTAATCCAACTTAATATAGCACCCCCAATACCATGAGCTTCTATTTTTTTAGTCTTTCATGTGGCTCTGTATCAAAAGCTTTGCTAAAGTCAAGGTACACAACATCACAATCCTTACCACTATCAACTGCCTCAACTATGCTGGAATAAAAAGTTAGCAAATTTGTTAAACATAACGGCCATTTGTAAAACCATGTTGCGACTCATTTAATTAATTTATGTTTTTCAAGATGGAGACGAATTGTATTTGCAATTATTGATTCAAGTAACTTTCCCACAATAGACGTTAGGCTAATTGGCCGATAGTTTGACCAAGTGATCTATCTCCTTTCTTAAAAATTGATACCACATTAGCTACCTCCATGACTCTGGCACTCTGCCTAACTCTATTGATTTATTAAATATGGTAGAGAGTGGCTCGGAAAGCTCCTCTTTGCATTCTTTAAGCACCCTGGCAAACACTTCATCCGGCCCTGGGGATTTGTTTGGTTCTAGTTTTACTAATTGTTTAATTGCATCCTCCCTGGTGACTGCTAAACTAGTCATTAACAAAGCTTAAATTGCATTCACTGGAATTGCGAAGAGTTATGGGTTGACATGATAGAGGTTTACAAGTGAATGAAAGGTCATAACAAAGTGGATATTAATTGGGTATTAAAAGTGTCAACAGAAGACAAAACGCAAAACAATGGGCATAAATTGGATAAGTTTAGATTTAGGAAATACTTGGGTAAATACTGGTTTGGTAACAGGGTTGTTTTTTGTGGAACCAATTAACGTGAGCGTGGTCGAGGTGGGGTCCCTTGATTGTTTCAAGAGTGTGTTGGACATGTATATGAGTGGGATTGGGTGGTTATAAATAGCAGCTGCCTCGTATGTGCCAATAGGCTTTCTGCAGTTAACTTTATTCTTATGTTCTTATGAAATATTTGTAAATACTTATTTATTAATCACACGCCAACCAGCTTCAAAAAGCCTGTGCTATACCTAAAATAAAAATAACAATAATTTATTTGCAAGAAGGTACAATAGGTAGGTGAGATTACATAGGATTGGTATTTTTACATTCATTCAATGCCACTAACACGCATAGCGCTTCAGGCAGTACACGCATCTCAGTCCCCTGTACTCTCACCCCACCTCCCCTCCCCCATTACATACGGAACTATATAAGAGCTTGCGGCGAGTAGATAAGAGTAGGGGTTTTACAGGCTCACCATAGCCTGTGCTACATGGACACTTTGTTCTGAGTAGCTAAATCTGAAACAACAACAACAGTAGATATCTACTGTTGATATCTACAACATTAGATATCACCATAGCCCGTGCTACATTGGAACTTTTGTTGTAAGTATCTGAATCTAAAACGACAACATATCAGATCAGATACTCATCTGCATTTGTTAGAGCACAAGAATATTTGTTATATATGTGCTAATTGTGCTTTCTGAGATAATGGATATCACACAAATTTCTCCAACAAATCTATACGATTATTTCCCTAGACTTCCCTCATATATCATAGATGCGTTTAGGAATCTTCATGCTGACTACGTGTTAGCATGAAGATTCCTAAACGCATCTATACGCATCTAGTACTGACTACGTGTTAGTAAATTCTGCGGACTTCATGTTAGAACTTTTAGAACAATCAGAACACCACCTTAGTAGCTTTTATAATATTGATGATGATGATGTCGCTTTACTCTCTAGCAAATTTCAACTTGGAATTTTATGTGCTCTAGTTCTCTCCTCGCGTATGATGAGGATAAGAGGGCTATGGGAGGAAGTCCTCTGGAAAATTGTTTCTCTAGTAGACTTCTGGAGACATGACAATACTGGCGTCAACATTTGTAGCTCATTGGAGTCTACTACCTTGAAGTTCTGGACACTCACAATGTTTACCGACACCGAGTTGTGTCCCAACCCGTACCTGCGTCTGGAAATGCTCCGCATCATTGGAATGTGGCCACAGTCGTACTTTGACGATGTTGCCTCTGGTATGCAAGCAGCTGCAGGGTTGGTGAACACTTGTATATACATGGATCCAGATCACCTCATACCCAATAAATCATTCAAAAGCCTCTTCCTCTATCTCACTAGAGTGTTACAAAAACTAGGTAAATACGGCCACCTAGGTTCTGTTACCGCTGCAGCCGTGGACCAGGTAAAGAGACTTAAGATTGGGCCAGAAGCAGTCCTTTTCAACCATCTAGCACAACTCTTCAAGCAAACAGCTGAGGTTATTCAAGCAAGATATCATGAAGATGCACTTTCGTTAAGTTTTTCTGTAGAGTTGTTACAAGTGTTAAATGAAATTTTACTTTTATATTGGATTTTGGTGGATATGCCACCCACCATGGCGGCCTATGGGGTTCCTGGCCTGGCTCAAGCAGCTGCAGTTTCCCTGGTTACTATAACATCTTCTGTAGTTGCAGTGTGCTCGACGACAAAATGTGAAACTGACTCAAAGTTAGATTATGTTTATAAAATAATATCCGTAAAAAAGGAACTTACATTGCTGTCTCAGATTCTACGCCTTAACCACACACAGAAACTGTCTTCTCTTAACAAACAGTCCACAGATTCTGGCTTCACCTTCCATTATTTCCCAGAACCATGTCAGGAATCGTTTGAGGAGTTCCCGGAGAATTTCACGGACAGCGTGACGCAGGCGGTGATGGAGGCACCGGTATTGCTACATTCGTCCAAGATGATTATAGACGAGGCGACGCTGGTCCAGCTGCTGCTGGAGTCTCCCTCTGACCCCTTTACGCGGTGCCCTCTGGACCCTGGCTCCTATAGTCGCCTGCCGGACCTCCAGGCGGCCATTCTTGCGTGGAGACAAGAGCATCAGTGACTTTTAAGAACGACGGCAATAAGATTACTGTAGGATTTAAAAACAAGGACAACATCTGCAGTGAAGATGGAAATGTTTGCCAAATTTAGTACCGACTTTAGGTTTGACTTAAAACCTTTATCAATTTACACATGTAATTTATATTTGTATAAATTGTCTTTATCATTTTCAATAAATCAATAAATTTAAAAAAAAACAAAGCAGTTTATATATTAACTTATCTAACCTTTTTAAGTTTTCTATAGCATCAGAATTAGAGTAACACAGTTAGCCAATTGGTCCACACTAATTGGGTCATGTTAACATTGTAGATGCGTCATTTAAATCTACATTCAACTAAATACCCAACCAGACTTGTTAACTCGCCTCTCATCCATTGTTCGCTGTTAAAATCAATAAGAATATATGTATCAAGGAAACTGACGATAGGCAGCTCCTATTTATATCCAACAAAACTGCCTGTCAGACAATGAGTCATAATAACGTGGCTGAAGATATAATGACCAAATCACACATTAGAAGCGAAAGTAGTAACATCTGACACAAAACATACCCAACACGAACCTTAGTCGTGGCTTTGTTGCTGTTGAGTCTTACCTTTCACATACTTAAATGCTGTAGCCTTCTTAATATACTTAACCTGTGTGGGATAAATTCCAAAAAACAATGACAAGGAGGTGTGTAAAGAACTCAACAAGAATAATGATTGTAGGAATTCTTTACAATAGAGCATGGAAAGGTCCCTGAACTAAGAGGGGTGGCGATAAATCAAGCAGACTCGGAAGATATTGAAAGTACCAAAGATGGAGGTTAGGAGGTATCTGCTCGATCTAAACATTACTTAGGCTGATCGACCTGATAGAATCTGCCTAACTCTATTGATTTATTAAATATGGTAGAGAGTGGCTCGGAAAGCTCCTCTTTGCATTCTTTAAGCACCCTGGCAAACACTTCATCCGGCCCTGGGGATTTGTTTGGCTCTAGTTTTACTAATTGTTTAATTGCATCCTCCCTGGTGACTGCTAAACTAGTCATTAACAAAGCTTAAATTGCATTCACTGGAATTGCGAAGAGTTATGGGTTGACATGATAGAGGTTTACAAGTGAATGAAAGGTCATAACAAAGTGGATATTAATTGGGTATTAAAAGTGTCAACAGAAGACAAAACGCAAAACAATGGGTATAAATTGGATAAGTTTAGATTTAGGAAATACTTGGGTAAATTGTAATTGTTTAATTACATCCTCCCTGGTAACTGCTAAACTAGTCAACCTGTCCTCATCCCCACCCACATAGACTTGTTCGGCTGAAGGCGTATTGTTAAGTTCTTCTTTAGTAAATACAGATATAAAATATTTGTTAAAAATACTACTCATCTCCTTGTCATTATCCGTTATTTGATCTGTCTCAGATTTTAATGGACCTATCCTTTCCCTAGTCTTAGCTCGATATAACTGAAAAAACCCTTTTAGGATTTGACTTTGCTTGCTCTGCTATGCGAATTTCATAGTTTCTTTTTGCTTTCCTAATCTCTTTTTTTAACATTTCTAACCAGTTGTATGAATTCCTGTTCTAACCTGACTTCCTCATTCTTAATCCTTTTGTACCAAGCTTTCTTTTTACCTATAAGGTTCTTTAAATTATTTGTTATCCACTTTGGGTCATTAGTATTCGATCTATTCAATTTGTATGGTATACTACGTTCTTGTGCTTTGTTTAGAATATTCTTAAATAAGTTATATATTAAATTCACATCGAAATCCCCTTTTACGTCACCTATCGCTGGGTTCATGTCTCGCTCTAAGACCGGCCCACACTCCATACCCAAGAGTTTCCAATCAATTTGACCCAAAAAATTTCTTAGGCTATTGAAATCAGCTTTTCGAAAATCTGGCACTTTAATAGAATTTTCTCCAACAGGTCTATTCCATTCTATGCTAAATCTGATTACTTTGTGATCACTGTTCCCTAGCTCACTCCCTATTTCGATGTCATTAATTTGTTTCCCTGTTAGTTAACACTAAATCTAAAACACTATTTTCCCGCGTTGGTTCCTTAATGTGTTGCGTAAGAAAGCAATCGTCAATTAATTCTAGAAAATCTTCTGCTTCACTATTCCCTGTTTTGTTCACCCAGTTTATTCCACTAAAATTAAAGTCACCCATGACATAAATACTGTTAGATCTAGATGCTCTAGATAAATTTATACCCATTCTGGCCTCCTCCTTCGTTTCCTCCCGAAGTCTCAGCCGTCGTACCTCCTCCCGCAGGGAATCCATCTCTGCTCTCAGAGCTCCAACCAGACTCACCAAATCCTTCACTAATCCTTCCATTATTGCAATAATAATATTATTAGAATCGGAAGTATTAATTAATCAAAGTATTAGTAACAAGACACCTGGTGTTGTTCTTCAGCAATTTCTTAGCAATATATATAGGTAAATATAGATATATAGCTATAGCTATAACCAATGGGGCTATGGTTAGGCCCCATTTAGATTATGCAGTTCAGTTTTGGTCGCAGTACTATGGATATAAATTTACTTGAACGTGTCCAGCGTAGGATGACAAAGTTAATTCCCCAAAGATTTAGAAATCTTTCATATGAAGAAAGATTAACACAGCTTAAATTGCATTCACTGGAAAGGCAAAGAGTTAGGGGGTGAAATTATAGAGGTTTACAAGTGGATGAATGGACAAACAAAGGGGATATTAATGGAGTATTAAAAGTATCAACACAAGATAGAACGCGAAACAATAGGTATAAATTGGAAAAGTTTAGATTTAGGAAAGACTTGGGTAAATACAGGGTTGTTGATTTGTGGAACCAGTTACCGCGTAACGTGGTGGAGGTATGGTCCCTCGATTGTTTCAAGCGTGGGTTGGACATGTATATGAGACGGATTAAGAACAAAGGCAACTGCAGAAGGCCTATTGGCCCATACGAGGCAGCTCCAATTTATAACCACCCAATCCCACTCATATACTTGTCCAACCCGCGCTTGAAACAATCGAGGGACTCCACCTCCACCACGTTACGTGGTAATTGGTTTCAACAAATCAACAACCCTGTTACCGAACCAGTATTTACCCAAGTCTTTCCTAAATCTAAACTTAGAACTAAACTTGGATTGGGTGGTTATAAATAGGAGCAGCCTCGTATTGACCAATAGGCCCTCTGAATTTACCTTTCTTTTTATGTTTTTCTCACAGTTAATTCTTTGACTTTCTGGAGAATGTAATTTAAGCTTGGTCAATCTTTCTTCATAAGAGAGGTTTCTAATTTGAGGGATTAATTTGTCAACCCTCGCTGGACGCATTCTATTGAATTTAGATCCATTTTATAGTACGGAGTATAGCCAAAACAGAACTGCATAGCCTAAATAAAAACATAGGAAGAAAGGTAACTGCAGAAGGCCTATTGGCCATACGAGTCAGCTGCTGTTTATAACAACGCAATCCCACTCATATACATGTCCAACCCACGTTTCAAACAATCGGGGGACCTCCACCAACTTACGCGGTAACTGGTTGCAAAAATCAACAACCCTATTACCCACCAGTATTTACTCAAGTCTTTCCAAAATCTAAACATACTCAGTTTATACCTCACTGTGTATGTATATACCTCAAAACATTGGTTCCTGTTTTTTCTTGTGCTGATACTTTTTAATACCCTATTAATATCTCCTTTGTTATATCAATTCATCCACTTGTAAACCTCCATCATATCGACCCCAACTCTTCGTCTTTCCAGTGAATGCAATATAAGTCAACAAATCCACAAGGACCCTGATGAGGGTTCGAACCTACGTTCGAGAGGATCCCAGACGCTGCCTTAATTGTGATTTATGTGTGTAATGCAATTTAAGCTTCATACGACAGGTAACTAATTTGGGGAATTAGTTACCTCCATCATATCAACCCCAACTCTTCGTCTTTCCAGTGAATGCAATATAAGTCAACAAATCCACAAGGACCCTGATGAGGGTTCGAACCTACGTTCGAGAGGATCCCAGACGCTGCCTTAATTGTGATTTATGTGTGTAATGCAATTTAAGCTTCATATGACAGGTAACTAATTTGGGGAATTAACTTTGTCATCTACGCTAAACATATACATCTACGCTAAACACCTTCAAGTGAATTTATATCCATTCTATAGTACGGCAAGCAAAATTGAACTGCATAATCAAAAGGGGCCTAACCAGATAAAGATATAACTGAAGAACAACACCAGGTGTCTTGTTACTAACGTCCTGTGTCCTTTTTGCCGTATTACGAACATTCATGCATTGATCTTATGTTTTTAAATTCTTACAAATCATAATCATAAGCTATTAGGACAATATCAATCTCTGGCCCAGACATCACTCGGTTCCATTACTCAAATTAATATGTTAGATATTAAGTCCCTGCACATCCTCTAATGTGTATTTTATATATATAAAACGCTGAACTGTAATGTCAATCCTGACCTTAAAAGCTTCCTAGAAGGTTGTAACAGATCCCATGAGCACCACACCAGAAACAAATACCTATTTGATATTGCAAGAGTACGACTTAGTCAAACTAGAAATGCTTTACAAATCAAGGGACCTCGAATGGGGAATGACCTTCCCAATTATGTTAAAGACTGTACCTCTCCCAACCAGTTCAAGATAAAAACTAAGTACAAACTAATTAACTCAATGTAACCTACTTCACCCCCAAACTGTCAACCCATGTCTTCTTGTTTAAAAAGTACTGATTGTTGACCAAATTGTATTTTTGTTTTCTGCCATGTTCTCCCCCTCCCCTTTTTTAAATTTTTTTCTCAACACAATTTATACTTTAATCTCAATTAGTATTAAGTTTTAGTCTTCGTGTTTTTCCTGCCCGAAACGCTTTTCGTTATAGTATCTATTGGAATTGTATGTGCTAGCTCTATCTATAAATCCATCAACATTTGTATCTTACCTTGTATGTATGGACTTTATCTGAATAAATATTTGTATATGTTGTATAACTCCCAAACCTCTTTCGCAATCTCAACACCATCTCACTCTTATCTTATAACTCTTTCATCATTTCCAAGCCTCAAAACCTTATATTTGTCAACATTTAAACTGCATCTGCTAAGCTTTTGACCATTTCTAAACCCTAAGATCGTCTTGAAGTGATTGTAAGCCTTTTTTCGTGTTTATTGCCCTCCAGGTTTTAGTATCATCAGCAAATTTGAAAATGTTGCTGCTCAAACCTGAATCTAAATCATTTATATATATTATGAATAACAGAGGTACCAGGACAGAGCGTTAAGGCACTCCACTTGCATTTCCCCACTCTGATTTAATCCCATTTGTACTAACTTTCTGTTTCCTTTGGTACAGCCATCCAACTTAACATAGCACCCCCCAATACCATGACCCTCTATCTTTTTAACCAGTCTTCCATGTGGCACTCTATCAAAAACTTTGCTAAAGTCAAGGTACACAGCTATGCTGATATAAAATGATAGCAAATTTGAATTATTTACTAATTTATGTTTTTCAAGATGATAATGAATGGTATTTGCGAAAATCGATTCAAGTAACTATTCCAAAATTGACGTTAGGCTAATTGGCAGATTGTTTGATGCAAGTTATCTATCTCCTTTCTTAAAAATTGGTACACATTAGCAGCCATCCACGACTCTGGCACTCTGCCTGACTCTAATGATTTATTATATGTGGTAGACAAGAGATCGCAAAGCTCCTCTTAGCATTCTTTGGGCACCCTGGTAAACACTTCGGCGGGCCCTGGGGATTTGTTTGATTTGAGTTTCACTATTGTTTAATAACATCATCCCTCCTAAGTGTTAAACTAGTCAACCATTCCGCGTTCTCTCTCACTTAGACTTATTCGGCCGAAGGCATAGAGTTACGTTCCTCTTTAGTAAATACAGATAAAATATTTATTAAAAATACTATTTATCTTTTCGTCATTATCTGTCCTATCTGGGCTATGGTGAGCCCGTTCGTGGAGGGTCTTTGGAACTATTATCTGTATCAATAGCTGATACAAGAGGTCTGGGGTCTTCATGGTGGTTTTCAGTCCTAGAGGGCAAGCTGTCCTAGTTTTGGAACTGGTGGGATTAGTGTTGACCTCTAGGTCTTCCGATAGCCGTGCTGTCGTTGGAGTTTGGTGTGGTGGCCTCCATGAGGAGGTCTTGTACCGAGTAGGTGTCGTATTTGTTGTGCGGCGGTGGAGCTACTAAGAAATTCTACTTTCTTAGTAGGTTTCCTAGTCTGAGGAGTCCGTAATCTCCGTAGTTGGTGTTGAACTGTCGAAAATTGAGAGATTACTCAAGTAAATCAGCTGCTCACTTACTGATACCAACCAGTTGGGATACCTTAGGAAATATAACTGGTTTCAAGATTCTATTTTTTTACATATAAGATAAGTTATCACAAAACCCTTTTTAATCCTGAAAATAACAAGTTATCAAAAAATGTTTAATTGAAACATTAAGAGAAACAAATAATTTGGAGTTGGAATAAAACAATATATTTTGGGATGAAATTAGATTTTTATTGCTTCCACCAGGACTATACATGGCATGATTTAACAAATCATCTAGTGCATAAAAATTCGTTAGTTCTCTTGTGCTATATATAAAAGGACTCATATTTCTTATACGATATATGCATGCACCTTCATGTGTTAATTCGTATTTCCAAGATAGCAAAAACTTTTTCCACACTGGGGACACTTGTAAAAGGTCTCACCAGTATAAACACGTTTATGTTTCATTGTACCACTGTGATCAATGTTCTTTTTAGCGCAATGGTCATTCCTTAACGATTTCTCACCGGAATGCAGCAGTGTCTGTCCATATTTCCCAATTTATAAAAACGTTTTCCACACTCGGGACATTCGTTAGGTTTTTCACCTGTATGTACCATTCTGTGAATCTTCAGAGATACTTTTTCTCTGAATCTTCTGGAGTCTTCATGGTGGTTCAGAAACCACATTCTGGACACTAATGAGATTTCTCACCCGTACAAAGCGTCATGTGTTTTTCTCTTTTTTCTAAATCTTTTCCGACACTCTGGACACACATGGTTTCTAACGAGTATACACTATCATGTGTTTATTCATTTTCCTATGATCTTTTTCTTTTTCCATACTTTGGGCATTCGTCAGGTTTCTCACCTGTACACACCATCATGTGTTTATCCATTTTCCTGTGATTACTGAATCTTTTTCGACACTCTGGGCACTCGAAATGCTTTTTAGAAGTATATACTACCATCGTGTAGTTATTCATATTTCTATGTTTACTGAAGCTTTTCCCAATCAAAGGAACACTGTAAATAAAAAGATGGCAGTTTCAGCTCACTGGTAATTATGATGTTAGCTCTCTGGTGTTCATGTTGTTGGCTCTCTGGTATTTATGTTGTTGGCTCTCTGGTATTTATGTTCTTGGCTTTCTATTATATAAAACAGGTGAGGGGGATGTAGGTCACATGTAAGATGTTTGGTCACTGTAAGTAGGGGAGACCGGGATGAGATACTGGAGCTGTTGTTGTTGTTGTTTAGATTTAGCTATTGAAAACTAAATGCCCGTATAGCACGGGATATAGTGAGTTCGCCAATGAGTTCGTGTTTTTCTCGAAAACCTTGTTACTGTGATATTTCAGTCAAAGCGTTAAATGAAAGTGGAAGTTTCCTTCTTTACCCATATTTCTTTTTCACTTCTTTTTTTAGCACACTGCTTCTAGTCTTGTTTTAATAATAATTTTTTGGTGGTGGATGTAGATTCAGTGTTCACTAGTGTGTCCCATTCTTCAACTACTTTTCTGACCATTATAGTCAGAAAAGGATTGCTGTGGATTTTGCATCTAATCTAACTGATAATGTTAATTGAATGTTGAGTTTGATGCGCAGGGCTTCAGTTGTTTCACATTCCAACAAGTAGTATAATAATGACGCCTCTGCATATGTTCCACAGATATGACATTCTTTAACTATTAGACAAAGGAGCATAAGAATAAAGGTAACTGCAGAGGGCCTTTTGGCCCATACGATGCTTCTCCTATTTATAACCACCTAATCCATAAGAACATAAGAACATAAGAACAAATGTAACTGCAGAAGGCCTATTGGCCCATACGAGGCAGCTCCTATTCTATACCCACCCAATCCCACTCATATACTTGTCCAACCCGTGCTTGAAACAATCGAGGGACCCCACCTCCACAATGTTACGTGGCAATTGGTTCCACAAATCAACAACCCTGTTACTGAACCAGTATTTACCCAAGTCTTTCCTAAATCTAAACTTATCCAATTTATATCCATTGTTTCGTGTTCTGTCCTGTGTTGATACTTTTAATACCCTATTAATATCCCCCCGGTTATGTCCATTCATCCACTTGTAAACCTCTATCATGTCACCCCTAACTCTTCGCCTTTCCAGTGAATGCAACTTAAGCTTTGTTAATCTTTCTTCATATGAAAGATTTCTAATTTGGGGAATTAACTTAGTCATCCTACGCTGGACACGTTCAAGTGAATTTATATCCATTCTATAATATGGCGACCAAAACTGAACTGCATAATCTAAATGGGGCCTAACTAGAGCAAGATATAGCTTGAGAACCACACCAGGTGTCTTGTTACTAACGCTGCGATTAATAAATCCAAGTGTCCGATTTGCCTTATTACGAACATTTATGCATTGATCCTTTTGTTTTAAATTCTTACTAATCATAACTCCCAGATCCCTTTCGCAATCCGACTTCGCAATCACAACACCATCTAGCTCGTATCTTGTAACTCTATC
Organism: Procambarus clarkii; assembly: GCF_040958095.1. Lineage (NCBI taxonomy): Eukaryota > Metazoa > Arthropoda > Malacostraca > Decapoda > Cambaridae > Procambarus > Procambarus clarkii. The sequence continues at coordinate 50,746,897 of NC_091152.1, read as the reverse complement.
ATCATTACCTAACCTCAGAACTTTACATTTATCAGCATTAAACTGCATCTGCCAATCCTTTGACCATTTCAAAACCCTATCTAGATCAACTTGAAGTGATAGTGAGTCCTCCTCCGAATTAATTTCCCTACCGATTTTCGTATCATCGGCAAATTTGCAAATGTTGCTACTCAAACCTGAATCTAAATCATTTATATATATTATAAACAACAGAGGTCCCAGGACAGAGCCTTGAGGCACTCCACTTACAACATTTTCCCACTCTGACTTGATTCCATTTATACTAACTCTCTGTTTCCTTTGGTATAGCCATGCCCTAATCCAGCTTAATATAGCACCCCCAATACCATGAGACTCTATTTTTTTAATCAGTCTTTCATGTGGCACTGTATCAAAAGCTTTGCTAAAGTCAAGGTATACAACATCGCAATCCTTACCACTATCAACTGCCTCAACAATGCTAGAATAAAAAGATAACAAATTTGTTAAACATGAACGGCCATTTATAAAACCATGTTGCGACTCAATTATTAATTTATGTTTTTCAAGATGAAGACGAATTTTATTTGCTATTATAGATTCGAGTAACTTTCCCACAATAGACGTTAGGCTAATTGGTCGATAGTTAGACGCAAGTGATCTATCTCCTTTCTTAAAAACTGGTATCACATTAGCAACTTTCCAAAACTCTGGCACTCTGCCTGACTCTATTGATTTATTAAATATGATTGACAGTGGGTCACAAAGCTCCTCTTTGCATTCTTTAAGCACCCTAGCAATCACTTCATCCGGCCCTGGGGATTTGTTTGGTTTGAGTTTTACTATTTGTTTAAGAACATCCTCCCTGGTAACTGCTAAACTCGTCAACCTGTCCTCGTCCCCACCCACATAGACTTGTTCGGCTGAAGGCATATTGTTAAGTTCCTCTTTAGTCAATACAGATACAAAATATTTATTAAAAATACTACTCATCTCTTCATCACTATCTGTTATTTGACCTGTCTCAGTTTTTAATGGACCTATCCTTTCCCTAGTCTTAGTACGATATAACTGAAAAAACCCTTTAGGATTTGTCTTTGCTTGCCCTGCTATGCGAACTTCATAGTTTCTTTTTGCTTTCCTTATCTCTTTTTTAACATTTCTAACCAGTTGTACGAATTCCTGTTCTAAAGTGACCTCCCCATTTTTAATCCTTTTGTACCAAGCTCTCTTTTTACCTATAAGGTTCTTCAAATTCTTTGTTATCCACTTTGGGTCATTAGTATACGATCTATTCAATTTGTATGGTATACTACGTTCCTGTGCTTTGTTTAGAATATTCTTAAATAAGTTATATATTGAATCCACATCGAAATCCCCATTTAAGTCACCTATCGCTGGGTTCATGTCTCGCTCCAAGACCGGCCCACACCCCATACCCAAGCCTTTCCAATCAATTTGACCCAAAAAAATTTTTAGGCTATTAAAATCAGCTTTTCGAAAATCTGGCACTTTAACAGAATTTTCTCCTACTGGTCTATTCCATTCTATGCTAAATCTGATTTCTTTGTGATCACTGCTCCCTAGCTCACTCCCTATTTCGATGTCATTAATTTGCGTTTCCCTGTTAGTTAACACTAAATCTAAAATATTTTTTTCCCGTGTTGGTTCCTTAATGTGTTGCGTAAGAAAGCAATCGTCAATTAATTCTAGAAAATCTTCTGCTTCACTATTCCCTGTTTTGTTCAACCAGTTTATTCCGCTAAAATTAAAGTCACCCATGACATAAATACTGTTAGATCTAGATGCTCTAGATATTTCATCCCATAGATGCTTTGCTTCCATTCTGTCTAAATTTGGTGGCCTATATATTACTCCTATTATAATATTATTAGCTTTTTCGTTTAATTCAATCCAAATAGTTTCTGTGTGTGGCTCTATTTTGATTCCCTCTTTGAGACTACATTTCAAATTGTCCCTAACATATATGGCTACTCCACCTCCTCGTCTAATATATCTATCTGTGTGAAATAGTTTAAATCCATATATTTGATATTCAGCTAATAGTTCTCTATTTTCTACATTCATCCACGTTTCGGTAAGTGCAATAATATCTATTTTTTCTGTGCAGACAAGAGCATTTAATTCGTTAATTTTATTTCTTAGACTTCTACTGTTAGTGTAATATACCCTAAGTGAATTGTTATTTTGCGGACCTTCTCTTTCCCTGATCGTTTTGCCAATTCCTTTCTCCCACAAACACATACTTTTATTACCTCCTTCCTCCAAATCAATTCCCATACCTCTATCTACTAACAGTTTAAACCCAAACAAACACCTCTAACCACTTCTTCTAGCGAGTTCGCAACAGCAACAACCCCAGCTCTCGATAGATGCACCCCATCACGAGCATACATTTCATTTCTTCCATAGAAGTGTTCCCAGTTGTCTATGAAAGATATTGCATTTGATTTGCAATATCTTTCCAGCCGGCAATTGACACCAAGTGCCCTCGATATCCATTCATTTCCCACTCCCTTTCTTGGAAGAATGCCACATATGATCGGGATTCCTCCCTTGCTCCTAACTAACTCTATGGCTGTTTTATACCTCTGAATCAGTTCCTCACTCCTGACTCGACCAACATCATTTCCTCCCACGCTAATGCAAATAATGGGATTGTTCCCATTACCAGCCATAATATCATTCATGTTGTTTATAATATCATCAATGCCAGCTCCGGGATAGCAAACCCTTAACCTGTTCCCCCTATCTCTAGCACAAAACGTTCTATCCAAATACCTTATCTGGGAATCTCCCACAACTAATGTTTGCTTAGGTACTTCCTTTACTTTCTGAGGGGCCTGCGCTTCCTTTCTCTTCGTTGCTTTCCCTTTTGCGCGATCCACAGTCTCTCCACAGCACTCGTCCTCCAAAACGTCAAATGAATTTGAAGTTGCTATGGCGTTTGAAGGCGGCTTTATCAAAGTCTTCTTAAGGCCCCTGTCTTTCGCAACTCTCCAAGACGAGGTACCTTTACTGCTGGTCTCCTCCTTCGTTACTTCTCGTTGTTTTTTAAGCTGACGCACCTCCTCCCGCAGAGAGTCCAACTCTGTCCTCAGGGCTCCCACTAGAGTCACCAGGTCCTTCACTACAACTTCCATATTGCTATGATAATATAACAACACTCAGGAGCTCCGGTTAACACAACCTCTCACTGTGACTTCACCTGACCGACTAAGAACAAAGGCAACTGCAGAAGGCCTATTGGCCCATACGAGGCAGCTCCAATTTATAACCACCCAATCCCACTCATATACTTGTCCAACCCGCGCTTGAAACAATCGAGGGACTCCACCTCCACCACGTTACGTGGTAATTGGTTTCAACAAATCAACAACCCTGTTACCGAACCAGTATTTACCCAAGTCTTTCCTAAATCTAAACTTAGAACTTAACTTGGATTGGGTGGTTATAAATAGGAGCAGCCTCGTATTGACCAATAGGCCCTCTGAATTTACCTTTCTTTTTATGTTTTTCTCAAACACAGTTAATTCTTTGACTTTCTGGAGAATGTAATTTAAGCTTGGTCAATCTTTCTTCATAAGACAGGTTTCTAATTTGAGGGATTAATTGTTGGATATTTCCAACATCGAATACAACATTGTTTTATTCTCATTACTTATTACTAACCATACTTAATATTGTAGTAATTAAAAGTAACAACTCGTAGAATTCTCATGTACTAATAATTCATCTGTGCATTAGGCTAGAATTCTCACGTCACCTGACGCCAGTATTGCGTCAGATTTCTTTACAGTAAAACACATTATATACAATTTGTGTGAGAATTAAATACGATTCTCCATAATTAAAGCATTCTGTATGGCAACTGATTGCAGACGAATGGTTCTCTAACTAAAAGCCGAATAGAGCTTTAGAATCAAAACGTCTACCTCGCGATAGAGGTAACGTCATCAATGAATGCTATGGGGAGACATTAATTCCTCTCACTTATATCTTTACTATTCTTAAATAGTTAAATAATAATATTCCGTTCCTCTAAATAATAAACCCGTCCAGTCTTTAGAGTTTCAAGCGCGAATGCGAGAAATATTAATGTTCAAGACAATAATTTGTGTTGTGAACGTCGACTGGGCGTGGGTTGGGGGACGCCATCCTCAGTCGGGAAGCGGACAAGTGCAGGGCCGGAAGGAGGAAAAGCTACGCTTACCGTACTCACAAAAGACGCCATTGTCCAGCATATAGGACAAGTGTGTTCATCCACAGATGAAAGCCGCCACTGTGAGGCGTGAACGACCTTGCAGATAATATCTTCAACTAGTGCTGGTGTTAAAGGAGGACCTTAGACTTGGTTCCTGACGACATGTGATCAGCCAGCTTGAAACGCATCAATCCAGGATAGGTTCACCGGAGCCTGGGATGCGAAATTACGGCAATCTTAATACTTACACAGTGCCCACAGCTAAGTACTTTTATTTGATGCATCATTTATAAGTTTATTAATAGCGGGGTGATTGCACGTCACGCGGCGAGACAACACCTAATAACAGGTGATTAGAATTCTATCTGTAGATATCAGTAATCTTGAATATGAATTGATTAGTTAAATCAATTGCTACTGGTAGTCATTTATCTTGCAGCTCCAGAGACGAATTCCTCATACTGTCTTCTCCATGCTAACCGTGTCATTCGTCGGTGTACCAGACTTGGAGATTAAGAGGACTGCCAGGGTTATCTAAAGGAATCTATTACCAGCTAAGGCTTATTTCTTTTTATTCATAACTTTGCAATTTGATACATTCAGAATGTGCAACATAATGTGTGATTTACTGTAACTCATTATTATGCTCATATTCATGTTTTTCTTTGTATGAATCATATTATATTCAACATTAATTATAGGATTAGATTATTATTAATAGAATTAGTGAACGAACCACACTGATTCCTGGACGTACTGACCTCCAGTAATAACCCCCCAATGTAGGTGTTTGAGGTTTGGTTTTAATAATACAGCCCATTAATTATTTTTATGATCATACTTTCTAGTCATATCCATAGTCACTGGTTTTTCTAGAATTTTATCTAATGATCTGAAATTCTCAGTTTCCCTCTTTACTTTAAAAGCGGGTGGTCCTTCGTAATTTAATTTACTACTTTAATTATTAATTAATCAGAATCAAACCCAAATATCCCACATTATGGTCCTTATCGAACCGGATAGGCATTAAAATTATAATTAAAATATTAATCATTAATAACTAATCCTTGTGTGATAGAAGCTAGACTAACTATTTAATCAATTGTGTCAACTAACAGTGTAACACATCAGTTAGCCTAGACCACACTAACAGCTACCTTATACATAGCTTTAGTGGGTCATAACCAATTACCCACAACATTTAGACGTACACTTCATACTGAAGTAGAATCTTTAGGTCACCAAGAGCAACAGCTCATAACCTTATATTAATCACTAACACCAATTAAGTGTTAACCATTTAGGCTATACCAATGTTTCAATATATGGCTGTCAGCAGACTGTCCATTATAGCCTGAATCCATGTTAAAGTTACTGCTTCACTCAAGTCAGTGGAACATTAACATTTAGGGATCCAGTATACTAATATAAATTACTGATCTCATACTAGTTAATCATTACTAACCCTGATAATATTTTATTCCACAATTAGGAGTACATTTAGGAGTTAGATAATATTTACGGCAGTAGAATACTTGCCAAACACAATTAATTCCTTTGTGTTCATTTAATTTCTTATACACATAATTACACAAGTGTATATTATATAAAATACAAAAAACTCAAAAACACAGCACAATTATTTGCACATTACTGCACCATAATATAATCTTTGCCAACCTTCATTAGGTAGCAATTTAGGCTGTGATTGTGTTGAATCTGGCACAAGCACAGACTAAATATAGTTGTAGTTTCTCAAAGTAGAAAATCTCACGACTAGGATTGAGCTAGTTAGTGACACATATATTATTATTTTGTGCTGACCCTATCAAGGGTGGGATTAACCATTTATTGTGTAATTATTTTATTGCATATTTCTATGTATGTCTTTGAGTGTTACTGTAAGTCCACTACCCATCCGAGGCTGATTTAGAAGAGCTAATCTGAGGAACACCTGTAGTGAGACCAAGGTACCACTCAAATCTTAGTTGCTTATTATTAGGTAGGTAGCTAACCTCTAAATGAGATAAATTACAACCAGCCTCAAGAAATATTAGGCTGTCAATACTTGTACCTGCTCTGCATCAAGGAGCAGACACCATAGCTATACCACTAGCTACATAAGCCCTATCAGGCTGTCAATACTTGTACCTGCTCTGCATCAAGGAGCAGACACTATAGCTATACCACTAGCTATATAAGCCCTATCAGGCTGCCAATAATTATACCTGCTCTACATCAAGGAGCAGACACCATAGCTATACCACTAGCTACATAAGCCCTATCAGGCTCAATTTACCACAAGAATGGATCCTTTAGAAAGGAACGCAAGATTCTTGAGAGCTCTTCAAGGTCCTTTAGGAAAACTGCTTATGAAATGTCATTTCTGTGTCGAAACTGACCCAGGTGACGTCTACAGACTAGCAAGTTACATAAAGTACGCCATCCAAAAATATGACTATATCAAGACTGTAATCGAGTCCCACAGGAATTTACTCCAAGCCGGTCATACTGTCTCAGACCACTTAAGTCTAACAGAATCTGATCTCGATAACTATGAACATTCTGTTCAAACCAGTTTAGACCGATATAAGGAGGTGCTTGCGAAGCAAGATATTCCCGAGTGGGTGGATCAGATCATTAATAGACCTGTATCCAAGTTAACACTCAGCTCAGATGAAATACTTGAGCTAAATCAAGACGAGGAGAATCCTCTAATCAATACTGATCACTATACAGGATCAACAACTGAAGATCAACCTTCATTTTCTAACCTCTCATCTAATACAGCTTCATGTGATGATTTGTTTACCGAGTCTGATCAAATTTCAGACCACTCTTCTCAATGTTCCCTGGATTCTATAAGTTCGATACATAATGCTACTGAATTAACTAGCTTATCACCAGAACCCAGAGAAACAAGTGAAGCTGCAGATGAAACAAGTGAAGCTGCAATGATCAGTGAATCTGAACCAGAAAATGATAAAGCTAATGCTGCAGCAGCAGTCGAAGCTGTAATCAAAACTGAGGCTAAGCAAGAAGCCTTAAGTAACACAAGTAATGGTCACAATTGCTCCCAACAGCCTTCTAAAGTAAGTGCTAACAATGAGAAGACTATTATAAACCTTGTGCACCAATTATTAAGTTTATCTTCACCAGAGCAATCAGTTAACTCTTTACAAGACTTTAGTTTTCAGCTTGAGTCACTGATAAATTCTTTCAGTAAAGAGGTGGATCACCCAACTACTGAGTGGATGACTAAAATTATCATCCAAAGAAAATTGTCTGGTGACACACTTAATAAACTATATGTATGCCAGAATGGTAATACCCTGTCAATGCAGGATATATTTACAGGTTTGCGTAATATGAGCAATCATACAGCAGACCAAGCAATTAATGCTAAATCTGAATGCACCAAAACTGTACCTACATCAGTTTCCTTGCCTGAAACTCCTAAAGTGACACTGTCACTAGGCAACCAAGGTGCTAATAATCCATGTAATCAAAATCAGTCAAACACTGATTCATCAGTGAGACCTAAGAGTCCCACAGGTGCTCCTAAGAGACCTAATAGTCCAAAGAGCACTGCTAATAACTCCACAGGTGCTCCTAAGAGACCTAATAGTCCAAAGAGCACTGCTAATGATTCCACAGATGCTCCTAAGAGACCTAATAGTCCAAAGAGCACTCCCAAGAGCCTATTAATGGTTCCCCAGAGTACACCAAGTACTCACAAGAGAATAAATAACAAGCAAATGCAAGCATCAAAACCATCACCACCTGCAAATACTGTTTTACCTAAACCGGTAACCCCTAAACGATCTGTAGGATGGAGAATATGCTTGTTTTGCAATCAAAAACATTCTCTGTACAAATGTACTAATTATCCTAATAGAGACAAGAGTCAGACGACTCAAACAGTTACACAAATGTACTAGGTGTCTCAAACCACATAATGTTAACAGCTGTGACACCCCACTGAACACCTGCAATAGGTGTAGAAGGGGCAAGCATCATGCTGCACTGTGCAAATTAGTTAGGACTAATTATGTCAATCCTAGAATAGGACGTAGAGAATCTACACAAGTACAGTGCTGCAAGGTACGAGATGTGTACAGCGTAACTACACAAGCATCTCAAGTGGATGCTGCTTTGCCTACTGCCCAACTTCAAGTGAAGAACAGAGGAGCCAAGATCACCATACGTGGACTATTTGATCAAGGTTCCCAGAGAACTTTCATTACTCAAAGGGCAGCAGAGGCACTTAATTTACAACCAATAGGACAGGTAAAATTAAACTTGTCCGGGTTCATGATAAATCGAGGAACCCATGAATACACAGTAGTTCAACCGCTTGTACGACTAGGTAGTCAAGCCAAGGCTGTCCAAGCCATTGTTGTAGATCAAATACCTTTAGACTTAAACATTAAGGGTCTGGGGTACACAGCCCACTTCCTGCAGGAACGTGAAATTAATTTGGCTGACAACAAATTAATGTCTGACCGCCTTAACAATATAGATGTACTAGTAGGAGCCGACTACTATTACCAGTTCATAACTGGACATGTTAAACGATTGGGAATGAATATGCTCCAATCTGCAGGAGGCTACTTACGTACTGGTAAAGTTCTGAATGTGAACAAGCCTAAACCTGCCAATAATAATAAATTAGTCAGCAGTAAATTAATTCTCCAGCAGCAAGCTAAAGGGAGAAACACAGCTGAATAATAAACTCAGATTGTATGTAGTACAATTGATACTCGCCGAGATGTTTCATAACTCTCAGTGAAAATCAATGGTCCGTACTCAAACAAGTACAAGTCACAGCGACCAACCCATTGAATTCACTGCCGACCTAGAATTATTCTCGACAAGTAGTAATTGACCACACTCAGTCTTCCTAGTTAAATTGTAATGTTAGGCTAGAGAATCTAGTACTCCCTAGGAATTAATAATGTTAGGCTAGAGAATCTAGCACTCAATGCCACTGGCATTTCCTGAATTTAGTGATAACATTCACTAGGACCACTGGTCCACTATACTTGCGCTTAAAGGTTTGCCAAGAAAACCTTAATACCATGTTTTCTGCACTAAGAGTTAGTGATAAATACTTGCATTAATTGTTTGAGTTGTTTTTCTTTCGTTTCTGCTTATTTAGTGTAGGAGCGCAACACGAACAAACTTGCACACTTACTAATATGTAAGTGAATTTTCAGAGAACTAATATGTTTAATGCATTACCGTTAAACATTAGCATTGTTAATTAACATGCTTCATGAGCTTAACATAGCTCACCTTAGAATTAACGTAATAATATGAGTGCTCGTTCACCATGCGCAAGAGCTTAATATTGCTCGCCATGATAACTGAATGACAAAACTCCACCTCGTTAATTCGAGTTCACTGAACTCACCCTGTTAACTGTTAACGAGCTCCATGCAGCTCACCCTGTTAGCACCAGCTAACGAGCTCACTGTAGCTCACCCTGTCAACACTGTTGACGAGTTCACTGAACTCACCCTGTTAACTGTTAACGAGCTCCATGTAGCTCACCCTGTTAGCACTAGCTAACGAGCTCCATGTAGCTCACCCTGTCAACACTGTTGACGAGTTCACTGTAACTCACCCTGTTAGCACTGCTAACGAGCTCAATGTAGCTCACCCTGTCAGCACTGCTGACGAGCTCACTGTAGCTCACCATGTTCACGAGTTTAATATAACTCGACCTGTTAATGAGCTCAATACTGCTCACAATGTTAATTCGAGTACATTTTGCTCACATTTAGCTTAGTCCCTTACTTAGGTAGGTTAGAAATTCAAACCATTTATTTAGGTAGGTTTAGAGACTTTAGTAGTGTCAACTGAGTACTAGCCTAATCTGTACTCACCATTAATTACAGTTGACTATACTTATAGAGACTGATTTAATAAACTCAAATTCATGTAAAGGTGATTTCGTACTAACCAGTTTACAGTGTCAAGCCTATGAGCTGCCATTTAATTAGCTCATAAGTCAGTATGACTAGGCTACTAATCTCACTGTCGACTCAGAATTTTCCTTGATTTTGATGAATGAACCTTTCAGTTCTCTACTTCTATTATTTTAGCTAGTTAGCAAATTATTTGTACCATCAGTCAGCATGATTACTGCACGGCAGTGCACATTTAATTCAATTTCCTCATTTGAATTTGAGGTGATCGTGATACTGCGTGATGTTATTGTCTAGTAACTCAATAGTTACAAGTCACAGCGACCCTAGACAGTGACCTTACTGTAGTGTCATAGTCTCCTTAATCTTAAATGACTAATAATACTTTACTGTATAATCATACAATAGTGTTATCAGTTCTTAGGAACTTATTCTGAGTTTACCTACGATTCAGCAGCTACGTAATACACCATTACCTGTCACTGCGACCCTAGTTGTTGAGTTTATTGTGAGCTTTAGAGTGTTCCTGATTACCGATAACTTAATCATTTAATGTTTCATTATTTCATGCATGTTTCCACTAAGGGAAACTGCAAGCCTATTACAACTCTGAAGAAGAATAATTTCTTTCACATCCCACTGAGAAAACTGTGATGATGCTACGATGTGATATCACGTAATGAAACATTACACGTCACTATGACCCAAGATATCGCATCACTGTAGATTCTGTTAGTTTAAATTGGGAGAGTTAAATTTTATAAATATTGTGTAGGCTACAAACAACATGTTTCAGTTGACATGTGAATAACAAGACTCAACTTCTTGTAAGTCCTTGATAAATCTGGGACGTTCGTTATGTGTGTACTAACATACTAACCTACTAACATACTAATGTATTAATCTTAATATCACTTCGGGATAGGTCAGTACAACACAGTACACTGCGACCCTGGGAATCCCCCCCCGGAGTTATGTTGGATATTTCCAACATCGAATACAACATTGTTGTATTCTCATTACTTATTACTAACCATACTTAATATTGTAGTAATTAAAAGTAACAACTCGTAGAATTCTCATGTACTAATAATTCATCTGTGCATTAGGCTAGAATTCTCACGTCACCTGACGCCAGTATTGCGTCAGATTTCTTTACAGTAAAACACATTATATACAATTTGTGTGAGAATTAAATACGATTCTCCATAATTAAAGCATTCTGTATGGCAACTGATTGCAGACGAATGGTTCTCTAACTAAAAGCCGAATAGAGCTTTAGAATCAAAACGTCTACCTCGCGATAGAGGTAACGTCATCAATGAATGCTATGGGGAGACATTAATTCCTCTCACTTATATCTTTACTATTCTTAAATAGTTAAATAATAATATTCCGTTCCTCTAAATAATAAACCCGTCCAGTCTTTAGAGTTTCAAGCGCGAATGCAAGAAATATTAATGTTCAAGACAATAATTTGTGTTGTGAACGTCGACTGGGCGTGGGTTGGGGGACGCCATCCTCAGTCGGGAAGCGGACACGTGCAGGGCCGGAAGGAGGCAAAGCTACGCTTACCGTACTCACAAAAGACGCCATTGTCCAGCATATAGGACAAGTGTGTTCATCCACAGATGAAAGCCGCCACTGTGAGGCGTGAACGACCTTGCAGATAATATCTTCAACTAGTGCTGGTGTTAAAGGAGGACCTTAGACTTGGTTCCTGACGACACGTGATCAGCCAGCTTGAAACGCATCAATCCAGGATAGGTTCACCGGAGCCTGGGATGCGAAATTACGGCAATCTTAATACTTACACAGTGCCCACAGCTAAGTACTTTTATTTGATGCATCATTTATAAGTTTATTAATAGCGGGGTGATTGCACGTCACGCGGCGAGACAACACCTAATAACAGGTGATTAGAATTCTATCTGTAGATATCAGTAATCTTGAATATGAATTGATTAGTTAAATCAATTGCTACTGGTAGTCATTTATCTTGCAGCTCCAGAGACGAATTCCTCATGCTGTCTTCTCCATGCTAACCGTGTCATTCGTCGGTGTACCAGACTTGGAGATTAAGAGGACTGCCAGGGTTATCTAAAGGAATCTATTACCAGCTAAGGCTTATTTCTTTTTATTCATAACTTTGCAATTTGATACATTCAGAATGTGCAACATAATGTGTGATTTACTGTAACTCATTATTATGCTCAAATTCATGTTTTTCTTTGTATGAATCATATTATATTCAACATTAATTATAGGATTAGATTATTATTAATAGAATTAGTGAACGAACCACACTGATTCCTGGACGTACTGACCTCCAGTAATAACCCCCCAATGTAGGTGTTTGAGGTTTGGTTTTAATAATACAGCCCATTAATTATTTTTATCATCATACTTTCAAGTCATATCCATAGTCACTGTTTTTTCTAGAATTTTATCTAATGATCTGAAATTCTCAGTTTCCCTCTTTACTTTAAAAGCGGGTGGTCCTTCGTAATTTAATTTACTACTTTAATTATTAATTAATCAGAATCAAACCCAAATATCCCACATTAATTTGTCAACCCTCGCTGGAAGCATTCTATTGAATTTAGATCCATTTTATAGTACGGAGTATAGCCAAAACTGAACTACATAACCTAAATAAAAACATAGGAAGAAAGGTAACTGCAGAAGGCCTATTGGCCCATACGAGTCAGCTGCTGTTTATAACAACGCAATCCCACTCATATACATGTCCAACCCACGTTTCAAACAATCGCGGGACCTCCAACAACTTACGCGGTTACTGGTTGCACAAATCAACAACCCTATTACCCACCAGTATTTACTCAAGTCTTTCCAAAATCTAAACATACTCAGTTTATACCTCACTGTGTATGTATATACCTCAAAACATTGGTTCCTGTTTTTTCTTGTGCTGATACTTTTTAATACCCTATTAATATCTCCTTTGTTATATCAATTCATCCACTTGTAAACCTCCATCATATCAACCCTAACTCTTCGTCTTTCCAGTGAATGCAATATAAGTCAACAAATCCACAAGGACCCTGATGAGGGTTCGAACCTACGTTCGAGAGGATCCCAGACGGTGCCTTAATTGTGATTTATGTGTGTAATGCAATTTAAGCTTCATATGACAGGTAACTAATTTGGGGAATTAACTCTGTCATCCTACGCTAAACACCTTCAAGTGAATTTATATCCATTCTATAGTACGGCAAGCAAAATTGAACTGCATAATCAAAAGGGGCCTAACCAGATAAAGATATAACTGAAGAACAACACCAGGTGTCTTGTTACTAACGTCCTGTGTCCTTTTTGCCGTATTACGAACATTCATGCATTGATCTTATGTTTTTAAATTCTTACTAATCATAATCATAAGCTATTAGGACAATATCTAACTCTGGCCCCAGACATCACTCGGTACCATTACTCAAATTAATATGTTAGATATTAAGTCCCTGCGCATCCTCTAATGTGTATTTTATATATATAAAACGCTGAACTGTAATGTCAATCCTGACCTTAAAAGCTTCCTAGAAGGTTGTAACAGATCCCATGAGCACCACACCAGAAACAAATACCTATTTGATATTGCAAGAGTACGACTTAGTCAAACTAGAAATGCTTTACAAATCAAGAGACCTCGAATGGGGAATGACCTTCCCAATTATGTTAAAGACTGTACCTCTCCCAACCAGTTCAAGATTAAAACTAAGTACAAACTAATTAACTCAATGTAATCTACTTCACCCCCAAAATGTCAACCCATGTCTTCTTGTTTAAACAATACTGATTGTTGACCAAATTGTATTTTTTTTTTTCTGCCATGTTTTCCCCCTCCCCTCCCCTTTTTTACGTTTTTTTCTTATTTTTTCTCAACACAATTTTTACTTTAATCTCAATTAGTATTAAGTTTTAGTCTTAGTGTTTTTCCTGCCCGAAACGCTTTTCGTTATCGTATCTATTGGAATTGTATGTGCTAGCTATATCTATAAATCCATCAACTTTTGTATCTTACCTTGTATGTATGGACTTTATCTGAATAAACATTTGTATTTGTTGTATAACTCCCAAACCTCTTTCGCAATCTCAACACCATCTCACTCTTATCTTATAACTCTTTCATCATTTCCTAGCCTCAAAACCTTACATTTGTCAACATTTAAACTGCATCTGCTAAACTTTTGACCATTTCTAAACCCTAAGATCGTCTTGAAGTGATTGTAAGGCTTTTTCCGTGTTTATTTCCCTCCAGGTTTTAGTATCATCAGCAAATTTGAAAATGTTGCTGCTCAAACCTGAATCTAAATCATTTATATATATTATGAATAACAGAGGTACCAGGACAGAGCGTTAAGGCACTCCACTTACATTTCCCCACCCTGACTTAATCCCATTTGTACTAACTTTCTGTTTCCTTTGGTACAGCCATCCAACTTAACATAGCACCCCCCAATACCATGACCCTCTATCTTTTTAACCAGTCTTCCATGTGGCACTCTATCAAAAACTTTGCTAAAGTCAAGGTACACAGCTATGCTGATATAAAATGATAGCAAATTTGAATTATTTACTAATTTATGTTTTTCAAGATGATAATGAATGGTATTTGCGAAAATCGATTCAAGTAACTATTCCAAAATTGACGTTAGGCTAATTGGCAGATTGTTTGATGCAAGTTATCTATCTCCTTTCTTAAAAATTGGTACACATTAGCAGCCATCCACGACTCTGGCACTCTGCCTGACTCTAATGATTTATTATATGTGGTAGACAAGGGATCGCAATGCTCCTCTTAGCATTCTTTGGGCACCCTGGTAAACACTTCGGCGGGCCCTGGGGATTTGTTTGATTTGAGTTTCACTATTGTTTAATAACATCATCCCTCCTAAGTGTTAAACTAGTCAACCATTCCGCGTTCTCTCTCACTTAGACTTATTCGGCCGAAGGCATAGAGTTACGTTCCTCTTTAGTAAATACAGATAAAATATTTATTAAACATACTATTTATCTTTTCGTCATTATCTGTCCTATCTGGGCTATGGTGAGCCCGTACGTGGAGGGTCTTTGGAACTATTATCTGTATCAATAGCTGATACAAGAGGTCTGGGGGCTTCATGGTGGTTATCAGTCCTAGAGGGCAAGCTGTCCTAGTTTTGGAACTGGTGGGATTAGTGTTGACCTCTAGGTCTTCCGATAGCCGTGCTGTCGTTGGAGTTTGGTGTGGTGGCCTCCATGAGGAGGTCTTGTACCGAGTAGGTGTCGTATTTGTTGTGCGGCGGTGGAGCTACTAAGAAATCCTACTTTCTTAGTAGGTTTCCGAGTCTGAGGAGTCCGTAATCTCCGTAGTTGGTGTTGAACTGTCGAAAATTGAGAGATTACTCAAGTAAATCAGCTGCTCACTTACTGATACCAACCAGCTGGGATACCTTAGGAAATATAACTGGTTTCAAGATTCTATTTTTTTACATATAAGATAAGTTATCACAAAACCCTTTTTAATCCTGAAAATAACAAGTTATCAAAAAATGTTTAATTGAAACATTAAGAGAAACAAATAATTTGGAGATGGAATACAACAATATATTTTGGGATGAAATTAGATTTTTATTGCTTCCACCAGGACTATACATGGCATGATTTAACAAATCATCTAGTGCATAAAAATTCGTTAGTTCTCTTGTGCTATATATAAAAGGACTCATATTTCTTATACGATATATGCATGCACCTTCATGTGTTAATTCGTATTTCCAAGATAGCAAAAACTTTTTCCACACTGGGGACACTTCTAAAAGGTCTCACCAGTATAAACACGTTTATGTTTCATTGTACCACTGTGATCAATGATCTTTTTAACGCAATGGTCATTCCTTAACGATTTCTCACCGGAATGTAGCAGTGTCTGTCCATATTTCCCAATTTATAAAAACGTTTTCCACACTCGGGACATTCGTTAGGTTTTTCACCTGTATGTACCATTCTGTGAATCTTCAGAGATACTTTTTCTCTGAATCTTCTGGAGTCTTCATGGTGGTTCAGAAACCACATTCTGGACACTCATGAGATTTCTCACCCGTACAAAGCCTCATGTGTTTTTCTCTTTTTACTAAATCTTTTCCGACACTCTGGACACACATGGTTTCTAACGAGTATACACTATCATGTGTTTATTCATTTTCCTATGATCTTTTTCTTTTTCCATACTTTGGGCATTCGTCAGGTTTCTCACCTGTACACACCATCATGTGTTTATCCATTTTCTTGTGATTACTGAATCTTTTTCGACACTCTGGGCACTCGAAAGGCTTTTTAGAAGTATATACTACCATCGTGTAGTTATTCATATTTCAATGTTTACTGAAGCTTTTCCCAATCAAAGGAACACTGTAAATAAAAAGATGGTTGTTTCAGCTCCCTGGTAATTATGATGTTAGCTCTCTGGTGTTTATGTTGTTGGCTCTCTGGTATTTATGTTGTTGGCTCTCTGGTATTTATGTTCTTGGCTTTCTATTATATAAAACAGGTGAGGGGGATGTAGGACACATGTAAGATGTTTGGTCACTGTAAGTAGGGGAGACCGGGATGAGATGCTGGAGCTGTTGTTGTTGTTGTTTAGATTTAGCTATTGAAAACTAAATGCCCGTATAGCACGGGATATAGTGAGTTCGCCAATGAGTTCGTGTTTTTCTCGAAAACCTTGTTACTGTGATATTTCAGTCAAAGCGTTAAATGGAAGTGGAAGTTTCCTTCTTTACCCCCATTTCTTTTTCACTTCTTTTTTTAGCACACTGCTTCTAGTCTTGTTTTAATAATAATTTTTTGGTGGTGGATGTAGATTCAGTGTTCACTAGTGTGTCCCATTCTTCAACTACTTTTCTGACCATTATAGTCAGAAAAGGATTGCTGTGGATTTTGCATCTAATCTAACTGATAATGTTAATTGAATGTTGAGTTTGATGCGCAGGGCTTCAGTTGTTTCACATTCCAACAAGTAGTATAATAATGACGCCTCTGCATATGTTCCACAGATATGACATTCTTTAACTATTAGACAAAGGAGCATAAGAATAAAGGTAACTGCAGAGGGCCTTTTGGCCCATACGATGCTTCTCCTATTTATAACCACCCAATCCCACTCATATATGTGTCCAACACACGATTGAGACATTCAAGGGACCCCCACCTACACTACGTTACATGGTAATTGCTTCCACAAATCAACAACCATGTTACCGAATTAGTATTAACACAGTTTTTTTATAAACCAAAACTTATTCATTTATACCTATTGTTCCGGGTCCTGACTTGTGTGATTCTTTTTATACCATATTATTATCTCCTTTGTTATGGCCCTTCATTAACTTGTTTTACTGTACACTTCAATCAGTTATGATTAGTAAGAATTTAAAACCAAAGGATCAATGCATGAATGTTCGTAATAAGCAAATAGGACACTGGGATTTATTGATCGAAGTATTAGTAACAAGACACCTGGTGTTGTTCTTCAGCAATATCTTAGCTATATATATAGGTAAATATAGATATATAGCTACATATAGAGATATAGCTATAGCTATAACCAATGGGGCTATGGTTAGGCCCCATTTAGATTATGCAGTTCAGTTTTGGTCGCAGTACTATGGAATGGATATAAATTTACTTGAACGTGCCCAGCGTAGGATGAAAAAGTTAATTCCCCAAATTAGAAATCTTTCCTATGAAGAAAGATTAACACAGCTTAAATTACATTCACTGGAAAGGCAAAGAGTTAGGGGGTGACATGATAGAGGTTTACAAGTGGATGAATGGACATAACAAAGGGGATATTAATGCAGTATTAAAAGTATCAACACAAGATAGAACGCGAAACAATAGGTAATAAATTGGAAAAGTTTAGATTTAGGAAAGACTTGGGTAAATACAGGGTTGTTGATTTGTGGAACCAGTTACCGCGTAAAGGTGTGGCGGTGGGGTCCCTCGATTGTTTCAAGCGTGGGTTGGACATGTATATGAGACGGAATAAAAACATAAGAACAAAGGCAACTGCAGAAGGCCTATTGGCCCATACGAGGCAGCTCCAATTTATAACCACCCAATCCCACTTATATACTTGTCCAACCCGCGCTTGAAACAATCGAGGGACTCCACCTCCACCACGTTACGTGGTAATTGGTTTCAACAAATCAAAAACCCTGTTACCGAACCAGTATTTACCCAAGTCTTTCCTAAATCTAAACTTAGAACTAAACTTGGATTGGGTGGTTATAAATAGGAGCAGCCTCGTATTGACCAATAGGCCCTCTGAATTTACCTTTCTTTTTATGTTTTTCTCAAACACAGTTAATTCTTTGACTTTCTGGAGAATGTAATTTAAGCTTGGTCAATCTTTCTTCATAAGACATGTTTCTAATTTGAGGGATTAATTTATCAACCCTCGCTGGACTCATTCTATTGAATTTAGATCCATTTTATAGTACGGAGTATAGCCAAAACTGAACTGCATAACCTAAATAAAAACATAGGAAGAAAGGTAACTGCAGAAGGCCTATTGGCCCATACGAGTCAGCTGTTGTTTATAACAACGCAATCCCACTCATATGCATGTCCAACCCACGTTTCAAACAATCGCGGGACCTCCAACAACTTACGCGGTTACTGGTTGCACAAATCAACAACCCTATTACCCACCAGTATTTACTCAAGTCTTTCCAAAATCTAAACATACTCAGTTTATACTTCACTGTGTATGTATATACCTCAAAACATTGGTTCCTGTTTTTTCTTGTGCTGATACTTTTTAATACCCTATTAATATCTCCTTTGTTATATCAATTCATCCACTTGTAAACCTCCATCATATCAACCCTAACTCTTCGTCTTTCCAGTGAATGCAATATAAGTCAACAAATCCACAAGGACCCTGATGAGGGTTCGAATCTACGTTCGAGAGGATCCCAGACGGTGCCTTAATTGTGATTTATGTGTGTAATGCAATTTAAGCTTCATATGACAGGTAACTAATTTGGGGAATTAACTCTGTCATCCTACGCTAAACACCTTCAAGTGAATTTATATCCATTCTATAGTACGGCAAGCAAAATTGAACTGCATAATCAAAAGGGGCCTAACCAGATAAAGATATAACTGAAGAACAACACCAGGTGTCTTGTTACTAACGTCCTGTGTCCTTTTTGCCGTATTACGAACATTCATGCTTTGATCTTATGTTTTCAAATTCTTACTAATCATAATCATAAGCTATTAGGACAATATCTAACTCTGGCCCCAGACATCACTCGGTACCATTACTCAAATTAATATGTTAGATATTAAGTCCCTGCACATCCTCTAATGTGTATTTTATATATATAAAACGCTGAACTATAATGTCAATCCTGACCTTAAAAGCTTCCTAGAAGGTTGTAACAGATCCCATGAGCACCACACCAGAAACAAATACCTATTTGATATTGCAAGAGTACGACTTAGTCAAACTAGAAATGCTTTACAAATCAAGAGACCTCGAATGGGAATGACCTTCCCAATTATGTTAAAGACTGTACCTCTCCCAACCAGTTCAAGATTAAAACTAAGTACAAACTAATTAACTCAATGTAATCTACTTCACCCCCAAAATGTCAACCCATGTCTTCTTGTTTACCATGTTGATTGTTGACCAAATTGTATTTTTTTTTTTTTCTGCCATGTTTTCCCCCTCCCCTCCCCTCCCCTTTTTTACGTTTTTTTCTTATTTTTTCTCAACACAATTTTTACTTTAATCTCAATTAGTATTAAGTTTTAGTCTTAGTGTTTTTCCTGCCCGAAACGCTTTTCGTTATCGTATCTATTGGAATTCTATGTGCTAGCTATATCTATAAATCCATCAACTTTTGTATCTTGCCTTGTATGTATGGACTTTATCTGAATAAATATTTGTATATGTTGTATAACTCCCAAACCTCTTTCGCAATCTCAACACCATCTCACTCTTATCTTATAACTCTTTCATCATTTCCTAGCCTCAAAACCTTACATTTGTCAACATTTAAACTGCATCTGCTAAGCTTTTGACCATTTCTAAACCCTAAGATCGTCTTGAAGTGATTGTAAGGCTTTTTCCGTGTTTATTGCCCTCCAGGTTTTAGTATCATCAGCAAATTTGAAAATGTTGCTGCTCAAACCTGAATCTAAATCATTTATATATATTATGAATAACAGAGGTACCAGGACAGAGCGTTAAGGCACTCCACTTACATTTCCCCACTCTGACTTAATCCCATTTGTACTAACTTTCTGTTTCCTTTGGTACAGCCATGCAACTTAACATAGCATCCCCCAATACCATGACCCTCTATCTTTTTAACCAGTCTTCCATGTGGCACTCTATCAAAAACTTTGCTAAAGTCAAGGTACACAGCTATGCTGATATAAAATGATAGCAAATTTGAATTATTTACTAATTTATGTTTTTCAAGATGATAATGAATGGTATTTGCGAAAATCGATTCAAGTAACTATTCCAAAATTGACGTTAGGCTAATTGGCAGATTGTTTGATGCAAGTTATCTATCTCCTTTCTTAAAAATTGGTACACATTAGCAGCCATCCACGACTCTGGCACTCTGCCTGACTCTAATGATTTATTATATGTGGTAGACAAGGGATCGCAATGCTCCTCTTAGCATTCTTTGGGCACCCTGGTAAACACTTCGGCGGGCCCTGGGGATTTGTTTGATTTGAGTTTCACTATTGTTTAATAACATCATCCCTCCTAAGTGTTAAACTAGTCAACCATTCCGCGTTCTCTCTCACTTAGACTTATTCGGCCGAATGCATAGAGTTACGTTCCTCTTTAGTAAATACAGATAAAATATTTATTAAACATACTATTTATCTTTTCGTCATTATCTGTCCTATCTGGGCTATGGTGAGCCCGTACGTGGAGGGTCTTTGGAACTATTATCTGTATCAATAGCTGATACAAGAGGTCTGGGGTCTTCATGGTGGTTATCAGTCCTAGAGGGCAAGCTATAAGTAGGTATAAAACAGCCATAGAGTTAGTTAGGAGCAAGGGAGGAATCCCGATCATATGTGGCATTCTTCCAAGAAAGGGAGTGGGAAATGAATGGATATCGAGGGCACTTGGTGTCAATTGCCGGCTGGAAAGATATTGCAAATCAAATGCAATATCTTTCATAGACAACTGGGAACACTTCTATGGAAGAAATGAAATGTATGCTCGTGATGGGGTGCATCTATCGAGAGCTGGGGTTGTTGCTGTTGCGAACTCGCTAGAAGAAGTGGTTAGAGGTGTTTGTTTGGGTTTAAACTGTTAGTAGATAGAGGTATGGGAATTGATTTGGAGGAAGGAGGTAATAAAAGTATGTGTTTGTGGGAGAAAGGAATTGGCAAAACGATCAGGGAAAGAGAAGGTCCGCAAAATAACAATTCACTTAGGGTATATTACACTAACAGTAGAAGTCTAAGAAATAAAATTAACGAATTAAATGCTCTTGTCTGCACAGAAAAAATAGATATTATTGCACTTACCGAAACGTGGATGAATGTAGAAAATAGAGAACTATTAGCTGAATATCAAATATATGGATTTAAACTATTTCACACAGATAGATATATTAGACGAGGAGGTGGAGTAGCCATATATGTTAGGGACAATTTGAAATGTAGTCTCAAAGAGGGAATCAAAACAGAGCCACACACGGAAACTATTTGGATTGAATTAAACGAAAAAGCTAATAATATTATAATAGGAGTAATATATAGGCCACCAAATTTAGACAGAATGGAAGCAAAGCATCTATGGGATGAAATATCTAGAGCATCTAGATCTAACAGTATTTATGTCATGGGTGACTTTAATTTTAGCGGAATAAACTGGTTGAACAAAACAGGGAATAGTGAAGCAGAAGATTTTCTAGAATTAATTGACGATTGCTTTCTTACGCAACACATTAAGGAACCAACACGGGAAAATAATATTTTAGATTTAGTGTTAACTAACAGGGAAACGCAAATTAATGACATCGAAATAGGGAGTGAGCTAGGGAGCAGTGATCACAAAGAAATCAGATTTAGCATAGAATGGAATAGACCAGTAGGAGAAAATTCTGTTAAAGTGCCAGATTTTCGAAAAGCTGATTTTAATAGCCTAAGAAATTTTTTGGGTCAAATTGATTGGAAAGGCTTGGGTATGGGGTGTGGGCCGGTCTTGGAGCGAGACATGAACCCAGCGATAGGTGACTTAAATGGGGATTTCGATGTGGATTCAATATATAACTTATTTAAGAATATTCTAAACAAAGCACAGGAACGTAGTATACCATACAAATTGAATAGATCGTATACTAATGACCCAAAGTGGATAACAAAGAATTTGAAGAACCTTATAGGTAAAAAGAGAGCTTGATACAAAAGGATTAAAAATGGGGAGGTCACTTTAGAACAGGAATTCGTACAACTGGTTAGAAATGTTAAAAAAGAGATAAGGAAAGCAAAAAGAAACTATGAAGTTCGCATAGCAGGGCAAGCAAAGACAAATCCTAAAGGGTTTTTTCAGTTATATCGTACTAAGACTAGGGAAAGGATAGGTCCATTAAAAACTGAGACAGGTCAAATAACAGATAGTGATGAAGAGATGAGTAGTATTTTTAATAAATATTTTGTATCTGTATTTACTAAAGAGGAACTTAACAATATGCCTTCAGCCGAACAAGTCTATGTGGGTGGGGACGAGGACAGGTTGACGAGTTTAGCAGTTACCAGGGAGGATGTTCTTAAACAAATAGTAAAACTCAAACCAAACAAATCCCCAGGGCCGGATGAAGTGTTTGCTAGGGTGCTTAAAGAATGCAAAGAGGAGCTTTGTGACCCACTGTCAACCATATTTAATAAATCAATAGAGTCAGGCAGAGTGCCAGAGTTTTGGAAAGTTGCTAATGTGATACCAGTTTTTAAGAAAGGAGATAGATCACTTGCGTCTAACTATCGACCAATTAGCCTAACGTCTATTGTGGGAAAGTTACTCGAATCTATAATAGCAAATAAAATTCGTCTTCATCTTGAAAAACATAAATTAATAATTGAGTCGCAACATGGTTTTATAAATGACCGTTCATGTTTAACAAATTTGTTATCTTTTTATTCTAGCATTGTTGAGGCAGTTGATAGTGGTAAGGATTGCGATGTTGTATACCTTGACTTTAGCAAAGCTTTTGATACAGTGCCACATGAAAGACTGATTAAAAAATAGAGTCTCATGGTATTGGGGGTGCTATATTAAGCTGGATTAGGGCATGGCTATACCAAAGGAAACAGAGAGTTAGTATAAATGGAATCAAGTCAGAGTGGGAAAATGTTGTAAGTGGAGTGCCTCAAGGCTCTGTCCTGGGACCTCTGTTGTTTATAATATATATAAATGATTTAGATTCAGGTTTGAGTAGCAACATTTGCAAATTTGCCGATGATACGAAAATCGGTAGGGAAATTAATTCGGAGGAGGACTCACTATCACTTCAAGTTGATCTAGATAGGGTTTTGAAATGGTCAAAGGATTGGCAGATGCAGTTTAATGCTGATAAATGTAAAGTTCTGAGGTTAGGTAATGATGATAGAGTTACAAGATACGAGCTAGATGGTGTTGTGATTGCGAAGTCGGATTGCGAAAGGGATCTGGGAGTTATGATTAGTAAGAATTTAAAACAAAAGGATCAATGCATAAATGTTCGTAATAAGGCAAATCGGACACTTGGATTTATTAATCGCAGCGTTAGTAACAAGACACCTGGTGTGGTTCTCAAGCTATATCTTGCTCTAGTTAGGCCCCATTTAGATTATGCAGTTCAGTTTTGGTCGCCATATTATAGAATGGATATAAATTCACTTGAACGTGTCCAGCGTAGGATGACTAAGTTAATTCCCCAAATTAGAAATCTTTCATATGAAGAAAGATTAACAAAGCTTAAGTTGCATTCACTGGAAAGGCGAAGAGCTAGGGGTGACATGATAGAGGTTTACAAGTGGATGAATGGACATAACCGGGGGGATATTAATAGGGTATTAAAAGTATCAACACAGGACAGAACAGGAAACAATGGATATAAATTGGATAAGTTTAGATTTAGGAAAGACTTGGGTAAATACTGGTTCAGTAACAGGGTTGTTGATTTGTGGAACCAATTGCCGCGTAACATTGTGGAGGTGGGGTCCCTCGATTGTTTCAAGCACGGGTTGGACAAGTATATGAGTGGGATTGGGTGGTTATAGAATAGGAGCTGCCTCGTATGGGCCAATAGGCCTTCTGCAGTTACCTTTGTTCTTATGTTCTTATGTTCTTCTTATGTAAGCTGTCCTAGTTTTGGAACTGGTGGGATTAGTGTTGACCTGTAGGTCTTCCGACAGCCGTGCTGTCGTTGGAGTTTGGTGTGGTGGCCTCCATGAGGAGGTCTTGTACCGAGTAGGTGTCGTATTTGTTGTGCGGCGTTGGAGCTACTAAGAAATCCTACTTTCTTAGTAGGTTTCCGAGTCTGAGGAGTCCGTAATCTCCGTAGTTGGTGTTGAACTGTCGAAAATTGAGAGATTACTCAAGTAAATCAGCTGCTCACTTACTGATACCAACCAGCTGGGATACCTTAGGAAATATAACTGGTTTCAAGATTCTATTTTTTTACATATAAGATAAGTTATCACAAAACCCTTTTTAATCCTGAAAATAACAAGTTATCAAAAAATGTTTAATTGAAACATTAAGAGAAACAAATAATTTGGAGATGGAATACAACAATATATTTTGGGATGAAATTAGATTTTTATTGCTTCCACCAGGACTATACATGGCATGATTTAACAAATCATCTAGTGCATAAAAATTCGTTAGTTCTCTTGTGCTATATATAAAAGGACTCATATTTCTTATACGATATATGCATGCACCTTCATGTGTTAATTCGTATTTCCAAGATAGCAAAAACTTTTTCCACACTGGGGACACTTCTACAAGGTCTCACCAGTATAAACACGTTTATGTTTCATTGTACCACTGTGATCAATGATCTTTTTAGCGCAATGGTCATTCCTTAACGATTTCTCACCGGAATGTAGCAGTGTCTGTCCATATTTCCCAATTTATAAAAACGTTTTCCACACTCGGGACATTCGTTAGGTTTTTCACCTGTATGTACCATTCTGTGAATCTTCAGAGATACTTTTCTCTGAATCTTCTGGAGTCTTCATGGTGGTTCAGAAACCACATTCTGGACACTCATGAGATTTCTCACCCGTACAAAGCGTCATGTGTTTTTATCTTTTTACTAAATCTTTTCTGACACTCTGGACACACATGGTTTCTAACGAGTATACACTATCATGTGTTTATTCATTTTCCTATGATCTTTTTCTTTTTCCATACTTTGGGCATTCGTCAGGTTTCTCACCTGTACACACCATCATGTGTTTATCCATTTTCCTGTGATTACTGAATCTTTTTCGACACTCTGGGCACTCGAAAGGCTTTTTAGAAGTATATACTACCATCGTGTAGTTATTCATATTTCAATGTTTACTGAAGCTTTTCCCAATCAAAGGAACACTGTAAATAAAAAGATGGCTGTTTCAGCTCCCTGGTAATTATGATGTTAGCTCTCTGGTGTTTATGTTGTTGGCTCTCTGGTATTTATGTTGTTGGCTCTCTGGTATTTATGTTCTTGGCTTTCTATTATATAAAACAGGTGAGGGGGATGTAGGACACATGTAAGATGTTTGGTCACTGTAAGTAGGGGAGACCGGGATGAGATGCTGGAGCTGTTGTTGTTGTTGTTTAGATTTAGCTATTGAAAACTAAATGTCCGTATAGCACGGGATATAGTGAGTTCGCCAATGAGTTCGTGTTTTTCTCGAGAACCTTGTTACTGTGATATTTCAGTCAAAGCGTTAAATGAAAGTGGAAGTTTCCTTCTTTACCCATATTTCTTTTTCACTTCTTTTTTTAGCACACTGCTTCTAGTCTTGTTTTAATAATAATTTTTTGGTGGTGGATGTAGATTCAGTGTTCACTAGTGTGTCCCATTCTTCAACTACTTTTCTGACCATTATAGTCAGAAAAGGATTGCTGTGGATTTTGCATCTAATCTAACTGATAATGTTAATTGAATGTTGAGTTTGATGCGCAGGGCTTCAGTTGTTTCACATTCCAACAAGTAGTATAATAATGACGCCTCTGCATATGTTCCACAGATATGACATTCTTTAACTATTAGACAAAGGAGCATAAGAATAAAGGTAACTGCAGAGGGCCTTTTGGCCCATACGATGCTTCTCCTATTTATAACCACCCAATCCCACTCATATATGTGTCCAACACACGATTGAGACAATCAAGGGACCCCCACCTACACTACGTTACATGGTAATTGCTTCCACAAATCAACAACCATGTTACCGAATTAGTATTAACACAGTTTTTTTATAAACCAAAACTTATTCATTTATACCTATTGTTCCGGGTCCTGACTTGTGTGATTCTTTTTATACCAAATTATTATCTCCTTTGTTATGGCCCTTCATTAACTTGTTTTACTGTACACTTCAATCAGTTATGATTAGTAAGAATTTAAAACCAAAGGATCAATGCATGAATGTTCGTAATAAGCAAATAGGACACTGGGATTTATTGATCGAAGTATTAGTAACAAGACACCTGGTGTTGTTCTTCAGCAATATCTTAGCTATATATATAGGTAAATATAGATATATAGCTACATATAGAGATATAGCTATAGCTATAACCAATGGGGCTATGGTTAGGCCCCATTTAAATTTTGCAGTTCAGTTTTGGTCGCAGTACTATGGAATGGATATAAATTTACTTGAACGTGCCCAGCGTAGGATGAAAAAGTTAATTCCCCAAATTAGAAATCTTTCCTATGAAGAAAGATTAACACAGCTTAAATTGCATTCACTGGAAAGGCAAAGAGTTAGGGGGTGACATGATAGAGGTTTACAAGTGGATGAATGGACATAACAAAGGTGATATTAATGCAGTATTAAAAGTATCAACACAAGATAGAACGCGAAACAATAGGTATAAATTGGAAAAGTTTAGATTTAGGAAAGACTTGGGTAAATACAGGGTTGTTGATTTGTGGAACCAGTTACCGCGTAAAGGTGTGGCGGTGGGGTCCCTCGATTGTTTCAAGCGTGGGTTGGACATGTATATGAGACGGAATAAAAACATAAGAACAAAGGCAACTGCAGAAGGCCTATTGGCCCATACGAGGCAGCTCCAATTTATAACCACCCAATCCCACTTATATACTTGTCCAACCCGCGCTTGAAACAATCGAGGGACTCCACCTCCACCACGTTACGTGGTAATTGGTTTCAACAAATCAAAAACCCTGTTACCGAACCAGTATTTACCCAAGTCTTTCCTAAATCTAAACTTAGAACTAAACTTGGATTGGGTGGTTATAAATAGGAGCAGCCTCGTATTGACCAATAGGCCCTCTGAATTTACCTTTCTTTTTATGTTTTTCTCAAACACAGATAATTCTTTGACTTTCTGGAGAATGTAATTTAAGCTTGGTCAATCTTTCTTCATAAGACAGGTTTCTAATTTGAGGGATTAATTTATCAACCCTCGCTGGACGCATTCTATTGAATTTAGATCCATTTTATAGTTCGGAGTATAGCCAAAACTGAACTGCATAACCTAAATAAAAACAGGAAGAAAGGTAACTGCAGAAGGCCTATTGGCCCATACGAGTCAGCTGTTGTTTATAACAACGCAATCCCACTCATATGCATGTCCAACCCACGTTTCAAACAATCGCGGGACCTCGAACAACTTACGCGGTTACTGGTTGCACAAATCAACAACCCTATTACCCACCAGTATTTACTCAAGTCTTTCCAAAATCTAAACATACTCAGTTTATACTTCACTGTGTATGTATATACCTCAAAACATTGGTTCCTATTTTTTCTTGTGCTGATACTTTTTAATACCCTATTAATATCTCCTTTGTTATATCAATTCATCCACTTGTAAACCTCCATCATATCAACCCTAACTCTTCGTCTTTCCAGTGAATGCAATATAAGACAACAAATCCACAAGGACCCTGATGAGGGTTCGAATCTACGTTCGAGAGGATCCCAGACGGTGCCTTAATTGTGATTTATGTGTGTAATGCAATTTAAGCTTCATATGACAGGTAACTAATTTGGGGAATTAACTCTGTCATCCTACGCTAAACACCTTCAAGTGAATTTATATCCATTCTATAGTACGGCAAGCAAAATTGAACTGCATAATCAAAAGGGGCCTAACCAGATAAAGATATAACTGAAGAACAACACCAGGTGTCTTGTTACTAACGTCCTGTGTCCTTTTTGCCGTATTACGAACATTCATGCATTGATCTTATGTTTTTAAATTCTTACTAATCATAATCATAAGCTATTAGGACAATATCTAACTCTGGCCCCAGACATCACTCGGTACCATTACTCAAATTAATATGTTAGATATTAAGTCCCTGCACATCCTCTAATGTGTATTTTATATATATAAAACGCTGAACTATAATGTCAATCCTGACCTTAAAAGCTTCCTAGAAGGTTGTAACAGATCCCATGAGCACCACACCAGAAACAAATACCTATTTGATATTGCAAGAGTACGACTTAGTCAAACTAGAAATGCTTTACAAATCAAGAGACCTCGAATGGGGAATGACCTTCCCAATTATGTTAAAGACTGTACCTCTCCCAACCAGTTCAAGATTAAAACTAAGTACAAACTAATTAACTCAATGTAATCTACTTCACCCCCAAAATGTCAACCCATGTCTTCTTGTTTACCATGTTGATTGTTGACCAAATTGTATTTTTTTTTTTTTCTGCCATGTTTTCCCCCTCCCCTCCCCTCCCCTTTTTTACGTTTTTTTCTTATTTTTTCTCAACACAATTTTTACTTTAATCTCAATTAGTATTAAGTTTTAGTCTTAGTGTTTTTCCTGCCCGAAACGCTTTTCGTTATCGTATCTATTGGAATTCTATGTGCTAGCTATATCTATAAATCCATCAACTTTTGTATCTTGCCTTGTATGTATGGACTTTATCTGAATAAATATTTGTATATGTTGTATAACTCCCAAACCTCTTTCGCAATCTCAACACCATCTCACTCTTATCTTATAACTCTTTCATCATTTCCTAGCCTCAAAACCTTACATTTGTCAACATTTAAACTGCATCTGCTAAGCTTTTGACCATTTCTAAACCCTAAGATCGTCTTGAAGTGATTGTAAGGCTTTTTCCGTGTTTATTGCCCTCCAGGTTTTAGTATCATCAGCAAATTTGAAATGTTGCTGCTCAAACCTGAATCTAAATCATTTATATATATTATGAATAACAGAGGTACCAGGACAGAGCGTTAAGGCACTCCACTTACATTTCCCCACCCTGACTTAATCCCATTTGTACTAACTTTCTGTTTCCTTTGGTACAGCCATGCAACTTAACATAGCATCCCCCAATACCATGACCCTCTATCTTTTTAACCAGTCTTCCATGTGGCACTCTATCAAAAACTTTGCTAAAGTCAAGGTACACAGCTATGCTGATATAAAATGATAGCAAATTTGAATTATTTACTAATTTATGTTTTTCAAGATGATAATGAATGGTATTTGCGAAAATCGATTCAAGTAACTATTCCAAAATTGACGTTAGGCTAATTGGCAGATTGTTTGATGCAAGTTATCTATCTCCTTTCTTAAAAATTGGTACACATTAGCAGCCATCCACGACTCTGGCACTCTGCCTGACTCTAATGATTTATTATATGTGGTAGACAAGGGATCGCAATGCTCCTCTTAGCATTCTTTGGGCACCCTGGTAAACACTTCGGCGGGCCATGGGGATTTGTTTGATTTGAGTTTCACTATTGTTTAATAACATCATCCCTCCTAAGTGTTAAACTAGTCAACCATTCCGCGTTCTCTCTCACTTAGACTTATTCGGCCGAATGCATAGAGTTACGTTCCTCTTTAGTAAATACAGATAAAATATTTATTAAACATACTATTTATCTTTTCGTCATTATCTGTCCTATCTGGGCTATGGTGAGCCCGTACGTGGAGGGTCTTTGGAACTATTATCTGTATCAATAGCTGATACAAGAGGTCTGGGGTCTTCATGGTGGTTATCAGTCCTAGAGGGCAAGCTATAAGTAGGTATAAAACAGCCATAGAGTTAGTTAGGAGCAAGGGAGGAATCCCGATCATATGTGGCATTCTTCCAAGAAAGGGAGTGGGAAATGAATGGATATCGAGGGCACTTGGTGTCAATTGCCGGCTGGAAAGATATTGCAAATCAAATGCAATATCTTTCATAGACAACTGGGAACACTTCTATGGAAGAAATGAAATGTATGCTCGTGATGGGGTGCATCTATCGAGAGCTGGGGTTGTTGCTGTTGCGAACTCGCTAGAAGAAGTGGTTAGAGGTGTTTGTTTGGGTTTAAACTGTTAGTAGATAGAGGTATGGGAATTGATTTGGAGGAAGGAGGTAATAAAAGTATGTGTTTGTGGGAGAAAGGAATTGGCAAAACGATCAGGGAAAGAGAAGGTCCGCAAAATAACAATTCACTTAGGGTATATTACACTAACAGTAGAAGTCTAAGAAATAAAATTAACGAATTAAATGCTCTTGTCTGCACAGAAAAAATAGATATTATTGCACTTACCGAAACGTGGATGAATGTAGAAAATAGAGAACTATTAGCTGAATATCAAATATATGGATTTAAACTATTTCACACAGATAGATATATTAGACGAGGAGGTGGAGTAGCCATATATGTTAGGGACAATTTGAAATGTAGTCTCAAAGAGGGAATCAAAACAGAGCCACACACGGAAACTATTTGGATTGAATTAAACGAAAAAGCTAATAATATTATAATAGGAGTAATATATAGGCCACCAAATTTAGACAGAATGGAAGCAAAGCATCTATGGGATGAAATATCTAGAGCATCTAGATCTAACAGTATTTATGTCATGGGTGACTTTAATTTTAGCGGAATAAACTGGTTGAACAAAACAGGGAATAGTGAAGCAGAAGATTTTCTAGAATTAATTGACGATTGCTTTCTTACGCAACACATTAAGGAACCAACACGGGAAAATAATATTTTAGATTTAGTGTTAACTAACAGGGAAACGCAAATTAATGACATCGAAATAGGGAGTGAGCTAGGGAGCAGTGATCACAAAGAAATCAGATTTAGCATAGAATGGAATAGACCAGTAGGAGAAAATTCTGTTAAAGTGCCAGATTTTCGAAAAGCTGATTTTAATAGCCTAAGAAATTTTTTGGGTCAAATTGATTGGAAAGGCTTGGGTATGGGGTGTGGGCCGGTCTTGGAGCGAGACATGAACCCAGCGATAGGTGACTTAAATGGGGATTTCGATGTGGATTCAATATATAACTTATTTAAGAATATTCTAAACAAAGCACAGGAACGTAGTATACCATACAAATTGAATAGATCGTATACTAATGACCCAAAGTGGATAACAAAGAATTTGAAGAACCTTATAGGTAAAAAGAGAGCTTGGTACAAAAGGATTAAAAATGGGGAGGTCACTTTAGAACAGGAATTCGTACAACTGGTTAGAAATGTTAAAAAAGAGATAAGGAAAGCAAAAAGAAACTATGAAGTTCGCATAGCAGGGCAAGCAAAGACAAATCCTAAAGGGTTTTTTCAGTTATATCGTACTAAGACTAGGGAAAGGATAGGTCCATTAAAAACTGAGACAGGTCAAATAACAGATAGTGATGAAGAGATGAGTAGTATTTTTAATAAATATTTTGTATCTGTATTTACTAAAGAGGAACTTAACAATATGCCTTCAGCCGAACAAGTCTATGTGGGTGGGGACGAGGACAGGTTGACGAGTTTAGCAGTTACCAGGGAGGATGTTCTTAAACAAATAGTAAAACTCAAACCAAACAAATCCCCAGGGCCGGATGAAGTGTTTGCTAGGGTGCTTAAAGAATGCAAAGAGGAGC
Organism: Procambarus clarkii; assembly: GCF_040958095.1. NCBI lineage: Eukaryota > Metazoa > Arthropoda > Malacostraca > Decapoda > Cambaridae > Procambarus > Procambarus clarkii. The sequence continues at coordinate 50,714,635 of NC_091152.1, read as the reverse complement.
TTTGTGACCCACTGTCAACCATATTTAATAAATCAATAGAGTCAGGCAGAGTGCCAGAGTTTTGGAAAGTTGCTAATGTGATACCAGTTTTTAAGAAAGGAGATAGATCACTTGCGTCTAACTATCGACCAATTAGCCTAACGTCTATTGTGGGAAAGTTACTCGAATCTATAATAGCAATAAAATTCGTCTTCATCTTGAAAAACATAAATTAATAATTGAGTCGCAACATGGTTTTATAAATGACCGTTCATGTTTAACAAATTTGTTATCTTTTTATTCTAGCATTGTTGAGGCAGTTGATAGTGGTAAGGATTGCGATGTTGTATACCTTGACTTTAGCAAAGCTTTTGATACAGTGCCACATGAAAGACTGATTAAAAAAATAGAGTCTCATGGTATTGGGGGTGCTATATTAAGCTGGATTAGGGCATGGCTATACCAAAGGAAACAGAGAGTTAGTATAAATGGAATCAAGTCAGAGTGGGAAAATGTTGTAAGTGGAGTGCCTCAAGGCTCTGTCCTGGGACCTCTGTTGTTTATAATATATATAAATGATTTAGATTCAGGTTTGAGTAGCAACATTTGCAAATTTGCCGATGATACGAAAATCGGTAGGGAAATTAATTCGGAGGAGGACTCACTATCACTTCAAGTTGATCTAGATAGGGTTTTGAAATGGTCAAAGGATTGGCAGATGCAGTTTAATGCTGATAAATGTAAAGTTCTGAGGTTAGGTAATGATGATAGAGTTACAAGATACGAGCTAGATGGTGTTGTGATTGCGAAGTCGGATTGCGAAAGGGATCTGGGAGTTATGATTAGTAAGAATTTAAAACAAAAGGATCAATGCATAAATGTTCGTAATAAGGCAAATCGGACACTTGGATTTATTAATCGCAGCGTTAGTAACAAGACACCTGGTGTGGTTCTCAAGCTATATCTTGCTCTAGTTAGGCCCCATTTAGATTATGCAGTTCAGTTTTGGTCGCCATATTATAGAATGGATATAAATTCACTTGAACGTGTCCAGCGTAGGATGACTAAGTTAATTCCCCAAATTAGAAATCTTTCATATGAAGAAAGATTAACAAAGCTTAAGTTGCATTCACTGGAAAGGCGAAGAGCTAGGGTGACATGATAGAGGTTTACAAGTGGATGAATGGACATAACCGGGGGGATATTAATAGGGTATTAAAAGTATCAACACAGGACAGAACAGGAAACAATGGATATAAATTGGATAAGTTTAGATTTAGGAAAGACTTGGGTAAATACTGGTTCAGTAACAGGGTTGTTGATTTGTGGAACCAATTGCCGCGTAACATTGTGGAGGTGGGGTCCCTCGATTGTTTCAAGCACGGGTTGGACAAGTATATGAGTGGGATTGGGTGGTTATAGAATAGGAGCTGCCTCGTATGGGCCAATAGGCCTTCTGCAGTTACCTTTGTTCTTATGTTCTTATGTCTTCTTATGTAAGCTGTCCTAGTTTTGGAACTGGTGGGATTAGTGTTGACCTGTAGGTCTTCCGACGCCGTGCTGTCGTTGGAGTTTGGTGTGGTGGCCTCCATGAGGAGGTCCTTGTACCGAGTAGGTGTCGTATTTGTTGTGCGGCGTTGGAGCTACTAAAGAAATCCTACTTTCTTAGTAGGTTTCCGAGTCTGAGGAGTCCGTAATCTCCGTAGTTGGTGTTGAACTGTCGAAATTGAGAGATTACTCAAGTAATCAGCTGCTCACTTACTGATACCAACCAGCTGGGATACCTTAGGAAATATAACTGGTTTCAAGATTCTATTTTTTTACATATAAGATAAGTTATCACAAAACCCTTTTTAATCCTGAAAATAACAAGTTATCAAAAATGTTTAATTGAAACATTAAGAGAAACAAATAATTTGGAGATGGAATACAACAATATATTTTGGTGAAATTAGATTTTTATTGCTTCCACCAGGACTATACATGGCATGATTTAACAAATCATCTAGTGCATAAAAATTCGTTAGTTCTCTTGTGCTATATATAAAAGGACTCATATTTCTTATACGATATATGCATGCACCTTCATGTGTTAATTCGTATTTCCAAGATAGCAAAAACTTTTTCCACACTGGGGACACTTCTACAAGGTCTCACCAGTATAAACACGTTTATGTTTCATTGTACCACTGTGATCAATGATCTTTTTAGCGCAATGGTCATTCCTTAACGATTTCTCACCGGAATGTAGCAGTGTCTGTCCATATTTCCCAATTTATAAAAACGTTTTCCACACTCGGGACATTCGTTAGGTTTTTCACCTGTATGTACCATTCTGTGAATCTTCAGAGATACTTTTTCTCTGAATCTTCTGGAGTCTTCATGGTGGTTCAGAAACCACATTCTGGACACTCATGAGATTTCTCACCCGTACAAAGCGTCATGTGTTTTATCTTTTTACTAAATCTTTTCTGACACTCTGGACACACATGGTTTCTAACGAGTATACACTATCATGTGTTTATTCATTTTCCTATGATCTTTTCTTTTTCCATACTTTGGGCATTCGTCAGGTTTCTCACCTGTACACACCATCATGTTTTCCATTTTCCTGTGATTACTGAATCTTTTTCGACACTCTGGGCACTCGAAAGGCTTTTTAGAAGTATATACTACCATCGTGTAGTTATTCATATTTCAATGTTTACTGAAGCTTTTCCCAATCAAAGGAACACTGTAAATAAAAAGATGGCTGTTTCAGCTCCCTGGTAATTATGATGTTAGCTCTCTGGTGTTTATGTTGTTGGCTCTCTGGTATTTATGTTGTTGGCTCTCTGGTATTTATGTTCTTGGCTTTCTATTATATAAAACAGGTGAGGGGGATGTAGGACACATGTAAGATGTTTGGTCACTGTAAGTAGGGGAGACCGGGATGAGATGCTGGAGCTGTTGTTGTTGTTGTTTAGATTTAGCTATTGAAAACTAAATGTCCGTATAGCACGGGATATAGTGAGTTCGCCAATGAGTTCGTGTTTTTCTCGAAAACCTTGTTACTGTGATATTTCAGTCAAAGCGTTAAATGAAAGTGGAAGTTTCCTTCTTTACCCATATTTCTTTTCACTTCTTTTTTTTAGCACACTGCTTCTAGTCTTGTTTTAATAATAATTTTTTTGGTGGTGGATGTAGATTCAGTGTTCACTAGTGTGTCCCATTCTTCAACTACTTTTCTGACCATTATAGTCAGAAAAGGATTGCTGTGGATTTTGCATCTAATCTAACTGATAATGTTAATTGAATGTTGAGTTTGATGCGCAGGGCTTCAGTTGTTTCACATTCCAACAAGTAGTATAATAATGACGCCTCTGCATATGTTCCACAGATATGACATTCTTTAACTATTAGACAAAGGAGCATAAGAATAAAGGTAACTGCAGAGGGCCTTTTGGCCCATACGATGCTTCTCCTATTTATAACCACCCAATCCCACTCATATATGTGTCCAACACACGATTGAGACAATCAAGGGACCCCCACCTACACTACGTTACATGGTAATTGCTTCCACAAATCAACAACCATGTTACCGAATTAGTATTAACACAGTTTTTTTATAAACCAAAACTTATTCATTTATACCTATTGTTCCGGGTCCTGACTTGTGTGATTCTTTTTATACCAATTATTATCTCCTTTGTTATGGCCCTTCATTAACTTGTTTTACTGTACACTTCAATCAGTTATGATTAGTAAGAATTTAAAACCAAAGGATCAATGCATGAATGTTCGTAATAAGCAAATAGGACACTGGGATTTATTGATCGAAGTATTAGTAACAAGACACCTGGTGTTGTTCTTCAGCAATATCTTAGCTATATATATAGGTAAATATAGATATATAGCTACATATAGAGATATAGCTATAGCTATAACCAATGGGGCTATGGTTAGGCCCCATTTAAATTATGCAGTTCAGTTTTGGTCGCAGTACTATGGAATGGATATAAATTTACTTGAACGTGCCCAGCGTAGGATGAAAAAGTTAATTCCCCAAATTAGAAATCTTTCCTATGAAGAAAGATTAACACAGCTTAAATTGCATTCACTGGAAAGGCAAAGAGTTAGGGGGTGACATGATAGAGGTTTACAAGTGGATGAATGGACATAACAAAGGTGATATTAATGCAGTATTAAAAGTATCAACACAAGATAGAACGCGAAACAATAGGTATAAATTGGAAAAGTTTAGATTTAGGAAAGACTTGGGTAAATACAGGGTTGTTGATTTGTGGAACCAGTTACCGCGTAAAGGTGTGGCGGTGGGGTCCCTCGATTGTTTCAAGCGTGGGTTGGACATGTATATGAGACGGAATAAAAACATAAGAACAAAGGCAACTGCAGAAGGCCTATTGGCCCCATACGAGGCAGCTCCAATTTATAACCACCCAATCCCACTTATATACTTGTCCAACCCGCGCTTGAAACAATCGAGGGACTCCACCTCCACCACGTTACGTGGTAATTGGTTTCAACAAATCAAAAACCCTGTTACCGAACCAGTATTTACCCAAGTCTTTCCTAAATCTAAACTTAGAACTAAACTTGGATTGGGTGGTTATAAATAGGAGCAGCCTCGTATTGACCAATAGGCCCTCTGAATTTACCTTTCTTTTTATGTTTTTCTCAAACACAGATAATTCTTTGACTTTCTGGAGAATGTAATTTAAGCTTGGTCAATCTTTCTTCATAAGACAGGTTTCTAATTTGAGGGATTAATTTATCAACCCTCGCTGGACGCATTCTATTGAATTTAGATCCATTTTATAGTTCGGAGTATAGCCAAAACTGAACTGCATAACCTAAATAAAAACAAGGAAGAAAGGTAACTGCAGAAGGCCTATTGGCCCATACGAGTCAGCTGTTGTTTATAACAACGCAAATCCCACTCATATGCATGTCCAACCCACGTTTCAAACAATCGCGGGACCTCGAACAACTTACGCGGTTACTGGTTGCACAAATCAACAACCCTATTACCACCAGTATTTACTCAAGTCTTTCCAAATCTAAACATACTCAGTTTATACTTCACTGTGTATGTATATACCTCAAAACATTGGTTCCTATTTTTTCTTGTGCTGATACTTTTTAATACCCTATTAATATCTCCTTTGTTATATCAATTCATCCACTTGTAAACCTCCATCATATCAACCCTAACTCTTCGTCTTTCCAGTGAATGCAATATAAGACAACAAATCCACAAGGACCCTGATGAGGGTTCGAATCTACGTTCGAGAGGATCCCAGACGGTGCCTTAATTGTGATTTATGTGGTGTAATGCAATTTAAGCTTCATATGACAGGTAACTAATTTGGGGAATTAACTCTGTCATCCTACGCTAAACACCTTCAAGTGAATTTATATCCATTCTATAGTACGGCCAAGCAAAATTGAACTGCATAATCAAAAGGGGCCTAACCAGATAAAGATATAACTGAAGAACAACACCAGGTGTCTTGTTACTAACGTCCTGTGTCCTTTTTGCCGTATTACGAACATTCATGCTTTGATCTTATGTTTCTTAAATTCTTACTAATCATAATCATAAGCTATTAGGACAATATCTAACTCTGGCCCCAGACATCACTCGGTACCATTACTCAAATTAATATGTTAGATATTAAGTCCCTGCACATCCTCTAATGTGTATTTTATATATATAAAACGCTGAACTATAATGTCAATCCTGACCTTAAAAGCTTCCTAGAAGGTTGTAACAGATCCCATGAGCACCACACCAGAAACAAATACCTATTTGATATTGCAAGAGTACGACTTAGTCAAACTAGAAATGCTTTACAAATCAAGAGACCTCGAATGGGAATGACCTTCCCAATTATGTTAAAGACTGTACCTCTCCCAACCAGTTCAAGATTAAAACTAAGTACAAACTAATTAACTCAATGTAATCTACTTCACCCCAAAATGTCAACCCATGTCTTCTTGTTTACCATGTTGATTGTTGACCAAATTGTATTTTTTTTTTTTTCTGCCATGTTTTCCCCCTCCCCTCCCCTCCCCTTTTTTACGTTTTTTTCTTATTTTTTCTCACACAATTTTTACTTTAATCTCAATTAGTATTAAGTTTTAGTCTTAGTGTTTTTCCTGCCCGAAACGCTTTTCGTTATCGTATCTATTGGAATTCTATGTGCTAGCTATATCTATAAATCCATCAACTTTTGTATCTTGCCTTGTATGTATGGACTTTATCTGAATAAATATTTGTATATGGTTGTATAACTCCCAAACCTCTTTCGCAATCTCAACACCATCTCACTCTTATCTTATAACTCTTTCATCATTTCCTAGCCTCAAAACCTTACATTTGTCAACATTTAAACTGCATCTGCTAAGCTTTTGACCATTTCTAAACCCTAAGATCGTCTTGAAGTGATTGTAAGGCTTTTTTCCGTGTTTATTGCCCTCCAGGTTTTAGTATCATCAGCAAATTTGAAAATGTTGCTGCTCAAACCTGAATCTAAATCATTTATATATATTATGAATAACAGAGGTACCAGGACAGAGCGTTAAGGCACTCCACTTACATTTCCCCACCCTGACTTAATCCCATTTGTACTAACTTTCTGTTTCCTTTGGTACAGCCATGCAACTTAACATAGCATCCCCCAATACCATGACCCTCTATCTTTTTAACCAGTCTTCCATGTGGCACTCTATCAAAAACTTTGCTAAAGTCAAGGTACCACAGCTATGCTGATATAAAATGATAGCAAATTTGAATTATTTACTAATTTATGTTTTTCAAGATGATAATGAATGGTATTTGCGAAAATCGATTCAAGTAACTATTCCAAATTGACGTTAGGCTAATTGCAGATTGTTTGATGCAAGTATCTATCTCCTTTCTTAAAAATTGGTACACATTAGCAGCCATCCACGACTCTGGCACTCTGCCTGACTCTAATGATTATTATATGTGGTAGACAAGGGATCGCAATGCTCCTCTTAGCATTCTTTGGGCACCCTGGTAAACACTTCGGCGGGCCTGGGGATTTGTTTGATTTGAGTTTCACTATTGTTTAATAACATCATCCCTCCTAAGTGTTAAACTAGTCAACCATTCCGCGTTCTCTCTCACTTAGACTTATTCGGCCGAATGCATAGAGTTACGTTCCTCTTTAGTAAATACAGATAAAATATTTATTAAACATACTATTTATCTTTTCGTCATTATCTGTCCTATCTGGGCTATGGTGAGCCCGTACGTGGAGGGTCTTTGGAACTATTATCTGTATCAATAGCTGATACAAGAGGTCTGGGGTCTTCATGGTGGTTATCAGTCCTAGAGGGCAAGCTATAAGTAGGTATAAAACAGCCATAGAGTTAGTTAGGAGCAAGGGAGGAATCCCGATCATATGTGGCATTCTTCCAAGAAAGGGAGTGGGAAATGAATGGATATCGAGGGGCACTTGGTGTCAATTGCCGGCTGGAAAGATATTGCAAATCAAATGCAATATCTTCATAGACAACTGGGAACACTTCTATGGAAGAAATGAAATGTATGCTCGTGATGGGGTGCATCTATCGAGAGCTGGGGTTGTTGCTGTTGCGAACTCGCTAGAGAAGTGGTTAGAGGTGTTTGTTTGGGTTTAACTGTTAGTAGATAGAGGTATGGGAATTGATTTGGAGGAAGGAGGTAATAAAAGTATGTGTTTGTGGGAGAAAGGAATTGGCAAAACGATCAGGGAAAGAGAAGGTCCGCAAAATAACAATTCACTTAGGGTATATTACACTAACAGTAGAAGTCTAAGAAATAAAATTAACGAATTAAATGCTCTTGTCTGCACAGAAAAAATAGATATTATTGCACTTACCGAAACGTGGATGAATGTAGAAAATAGAGAACTATTAGCTGAATATCAAATATATGGATTTAAACTATTTCACACAGATAGATATATTAGACGAGGAGGTGGAGTAGCCATATATGTTAGGGACAATTTGAAATGTAGTCTCAAAGAGGGAATCAAAACAGAGCCACACACGGAAACTATTTGGATTGAATTAAACGAAAAAGCTAATAATATTATAATAGGAGTAATATATAGGCCACCAAATTTAGACAGAATGGAAGCAAAGCATCTATGGGATGAAATATCTAGAGCATCTAGATCTAACAGTATTTATGTCATGGGTGACTTTAATTTTAGCGGAATAAACTGGTTGAACAAACAGGGAATAGTGAAGCAGAAGATTTTCTAGAATTAATTGACGATTGCTTTCTTACGCAACACATTAAGGAACCAACACGGGAAAATAATATTTTAGATTTAGTGTTAACTAACAGGGAAACGCAAATTAATGACATCGAAATAGGGAGTGAGCTAGGGAGCAGTGATCACAAAGAAATCAGATTTAGCATAGAATGGAATAGACCAGTAGGAGAAAATTCTGTTAAAGTGCCAGATTTTCGAAAAGCTGATTTAATAGCCTAAGAAATTTTTTGGGTCAAATTGATTGGAAAGGCTTGGGTATGGGGTGTGGGCCGGTCTTGGAGCGAGACATGAACCCAGCGATAGGTGACTTAAATGGGGATTTCGATGTGGATTCAATATATAACTTATTTAAGAATATTCTAAACAAAGCACAGGAACGTAGTATACCATACAAATTGAATAGATCGTATACTAATGACCCAAAGTGGATAACAAAGAATTTGAAGAACCTTATAGGTAAAAAGAGAGCTTGATACAAAAGGATTAAAATGGGGAGGTCACTTTAGAACAGGAATTCGTACAACTGGTTAGAAATGTTAAAAAAGAGATAAGGAAAGCAAAAAGAAACTATGAAGTTCGCATAGCAGGGCAAGCAAAGACAAATCCTAAAGGGTTTTTTCAGTTATATCGTACTAAGACTAGGGAAAGGATAGGTCCATTAAAAACTGAGACAGGTCAAATAACAGATAGTGATGAAGAGATGAGTAGTATTTTTAATAATATTTTGTATCTGTATTTACTAAAGAGGAACTTAACAATATGCCTTCAGCCGAACAAGTCTATGTGGGTGGGGACGAGGACAGGTTGACGAGTTTAGCAGTTACCAGGGAGGATGTTCTTAAACAAATAGTAAAACTCAAACCAAACAAATCCCCAGGGCCGGATGAAGTGTTTGCTAGGGTGCTTAAAGAATGCAAAGAGGAGCTTTGTGACCCACTGTCAACCATATTTAATAAATCAATAGAGTCAGGCAGAGTGCCAGAGTTTTGGAAAGTTGCTAATGTGATACCAGTTTTTAAGAAAGGAGATAGATCACTTGCGTCTAACTATCGACCAATTAGCCTAACGTCTATTGTGGGAAAGTTACTCGAATCTATAATAGCAAATAAAATTCGTCTTCATCTTGAAAAACATAAATTAATAATTGAGTCGCAACATGGTTTTATAAATGACCGTTCATGTTTAACAAATTTGTTATCTTTTTATTCTAGCATTGTTGAGGCAGTTGATAGTGGTAAGGATTGCGATGTTGTATACCTTGACTTTAGCAAAGCTTTTGATACAGTGCCACATGAAAGACTGATTAAAAAAATAGAGTCTCATGGTATTGGGGGTGCTATATTAAGCTGGATTAGGGCATGGCTATACCAAAGGAAACAGAGAGTTAGTATAAATGGAATCAAGTCAGAGTGGGAAAATGTTGTAAGTGGAGTGCCTCAAGGCTCTGTCCTGGGACCTCTGTTGTTTATAATATATATAAATGATTTAGATTCAGGTTTGAGTAGCAACATTTGCAAATTTGCCGATGATACGAAAATCGGTAGGGAAATTAATTCGGAGGAGGACTCACTATCACTTCAAGTTGATCTAGATAGGGTTTTTGAAATGGTCAAAGGATTGGCAGATGCAGTTTAATGCTGATAAATGTAAAGTTCTGAGGTTAGGTAATGATGATAGAGTTACAAGATACGAGCTAGATGGTGTTGTGATTGCGAAGTCGGATTGCGAAAGGGATCTGGGAGTTATGATTAGTAAGAATTTAAAACAAAAGGATCAATGCATAAATGTTCGTAATAAGGCAAATCGGACACTTGGATTTATTAATCGCAGCGTTAGTAACAAGACACCTGGTGTGGTTCTCAAGCTATATCTTGCTCTAGTTAGGCCCCATTTAGATTATGCAGTTCAGTTTTGGTCGCCATATTATAGAATGGATATAAATTCACTTGAACGTGTCCAGCGTAGGATGACTAAGTTAATTCCCCAAATTAGAAATCTTTCATATGAAGAAAGATTAACAAAGCTTAAGTTGCATTCACTGGAAAGGCGAAGAGCTAGGGGTGACATGATAGAGGTTTACAAGTGGATGAATGGACATAACCGGGGGGATATTAATAGGGTATTAAAAGTATCAACACAGGACAGAACAGGAAACAATGGATATAAATTGGATAAGTTTAGATTTAGGAAAGACTTGGGTAAATACTGGTTCAGTAACAGGGTTGTTGATTTGTGGAACCAATTGCCGCGTAACATTGTGGAGGTGGGGTCCCTCGATTGTTTCAAGCACGGGTTGGACAAGTATATGAGTGGGATTGGGTGGTTATAGAATAGGAGCTGCCTCGTATGGGCCAATAGGCCTTCTGCAGTTACCTTTGTTCTTATGTTCTTATGTTCTTCTTATGTAAGCTGTCCTAGTTTTGGAACTGGTGGGATTAGTGTTGACCTGTAGGTCTTCCGACAGCCGTGCTGTCGTTGGAGTTTTGGTGTGGTGGCCTCCATGAGGAGGTCTTGTACCGAGTAGGTGTCGTATTTGTTGTGCGGCGTTGGAGCTACTAAGAAATCCTACTTTCTTAGTAGGTTTCCGAGTCTGAGGAGTCCGTAATCTCCGTAGTTGGTGTTGAACTGTCGAAAATTGAGAGATTACTCAAGTAAATCAGCTGCTCACTTACTGATACCAACCAGCTGGGATACCTTAGGAAATATAACTGGTTTCAAGATTCTATTTTTTACATATAAGATAAGTTATCACAAAACCCTTTTAATCCTGAAAATAACAAGTTATCAAAAAATGTTTAATTGAAACATTAAGAGAAACAAATAATTTGGAGATGGAATACAACAATATATTTTGGGATGAAATTAGATTTTTATTGCTTCCACCAGGACTATACATGGCATGATTTAACAAATCATCTAGTGCATAAAAATTCGTTAGTTCTCTTGTGCTATATATAAAAGGACTCATATTTCTTATACGATATATGCATGCACCTTCATGTGTAATTCGTATTTCCAAGATAGCAAAACTTTTTCCACACTGGGACACTTCTACAAGGTCTCACCAGTATAAACACGTTTATGTTTCATTGTACCACTGTGATCAATGATCTTTTTAGCGCAATGGTCATTCCTTAACGATTTCTCACCGGAATGTAGCAGTGTCTGTCCATATTTCCCAATTTATAAAAACGTTTTCCACACTCGGGACATTCGTTAGGTTTTTCACCTGTATGTACCATTCTGTGAATCTTCAGAGATACTTTTTCTCTGAATCTTCTGGAGTCTTCATGGTGGTTCAGAAACCACATTCTGGACACTCATGAGATTTCTCACCCGTACAAAGCGTCATGTGTTTTTATCTTTTTACTAAATCTTTTCTGACACTCTGGACACACATGGTTTCTAACGAGTATACACTATCATGTGTTTATTCATTTTCCTATGATCTTTTTCTTTTTCCATACTTTGGGCATTCGTCAGGTTTCTCACCTGTACACACCATCATGTGTTTATCCATTTTCCTGTGATTACTGAATCTTTTTCGACACTCTGGGCACTCGAAAGGCTTTTTAGAAGTATATACTACCATCGTGTAGTTATTCATATTTCAATGTTTACTGAAGCTTTTCCCAATCAAAGGAACACTGTAAATAAAAGATGGCTGTTTCAGCTCCCTGGTAATTATGATGTTAGCTCTCTGGTGTTTATGTTGTTGGCTCTCTGGTATTTATGTTGTTGGCTCTCTGGTATTTATGTTCTTGGCTTTCTATTATATAAAACAGGTGAGGGGGATGTAGGACACATGTAAGATGTTTGGTCACTGTAAGTAGGGGAGACCGGGATGAGATGCTGGAGCTGTTGTTGTTGTTGTTTAGATTTAGCTATTGAAAACTAAATGTCCGTATAGCACGGGATATAGTGAGTTCGCCAATGAGTTCGTGTTTTTCTCGAAAACCTTGTTACTGTGATATTTCAGTCAAAGCGTTAAATGAAAGTGGAAGTTTCCTTCTTTACCCATATTTCTTTTTCACTTCTTTTTTTAGCACACTGCTTCTAGTCTTGTTTTAATAATAATTTTTTGGTGGTGGATGTAGATTCAGTGTTTCACTAGTGTGTCCCATTCTTCAACTACTTTTCTGACCATTATAGTCAGAAAAGGATTGCTGTGGATTTTGCATCTAATCTAACTGATAATGTTAATTGAATGTTGAGTTTGATGCGCAGGGCTTCAGTTGTTTTCACATTCCAACAAGTAGTATAATAATGACGCCTCTGCATATGTTCCACAGATATGACATTCTTTAACTATTAGACAAAGGAGCATAAGAATAAAGGTAACTGCAGAGGGCCTTTTGGCCCATACGATGCTTCTCCTATTTATAACCACCCAATCCCACTCATATATGTGTCCAACACACGATTGAGACAATCAAGGGACCCCCACCTACACTACGTTACATGGTAATTGCTTCCACAAATCAACAACCATGTTACCGAATTAGTATTAACACAGTTTTTTTTATAAACCAAAACTTATTCATTTATACCTATTGTTCCGGGTCCTGACTTGTGTGATTCTTTTTATACCAAATTATTATCTCCTTTGTTATGGCCCTTCATTAACTTGTTTTACTGTACACTTCAATCAGTTATGATTAGTAAGAATTTAAAACCAAAGGATCAATGCATGAATGTTCGTAATAAGCAAATAGGACACTGGGATTTATTGATCGAAGTATTAGTAACAAGACACCTGGTGTTGTTCTTCAGCAATATCTTAGCTATATATATAGGTAAATATAGATATATAGCTACATATAGAGATATAGCTATAGCTATAACCAATGGGGCTATGGTTAGGCCCCATTTAAATTATGCAGTTCAGTTTTGGTCGCAGTACTATGGAATGGATATAAATTTACTTGAACGTGCCCAGCGTAGGATGAAAAAGTTAATTCCCCAAATTAGAAATCTTTCCTATGAAGAAAGATTAACACAGCTTAAATTGCATTCACTGGAAAGGCAAAGAGTTAGGGGGTGACATGATAGAGGTTTACAAGTGGATGAATGGACATAACAAAGGTGATATTAATGCAGTATTAAAAGTATCAACACAAGATAGAACGCGAAACAATAGGTATAAATTGGAAAAGTTTAGATTTAGGAAAGACTTGGGTAAATACAGGGTTGTTGATTTGTGGAACCAGTTACCGCGTAAAGGTGTGGCGGTGGGGTCCCTCGATTGTTTCAAGCGTGGGTTGGACATGTATATGAGACGGAATAAAAACATAAGAACAAAGGCAACTGCAGAAGGCCTATTGGCCCATACGAGGCAGCTCCAATTTATAACCACCCAATCCCACTTATATACTTGTCCAACCCGCGCTTGAAACAATCGAGGGACTCCACCTCCACCACGTTACGTGGTAATTGGTTTCAACAAATCAAAAACCCTGTTACCGAACCAGTATTTACCCAAGTCTTTCCTAAATCTAAACTTAGAACTAAACTTGGATTGGGTGGTTATAAATAGGAGCAGCCTCGTATTGACCAATAGGCCCTCTGAATTTACCTTTCTTTTTATGTTTTTCTCAAACACAGATAATTCTTTGACTTTCTGGAGAATGTAATTTAAGCTTGGTCAATCTTTCTTCATAAGACAGGTTTCTAATTTGAGGGATTAATTTATCAACCCTCGCTGGACGCATTCTATTGAATTTAGATCCATTTTATAGTTCGGAGTATAGCCAAAACTGAACTGCATAACCTAAATAAAAACAGGAAGAAAGGTAACTGCAGAAGGCCTATTGGCCCATACGAGTCAGCTGTTGTTTATAACAACGCAATCCCACTCATATGCATGTCCAACCCACGTTTCAAACAATCGCGGGACCTCGAACAACTTACGCGGTTACTGGTTGCACAAATCAACAACCCTATTACCCACCAGTATTTACTCAAGTCTTTCCAAAATCTAAACATACTCAGTTTATACTTCACTGTGTATGTATATACCTCAAAACATTGGTTCCTATTTTTTCTTGTGCTGATACTTTTTAATACCCTATTAATATCTCCTTTGTTATATCAATTCATCCACTTGTAAACCTCCATCATATCAACCCTAACTCTTCGTCTTTCCAGTGAATGCAATATAAGACAACAAATCCACAAGGACCCTGATGAGGGTTCGAATCTACGTTCGAGAGGATCCCAGACGGTGCCTTAATTGTGATTTATGTGTGTAATGCAATTTAAGCTTCATATGACAGGTAACTAATTTGGGGAATTAACTCTGTCATCCTACGCTAAACACCTTCAAGTGAATTTATATCCATTCTATAGTACGGCAAGCAAAATTGAACTGCATAATCAAAAGGGGCCTAACCAGATAAAGATATAACTGAAGAACAACACCAGGTGTCTTGTTACTAACGTCCTGTGTCCTTTTTGCCGTATTACGAACATTCATGCATTGATCTTATGTTTTTAAATTCTTACTAATCATAATCATAAGCTATTAGGACAATATCTAACTCTGGCCCCAGACATCACTCGGTACCATTACTCAAATTAATATGTTAGATATTAAGTCCCTGCACATCCTCTAATGTGTATTTTATATATATAAAACGCTGAACTATAATGTCAATCCTGACCTTAAAAGCTTCCTAGAAGGTTGTAACAGATCCCATGAGCACCACACCAGAAACAAATACCTATTTGATATTGCAAGAGTACGACTTAGTCAAACTAGAAATGCTTTACAAATCAAGAGACCTCGAATGGGGAATGACCTTCCCAATTATGTTAAAGACTGTACCTCTCCCAACCAGTTCAAGATTAAAACTAAGTACAAACTAATTAACTCAATGTAATCTACTTCACCCCCAAAATGTCAACCCATGTCTTCTTGTTTACCATGTTGATTGTTGACCAAATTGTATTTTTTTTTTTTCTGCCATGTTTTCCCCCTCCCCTCCCCTCCCCTTTTTTTACGTTTTTTTCTTATTTTTTCTCAACACAATTTTTACTTTAATCTCAATTAGTATTAAGTTTTAGTCTTAGTGTTTTTCCTGCCCGAAACGCTTTTCGTTATCGTATCTATTGGAATTCTATGTGCTAGCTATATCTATAAATCCATCAACTTTTGTATCTTGCCTTGTATGTATGGACTTTATCTGAATAAATATTTGTATATGTTGTATAACTCCCAAACCTCTTTCGCAATCTCAACACCATCTCACTCTTATCTTATAACTCTTTCATCATTTCCTAGCCTCAAAACCTTACATTTGTCAACATTTAAACTGCATCTGCTAAGCTTTTGACCATTTCTAAACCCTAAGATCGTCTTGAAGTGATTGTAAGGCTTTTTCCGTGTTTATTGCCCTCCAGGTTTTAGTATCATCAGCAAATTTGAAAATGTTGCTGCTCAAACCTGAATCTAAATCATTTATATATATTATGAATAACAGAGGTACCAGGACAGAGCGTTAAGGCACTCCACTTACATTTCCCCACCCTGACTTAATCCCATTTGTACTAACTTTCTGTTTCCTTTGGTACAGCCATGCAACTTAACATAGCATCCCCCAATACCATGACCCTCTATCTTTTTAACCAGTCTTCCATGTGGCACTCTATCAAAAACTTTGCTAAAGTCAAGGTACACAGCTATGCTGATATAAAATGATAGCAAATTTGAATTATTTACTAATTTATGTTTTTCAAGATGATAATGAATGGTATTTGCGAAAATCGATTCAAGTAACTATTCCAAAATTGACGTTAGGCTAATTGGCAGATTGTTTGATGCAAGTTATCTATCTCCTTTCTTAAAAATTGGTACACATTAGCAGCCATCCACGACTCTGGCACTCTGCCTGACTCTAATGATTTATTATATGTGGTAGACAAGGGATCGCAATGCTCCTCTTAGCATTCTTTGGGCACCCTGGTAAACACTTCGGCGGGCCATGGGGATTTGTTTGATTTGAGTTTCACTATTGTTTAATAACATCATCCCTCCTAAGTGTTAAACTAGTCAACCATTCCGCGTTCTCTCTCACTTAGACTTATTCGGCCGAATGCATAGAGTTACGTTCCTCTTTAGTAAATACAGATAAAATATTTATTAAACATACTATTTATCTTTTCGTCATTATCTGTCCTATCTGGGCTATGGTGAGCCCGTACGTGGAGGGTCTTTGGAACTATTATCTGTATCAATAGCTGATACAAGAGGTCTGGGGTCTTCATGGTGGTTATCAGTCCTAGAGGGCAAGCTATAAGTAGGTATAAAACAGCCATAGAGTTAGTTAGGAGCAAGGGAGGAATCCCGATCATATGTGGCATTCTTCCAAGAAAGGGAGTGGGAAATGAATGGATATCGAGGGCACTTGGTGTCAATTGCCGGCTGGAAAGATATTGCAAATCAAATGCAATATCTTTCATAGACAACTGGGAACACTTCTATGGAAGAAATGAAATGTATGCTCGTGATGGGGTGCATCTATCGAGAGCTGGGGTTGTTGCTGTTGCGAACTCGCTAGAAGAAGTGGTTAGAGGTGTTTGTTTGGGTTTAAACTGTTAGTAGATAGAGGTATGGGAATTGATTTGGAGGAAGGAGGTAATAAAAGTATGTGTTTGTGGGAGAAAGGAATTGGCAAAACGATCAGGGAAAGAGAAGGTCCGCAAAATAACAATTCACTTAGGGTATATTACACTAACAGTAGAAGTCTAAGAAATAAAATTAACGAATTAAATGCTCTTGTCTGCACAGAAAAAATAGATATTATTGCACTTACCGAAACGTGGATGAATGTAGAAAATAGAGAACTATTAGCTGAATATCAAATATATGGATTTAAACTATTTCACACAGATAGATATATTAGACGAGGAGGTGGAGTAGCCATATATGTTAGGGACAATTTGAAATGTAGTCTCAAAGAGGGAATCAAAACAGAGCCACACACGGAAACTATTTGGATTGAATTAAACGAAAAAGCTAATAATATTATAATAGGAGTAATATATAGGCCACCAAATTTAGACAGAATGGAAGCAAAGCATCTATGGGATGAAATATCTAGAGCATCTAGATCTAACAGTATTTATGTCATGGGTGACTTTAATTTTAGCGGAATAAACTGGTTGAACAAAACAGGGAATAGTGAAGCAGAAGATTTTCTAGAATTAATTGACGATTGCTTTCTTACGCAACACATTAAGGAACCAACACGGGAAAATAATATTTTAGATTTAGTGTTAACTAACAGGGAAACGCAAATTAATGACATCGAAATAGGGAGTGAGCTAGGGAGCAGTGATCACAAAGAAATCAGATTTAGCATAGAATGGAATAGACCAGTAGGAGAAAATTCTGTTAAAGTGCCAGATTTTCGAAAAGCTGATTTTAATAGCCTAAGAAATTTTTTGGGTCAAATTGATTGGAAAGGCTTGGGTATGGGGTGTGGGCCGGTCTTGGAGCGAGACATGAACCCAGCGATAGGTGACTTAAATGGGGATTTCGATGTGGATTCAATATATAACTTATTTAAGAATATTCTAAACAAAGCACAGGAACGTAGTATACCATACAAATTGAATAGATCGTATACTAATGACCCAAAGTGGATAACAAAGAATTTGAAGAACCTTATAGGTAAAAAGAGAGCTTGGTACAAAAGGATTAAAAATGGGGAGGTCACTTTAGAACAGGAATTCGTACAACTGGTTAGAAATGTTAAAAAAGAGATAAGGAAAGCAAAAAGAAACTATGAAGTTCGCATAGCAGGGCAAGCAAAGACAAATCCTAAAGGGTTTTTTCAGTTATATCGTACTAAGACTAGGGAAAGGATAGGTCCATTAAAAACTGAGACAGGTCAAATAACAGATAGTGATGAAGAGATGAGTAGTATTTTTAATAAATATTTTGTATCTGTATTTACTAAAGAGGAACTTAACAATATGCCTTCAGCCGAACAAGTCTATGTGGGTGGGGACGAGGACAGGTTGACGAGTTTAGCAGTTACCAGGGAGGATGTTCTTAAACAAATAGTAAAACTCAAACCAAACAAATCCCCAGGGCCGGATGAAGTGTTTGCTAGGGTGCTTAAAGAATGCAAAGAGGAGCTTTGTGACCCACTGTCAACCATATTTAATAAATCAATAGAGTCAGGCAGAGTGCCAGAGTTTTGGAAAGTTGCTAATGTGATACCAGTTTTTAAGAAAGGAGATAGATCACTTGCGTCTAACTATCGACCAATTAGCCTAACGTCTATTGTGGGAAAGTTACTCGAATCTATAATAGCAAATAAAATTCGTCTTCATCTTGAAAAACATAAATTAATAATTGAGTCGCAACATGGTTTTATAAATGACCGTTCATGTTTAACAAATTTGTTATCTTTTTATTCTAGCATTGTTGAGGCAGTTGATAGTGGTAAGGATTGCGATGTTGTATACCTTGACTTTAGCAAAGCTTTTGATACAGTGCCACATGAAAGACTGATTAAAAAAATAGAGTCTCATGGTATTGGGGGTGCTATATTAAGCTGGATTAGGGCATGGCTATACCAAAGGAAACAGAGAGTTAGTATAAATGGAATCAAGTCAGAGTGGGAAAATGTTGTAAGTGGAGTGCCTCAAGGCTCTGTCCTGGGACCTCTGTTGTTTATAATATATATAAATGATTTAGATTCAGGTTTGAGTAGCAACATTTGCAAATTTGCCGATGATACGAAAATCGGTAGGGAAATTAATTCGGAGGAGGACTCACTATCACTTCAAGTTGATCTAGATAGGGTTTTGAAATGGTCAAAGGATTGGCAGATGCAGTTTAATGCTGATAAATGTAAAGTTCTGAGGTTAGGTAATGATGATAGAGTTACAAGATACGAGCTAGATGGTGTTGTGATTGCGAAGTCGGATTGCGAAAGGGATCTGGGAGTTATGATTAGTAAGAATTTAAAACAAAAGGATCAATGCATAAATGTTCGTAATAAGGCAAATCGGACACTTGGATTTATTAATCGCAGCGTTAGTAACAAGACACCTGGTGTGGTTCTCAAGCTATATCTTGCTCTAGTTAGGCCCCATTTAGATTATGCAGTTCAGTTTTGGTCGCCATATTATAGAATGGATATAAATTCACTTGAACGTGTCCAGCGTAGGATGACTAAGTTAATTCCCCAAATTAGAAATCTTTCATATGAAGAAAGATTAACAAAGCTTAAGTTGCATTCACTGGAAAGGCGAAGAGCTAGGGGTGACATGATAGAGGTTTACAAGTGGATGAATGGACATAACCGGGGGGATATTAATAGGGTATTAAAAGTATCAACACAGGACAGAACAGGAAACAATGGATATAAATTGGATAAGTTTAGATTTAGGAAAGACTTGGGTAAATACTGGTTCAGTAACAGGGTTGTTGATTTGTGGAACCAATTGCCGCGTAACATTGTGGAGGTGGGGTCCCTCGATTGTTTCAAGCACGGGTTGGACAAGTATATGAGTGGGATTGGGTGGTTATAGAATAGGAGCTGCCTCGTATGGGCCAATAGGCCTTCTGCAGTTACCTTTGTTCTTATGTTCTTATGTTCTTCTTATGTAAGCTGTCCTAGTTTTGGAACTGGTGGGATTAGTGTTGACCTGTAGGTCTTCCGACAGCCGTGCTGTCGTTGGAGTTTGGTGTGGTGGCCTCCATGAGGAGGTCTTGTACCGAGTAGGTGTCGTATTTGTTGTGCGGCGTTGGAGCTACTAAGAAATCCTACTTTCTTAGTAGGTTTCCGAGTCTGAGGAGTCCGTAATCTCCGTAGTTGGTGTTGAACTGTCGAAAATTGAGAGATTACTCAAGTAAATCAGCTGCTCACTTACTGATACCAACCAGCTGGGATACCTTAGGAAATATAACTGGTTTCAAGATTCTATTTTTTTACATATAAGATAAGTTATCACAAAACCCTTTTTAATCCTGAAAATAACAAGTTATCAAAAAATGTTTAATTGAAACATTAAGAGAAACAAATAATTTGGAGATGGAATACAACAATATATTTTTGGATGAAATTAGATTTTTATTGCTTCCACCAGGACTATACATGGCATGATTTAACAAATCATCTAGTGCATAAAAATTCGTTAGTTCTCTTGTGCTATATATAAAAGGACTCATATTTCTTATACGATATATGCATGCACCTTCATGTGTTAATTCGTATTTCCAAGATAGCAAAAACTTTTTCCACACTGGGGACACTTCTACAAGGTCTCACCAGTATAAACACGTTTATGTTTCATTGTACCACTGTGATCAATGATCTTTTTAGCGCAATGGTCATTCCTTAACGATTTCTCACCGGAATGTAGCAGTGTCTGTCCATATTTCCCAATTTATAAAAACGTTTTCCACACTCGGGACATTCGTTAGGTTTTTCACCTGTATGTACCATTCTGTGAATCTTCAGAGATACTTTTTCTCTGAATCTTCTGGAGTCTTCATGGTGGTTCAGAAACCACATTCTGGACACTCATGAGATTTCTCACCCGTACAAAGCGTCATGTGTTTTTATCTTTTTACTAAATCTTTTCTGACACTCTGGACACACATGGTTTCTAACGAGTATACACTATCATGTGTTTATTCATTTTCCTATGATCTTTTTCTTTTTCCATACTTTGGGCATTCGTCAGGTTTCTCACCTGTACACACCATCATGTGTTTATCCATTTTCCTGTGATTACTGAATCTTTTTCGACACTCTGGGCACTCGAAAGGCTTTTTAGAAGTATATACTACCATCGTGTAGTTATTCATATTTCAATGTTTACTGAAGCTTTTCCCAATCAAAGGAACACTGTAAATAAAAAGATGGCTGTTTCAGCTCCCTGGTAATTATGATGTTAGCTCTCTGGTGTTTATGTTGTTGGCTCTCTGGTATTTATGTTGTTGGCTCTCTGGTATTTATGTTCTTGGCTTTCTATTATATAAAACAGGTGAGGGGGATGTAGGACACATGTAAGATGTTTGGTCACTGTAAGTAGGGGAGACCGGGATGAGATGCTGGAGCTGTTGTTGTTGTTGTTTAGATTTAGCTATTGAAAACTAAATGTCCGTATAGCACGGGATATAGTGAGTTCGCCAATGAGTTCGTGTTTTTCTCGAAAACCTTGTTACTGTGATATTTCAGTCAAAGCGTTAAATGAAAGTGGAAGTTTCCTTCTTTACCCATATTTCTTTTTCACTTCTTTTTTTAGCACACTGCTTCTAGTCTTGTTTTAATAATAATTTTTTGGTGGTGGATGTAGATTCAGTGTTCACTAGTGTGTCCCATTCTTCAACTACTTTTCTGACCATTATAGTCAGAAAAGGATTGCTGTGGATTTTGCATCTAATCTAACTGATAATGTTAATTGAATGTTGAGTTTGATGCGCAGGGCTTCAGTTGTTTCACATTCCAACAAGTAGTATAATAATGACGCCTCTGCATATGTTCCACAGATATGACATTCTTTAACTATTAGACAAAGGAGCATAAGAATAAAGGTAACTGCAGAGGGCCTTTTGGCCCATACGATGCTTCTCCTATTTATAACCACCCAATCCCACTCATATATGTGTCCAACACACGATTGAGACAATCAAGGGACCCCCACCTACACTACGTTACATGGTAATTGCTTCCACAAATCAACAACCATGTTACCGAATTAGTATTAACACAGTTTTTTTATAAACCAAAACTTATTCATTTATACCTATTGTTCCGGGTCCTGACTTGTGTGATTCTTTTTATACCAAATTATTATCTCCTTTGTTATGGCCCTTCATTAACTTGTTTTACTGTACACTTCAATCAGTTATGATTAGTAAGAATTTAAAACCAAAGGATCAATGCATGAATGTTCGTAATAAGCAAATAGGACACTGGGATTTATTGATCGAAGTATTAGTAACAAGACACCTGGTGTTGTTCTTCAGCAATATCTTAGCTATATATATAGGTAAATATAGATATATAGCTACATATAGAGATATAGCTATAGCTATAACCAATGGGGCTATGGTTAGGCCCCATTTAAATTATGCAGTTCAGTTTTGGTCGCAGTACTATGGAATGGATATAAATTTACTTGAACGTGCCCAGCGTAGGATGAAAAAGTTAATTCCCCAAATTAGAAATCTTTCCTATGAAGAAAGATTAACACAGCTTAAATTGCATTCACTGGAAAGGCAAAGAGTTAGGGGGTGACATGATAGAGGTTTACAAGTGGATGAATGGACATAACAAAGGTGATATTAATGCAGTATTAAAAGTATCAACACAAGATAGAACGCGAAACAATAGGTATAAATTGGAAAAGTTTAGATTTAGGAAAGACTTGGGTAAATACAGGGTTGTTGATTTGTGGAACCAGTTACCGCGTAAAGGTGTGGCGGTGGGGTCCCTCGATTGTTTCAAGCGTGGGTTGGACATGTATATGAGACGGAATAAAAACATAAGAACAAAGGCAACTGCAGAAGGCCTATTGGCCCATACGAGGCAGCTCCAATTTATAACCACCCAATCCCACTTATATACTTGTCCAACCCGCGCTTGAAACAATCGAGGGACTCCACCTCCACCACGTTACGTGGTAATTGGTTTCAACAAATCAAAAACCCTGTTACCGAACCAGTATTTACCCAAGTCTTTCCTAAATCTAAACTTAGAACTAAACTTGGATTGGGTGGTTATAAATAGGAGCAGCCTCGTATTGACCAATAGGCCCTCTGAATTTACCTTTCTTTTTATGTTTTTCTCAAACACAGATAATTCTTTGACTTTCTGGAGAATGTAATTTAAGCTTGGTCAATCTTTCTTCATAAGACAGGTTTCTAATTTGAGGGATTAATTTATCAACCCTCGCTGGACGCATTCTATTGAATTTAGATCCATTTTATAGTTCGGAGTATAGCCAAAACTGAACTGCATAACCTAAATAAAAACAGGAAGAAAGGTAACTGCAGAAGGCCTATTGGCCCATACGAGTCAGCTGTTGTTTATAACAACGCAATCCCACTCATATGCATGTCCAACCCACGTTTCAAACAATCGCGGGACCTCGAACAACTTACGCGGTTACTGGTTGCACAAATCAACAACCCTATTACCCACCAGTATTTACTCAAGTCTTTCCAAAATCTAAACATACTCAGTTTATACTTCACTGTGTATGTATATACCTCAAAACATTGGTTCCTATTTTTTCTTGTGCTGATACTTTTTAATACCCTATTAATATCTCCTTTGTTATATCAATTCATCCACTTGTAAACCTCCATCATATCAACCCTAACTCTTCGTCTTTCCAGTGAATGCAATATAAGACAACAAATCCACAAGGACCCTGATGAGGGTTCGAATCTACGTTCGAGAGGATCCCAGACGGGGCCTTAATTGTGATTTATGTGTGTAATGCAATTTAAGCTTCATATGACAGGTAACTAATTTGGGGAATTAACTCTGTCATCCTACGCTAAACACCTTCAAGTGAATTTATATCCATTCTATAGTACGGCAAGCAAAATTGAACTGCATAATCAAAAGGGGCCTAACCAGATAAAGATATAACTGAAGAACAACACCAGGTGTCTTGTTACTAACGTCCTGTGTCCTTTTTGCCGTATTACGAACATTCATGCATTGATCTTATGTTTTTAAATTCTTACTAATCATAATCATAAGCTATTAGGACAATATCTAACTCTGGCCCCAGACATCACTCGGTACCATTACTCAAATTAATATGTTAGATATTAAGTCCCTGCACATCCTCTAATGTGTATTTTATATATATAAAACGCTGAACTATAATGTCAATCCTGACCTTAAAAGCTTCCTAGAAGGTTGTAACAGATCCCATGAGCACCACACCAGAAACAAATACCTATTTGATATTGCAAGAGTACGACTTAGTCAAACTAGAAATGCTTTACAAATCAAGAGACCTCGAATGGGGAATGACCTTCCCAATTATGTTAAAGACTGTACCTCTCCCAACCAGTTCAAGATTAAAACTAAGTACAAACTAATTAACTCAATGTAATCTACTTCACCCCCAAAATGTCAACCCATGTCTTCTTGTTTACCATGTTGATTGTTGACCAAATTGTATTTTTTTTTTTTTCTGCCATGTTTTCCCCCTCCCCTCCCCTCCCCTTTTTTACGTTTTTTTCTTATTTTTTCTCAACACAATTTTTACTTTAATCTCAATTAGTATTAAGTTTTAGTCTTAGTGTTTTTCCTGCCCGAAACGCTTTTCGTTATCGTATCTATTGGAATTCTATGTGCTAGCTATATCTATAAATCCATCAACTTTTGTATCTTGCCTTGTATGTATGGACTTTATCTGAATAAATATTTGTATATGTTGTATAACTCCCAAACCTCTTTCGCAATCTCAACACCATCTCACTCTTATCTTATAACTCTTTCATCATTTCCTAGCCTCAAAACCTTACATTTGTCAACATTTAAACTGCATCTGCTAAGCTTTTGACCATTTCTAAACCCTAAGATCGTCTTGAAGTGATTGTAAGGCTTTTTCCGTGTTTATTGCCCTCCAGGTTTTAGTATCATCAGCAAATTTGAAAATGTTGCTGCTCAAACCTGAATCTAAATCATTTATATATATTATGAATAACAGAGGTACCAGGACAGAGCGTTAAGGCACTCCACTTACATTTCCCCACCCTGACTTAATCCCATTTGTACTAACTTTCTGTTTCCTTTGGTACAGCCATGCAACTTAACATAGCATCCCCCAATACCATGACCCTCTATCTTTTTAACCAGTCTTCCATGTGGCACTCTATCAAAAACTTTGCTAAAGTCAAGGTACACAGCTATGCTGATATAAAATGATAGCAAATTTGAATTATTTACTAATTTATGTTTTTCAAGATGATAATGAATGGTATTTGCGAAAATCGATTCAAGTAACTATTCCAAAATTGACGTTAGGCTAATTGGCAGATTGTTTGATGCAAGTTATCTATCTCCTTTCTTAAAAATTGGTACACATTAGCAGCCATCCACGACTCTGGCACTCTGCCTGACTCTAATGATTTATTATATGTGGTAGACAAGGGATCGCAATGCTCCTCTTAGCATTCTTTGGGCACCCTGGTAAACACTTCGGCGGGCCATGGGGATTTGTTTGATTTGAGTTTCACTATTGTTTAATAACATCATCCCTCCTAAGTGTTAAACTAGTCAACCATTCCGCGTTCTCTCTCACTTAGACTTATTCGGCCGAATGCATAGAGTTACGTTCCTCTTTAGTAAATACAGATAAAATATTTATTAAACATACTATTTATCTTTTCGTCATTATCTGTCCTATCTGGGCTATGGTGAGCCCGTACGTGGAGGGTCTTTGGAACTATTATCTGTATCAATAGCTGATACAAGAGGTCTGGGGTCTTCATGGTGGTTATCAGTCCTAGAGGGCAAGCTATAAGTAGGTATAAAACAGCCATAGAGTTAGTTAGGAGCAAGGGAGGAATCCCGATCATATGTGGCATTCTTCCAAGAAAGGGAGTGGGAAATGAATGGATATCGAGGGCACTTGGTGTCAATTGCCGGCTGGAAAGATATTGCAAATCAAATGCAATATCTTTCATAGACAACTGGGAACACTTCTATGGAAGAAATGAAATGTATGCTCGTGATGGGGTGCATCTATCGAGAGCTGGGGTTGTTGCTGTTGCGAACTCGCTAGAAGAAGTGGTTAGAGGTGTTTGTTTGGGTTTAAACTGTTAGTAGATAGAGGTATGGGAATTGATTTGGAGGAAGGAGGTAATAAAAGTATGTGTTTGTGGGAGAAAGGAATTGGCAAAACGATCAGGGAAAGAGAAGGTCCGCAAAATAACAATTCACTTAGGGTATATTACACTAACAGTAGAAGTCTAAGAAATAAAATTAACGAATTAAATGCTCTTGTCTGCACAGAAAAAATAGATATTATTGCACTTACCGAAACGTGGATGAATGTAGAAAATAGAGAACTATTAGCTGAATATCAAATATATGGATTTAAACTATTTCACACAGATAGATATATTAGACGAGGAGGTGGAGTAGCCATATATGTTAGGGACAATTTGAAATGTAGTCTCAAAGAGGGAATCAAAACAGAGCCACACACGGAAACTATTTGGATTGAATTAAACGAAAAAGCTAATAATATTATAATAGGAGTAATATATAGGCCACCAAATTTAGACAGAATGGAAGCAAAGCATCTATGGGATGAAATATCTAGAGCATCTAGATCTAACAGTATTTATGTCATGGGTGACTTTAATTTTAGCGGAATAAACTGGTTGAACAAAACAGGGAATAGTGAAGCAGAAGATTTTCTAGAATTAATTGACGATTGCTTTCTTACGCAACACATTAAGGAACCAACACGGGAAAATAATATTTTAGATTTAGTGTTAACTAACAGGGAAACGCAAATTAATGACATCGAAATAGGGAGTGAGCTAGGGAGCAGTGATCACAAAGAAATCAGATTTAGCATAGAATGGAATAGACCAGTAGGAGAAAATTCTGTTAAAGTGCCAGATTTTCGAAAAGCTGATTTTAATAGCCTAAGAAATTTTTTGGGTCAAATTGATTGGAAAGGCTTGGGTATGGGGTGTGGGCCGGTCTTGGAGCGAGACATGAACCCAGCGATAGGTGACTTAAATGGGGATTTCGATGTGGATTCAATATATAACTTATTTAAGAATATTCTAAACAAAGCACAGGAACGTAGTATACCATACAAATTGAATAGATCGTATACTAATGACCCAAAGTGGATAACAAAGAATTTGAAGAACCTTATAGGTAAAAAGAGAGCTTGGTACAAAAGGATTAAAAATGGGGAGGTCACTTTAGAACAGGAATTCGTACAACTGGTTAGAAATGTTAAAAAAGAGATAAGGAAAGCAAAAAGAAACTATGAAGTTCGCATAGCAGGGCAAGCAAAGACAAATCCTAAAGGGTTTTTTCAGTTATATCGTACTAAGACTAGGGAAAGGATAGGTCCATTAAAAACTGAGACAGGTCAAATAACAGATAGTGATGAAGAGATGAGTAGTATTTTTAATAAATATTTTGTATCTGTATTTACTAAAGAGGAACTTAACAATATGCCTTCAGCCGAACAAGTCTATGTGGGTGGGGACGAGGACAGGTTGACGAGTTTAGCAGTTACCAGGGAGGATGTTCTTAAACAAATAGTAAAACTCAAACCAAACAAATCCCCAGGGCCGGATGAAGTGTTTGCTAGGGTGCTTAAAGAATGCAAAGAGGAGCTTTGTGACCCACTGTCAACCATATTTAATAAATCAATAGAGTCAGGCAGAGTGCCAGAGTTTTGGAAAGTTGCTAATGTGATACCAGTTTTTAAGAAAGGAGATAGATCACTTGCGTCTAACTATCGACCAATTAGCCTAACGTCTATTGTGGGAAAGTTACTCGAATCTATAATAGCAAATAAAATTCGTCTTCATCTTGAAAAACATAAATTAATAATTGAGTCGCAACATGGTTTTATAAATGACCGTTCATGTTTAACAAATTTGTTATCTTTTTATTCTAGCATTGTTGAGGCAGTTGATAGTGGTAAGGATTGCGATGTTGTATACCTTGACTTTAGCAAAGCTTTTGATACAGTGCCACATGAAAGACTGATTAAAAAAATAGAGTCTCATGGTATTGGGGGTGCTATATTAAGCTGGATTAGGGCATGGCTATACCAAAGGAAACAGAGAGTTAGTATAAATGGAATCAAGTCAGAGTGGGAAAATGTTGTAAGTGGAGTGCCTCAAGGCTCTGTCCTGGGACCTCTGTTGTTTATAATATATATAAATGATTTAGATTCAGGTTTGAGTAGCAACATTTGCAAATTTGCCGATGATACGAAAATCGGTAGGGAAATTAATTCGGAGGAGGACTCACTATCACTTCAAGTTGATCTAGATAGGGTTTTGAAATGGTCAAAGGATTGGCAGATGCAGTTTAATGCTGATAAATGTAAAGTTCTGAGGTTAGGTAATGATGATAGAGTTACAAGATACGAGCTAGATGGTGTTGTGATTGCGAAGTCGGATTGCGAAAGGGATCTGGGAGTTATGATTAGTAAGAATTTAAAACAAAAGGATCAATGCATAAATGTTCGTAATAAGGCAAATCGGACACTTGGATTTATTAATCGCAGCGTTAGTAACAAGACACCTGGTGTGGTTCTCAAGCTATATCTTGCTCTAGTTAGGCCCCATTTAGATTATGCAGTTCAGTTTTGGTCGCCATATTATAGAATGGATATAAATTCACTTGAACGTGTCCAGCGTAGGATGACTAAGTTAATTCCCCAAATTAGAAATCTTTCATATGAAGAAAGATTAACAAAGCTTAAGTTGCATTCACTGGAAAGGCGAAGAGCTAGGGGTGACATGATAGAGGTTTACAAGTGGATGAATGGACATAACCGGGGGGATATTAATAGGGTATTAAAAGTATCAACACAGGACAGAACAGGAAACAATGGATATAAATTGGATAAGTTTAGATTTAGGAAAGACTTGGGTAAATACTGGTTCAGTAACAGGGTTGTTGATTTGTGGAACCAATTGCCGCGTAACATTGTGGAGGTGGGGTCCCTCGATTGTTTCAAGCACGGGTTGGACAAGTATATGAGTGGGATTGGGTGGTTATAGAATAGGAGCTGCCTCGTATGGGCCAATAGGCCTTCTGCAGTTACCTTTGTTCTTATGTTCTTATGTTCTTCTTATGTAAGCTGTCCTAGTTTTGGAACTGGTGGGATTAGTGTTGACCTGTAGGTCTTCCGACAGCCGTGCTGTCGTTGGAGTTTGGTGTGGTGGCCTCCATGAGGAGGTCTTGTACCGAGTAGGTGTCGTATTTGTTGTGCGGCGTTGGAGCTACTAAGAAATCCTACTTTCTTAGTAGGTTTCCGAGTCTGAGGAGTCCGTAATCTCCGTAGTTGGTGTTGAACTGTCGAAAATTGAGAGATTACTCAAGTAAATCAGCTGCTCACTTACTGATACCAACCAGCTGGGATACCTTAGGAAATATAACTGGTTTCAAGATTCTATTTTTTTACATATAAGATAAGTTATCACAAAACCCTTTTTAATCCTGAAAATAACAAGTTATCAAAAAATGTTTAATTGAAACATTAAGAGAAACAAATAATTTGGAGATGGAATACAACAATATATTTTGGGATGAAATTAGATTTTTATTGCTTCCACCAGGACTATACATGGCATGATTTAACAAATCATCTAGTGCATAAAAATTCGTTAGTTCTCTTGTGCTATATATAAAAGGACTCATATTTCTTATACGATATATGCATGCACCTTCATGTGTTAATTCGTATTTCCAAGATAGCAAAAACTTTTTCCACACTGGGGACAC
The DNA here is from genome assembly GCF_040958095.1 of Procambarus clarkii. Lineage (NCBI taxonomy): Eukaryota > Metazoa > Arthropoda > Malacostraca > Decapoda > Cambaridae > Procambarus > Procambarus clarkii. The sequence goes on along the minus strand of NC_091152.1, from coordinate 50,684,868 downwards.
TTCTACAAGGTCTCACCAGTATAAACACGTTTATGTTTCATTGTACCACTGTGATCAATGATCTTTTTAGCGCAATGGTCATTCCTTAACGATTTCTCACCGGAATGTAGCAGTGTCTGTCCATATTTCCCAATTTATAAAAACGTTTTCCACACTCGGGACATTCGTTAGGTTTTTCACCTGTATGTACCATTCTGTGAATCTTCAGAGATACTTTTTCTCTGAATCTTCTGGAGTCTTCATGGTGGTTCAGAAACCACATTCTGGACACTCATGAGATTTCTCACCCGTACAAAGCGTCATGTGTTTTTATCTTTTTACTAAATCTTTTCTGACACTCTGGACACACATGGTTTCTAACGAGTATACACTATCATGTGTTTATTCATTTTCCTATGATCTTTTTCTTTTTCCATACTTTGGGCATTCGTCAGGTTTCTCACCTGTACACACCATCATGTGTTTATCCATTTTCCTGTGATTACTGAATCTTTTTCGACACTCTGGGCACTCGAAAGGCTTTTTAGAAGTATATACTACCATCGTGTAGTTATTCATATTTCTAATGTTTACTGAAGCTTTTCCCAATCAAAGGAACACTGTAAATAAAAAGATGGCTGTTTCAGCTCCCTGGTAATTATGATGTTAGCTCTCTGGTGTTTATGTTGTTGGCTCTCTGGTATTTATGTTGTTGGCTCTCTGGTATTTATGTTCTTGGCTTTCTATTATATAAAACAGGTGAGGGGGATGTAGGACACATGTAAGATGTTTGGTCACTGTAAGTAGGGGAGACCGGGATGAGATGCTGGAGCTGTTGTTGTTGTTGTTTAGATTTAGCTATTGAAAACTAAATGTCCGTATAGCACGGGATATAGTGAGTTCGCCAATGAGTTCGTGTTTTTCTCGAAAACCTTGTTACTGTGATATTTCAGTCAAAGCGTTAAATGAAAGTGGAAGTTTCCTTCTTTACCCCATATTTCTTTTTCACTTCTTTTTTTAGCACACTGCTTCTAGTCTTGTTTTAATAATAATTTTTTGGTGGTGGATGTAGATTCAGTGTTCACTAGTGTGTCCCATTCTTCAACTACTTTTCTGACCATTATAGTCAGAAAAGGATTGCTGTGGATTTTGCATCTAATCTAACTGATAATGTTAATTGAATGTTGAGTTTGATGCGCAGGGCTTCAGTTGTTTCACATTCCAACAAGTAGTATAATAATGACGCCTCTGCATATGTTCCACAGATATGACATTCTTTAACTATTAGACAAAGGAGCATAAGAATAAAGGTAACTGCAGAGGGCCTTTTGGCCCATACGATGCTTCTCCTATTTATAACCACCCAATCCCACTCATATATGTGTCCAACACACGATTGAGACAATCAAGGGACCCCCACCTACACTACGTTACATGGTAATTGCTTCCACAAATCAACAACCATGTTACCGAATTAGTATTAACACAGTTTTTTTATAAACCAAAACTTATTCATTTATACCTATTGTTCCGGGTCCTGACTTGTGTGATTCTTTTTATACCAAATTATTATCTCCTTTGTTATGGCCCTTCATTAACTTGTTTTACTGTACACTTCAATCAGTTATGATTAGTAAGAATTTAAAACCAAAGGATCAATGCATGAAGGTTCGTAATAAGAACATAAGAACATAAGAACAAAGGTAACTGCAGAAGGCCTATTGGCCCATACGAGGCAGCTCCTATTCTATAACCACCCAATCCCACTCATATACTTGTCCAACCCGTGCTTGAAACAATCGAGGGACCCCACCTCCACAATGTTACGCGGCAATTGGTTCCACAAATCAACAACCCTGTTACTGAACCAGTATTTACCCAAGTCTTTCCTAAATCTAAACTTATCCAATTTATACCCATTGTTTCGTGTTCTGTCCTGTGTTGATACTTTTAATACCCTATTAATATCCCCCGGTTTATGTCCATTCATCCACTTGTAAACCTCTATCATGTCACCCCTAACTCTTCGCCTTTCCAGTGAATGCAACTTAAGCTTTGTTAATCCTTTCTTCATATGAAAGATTTCTAATTTGGGGAATTAACTTAGTCATCCTACGCTGGACACGTTCAAGTGAATTTATATCCATTCTATAATATGGCGACCAAAACTGAACTGCATAATCTAAATGGGGCCTAACTAGAGCAAGATATAGCTTGAGAACCACACCAGGTGTCTTGTTACTAACGCTGCGATTAATAAATCCAAGTGTCCGATTTGCCTTATTACGAACATTTATGCATTGATCCTTTTGTTTTAAATTCTTACTAATCATAACTCCCAGATCCCTTTCGCAATCCGACTTCGCAATCACAACACCATCTAGCTCGTATCTTGTAACTCTATCATCATTACCTAACCTCAGAACTTTACATTTATCAGCATTAAACTGCATCTGCCAATCCTTTGACCATTTCAAAACCCTATCTAGATCAACTTGAAGTGATAGTGAGTCCTCCTCCGAATTAATTTCCCTACCGATTTTCGTATCATCGGCAAATTTGCAAATGTTGCTACTCAAACCTGAATCTAAATCATTTATATATATTATAAACAACAGAGGTCCCAGGACAGAGCCTTGAGGCACTCCACTTACAACATTTTCCCACTCTGACTTGATTCCATTTATACTAACTCTCTGTTTCCTTTGGTATAGCCATGCCCTAATCCAGCTTAATATAGCACCCCCAATACCATGAGACTCTATCTTTTTAATCAGTCTTTCATGTGGCACTGTATCAAAAGCTTTGCTAAAGTCAAGGTATACAACATCGCAATCCTTACCACTATCAACTGCCTCAACAATGCTAGAATAAAAAGATAACAAATTTGTTAAACATGAACGGCCATTTATAAAACCATGTTGCGACTCAATTATTAATTTATGTTTTTCAAGATGAAGACGAATTTTATTTGCTATTATAGATTCGAGTAACTTTCCCACAATAGACGTTAGGCTAATTGGTCGATAGTTAGACGCAAGTGATCTATCTCCTTTCTTAAAAACTGGTATCACATTAGCAACTTTCCAAAACTCTGGCACTCTGCCTGACTCTATTGATTAATTAAATATGGTTGACAGTGGGTCACAAAGCTCCTCTTTGCATTCTTTAAGCACCCTAGCAAACACTTCATCCGGCCCTGGGGATTTGTTTGGTTTGAGTTTTACTATTTGTTTAAGAACATCCTCCCTGGTAACTGCTAAACTCGTCAACCTGTCCTCGTCCCCACCCACATAGACTTGTTCGGCTGAAGGCATATTGTTAAGTTCCTCTTTAGTAAATACAGATACAAAATATTTATTAAAAATACTACTCATCTCTTCATCACTATCTGTTATTTGACCTGTCTCAGTTTTTAATGGACCTATCCTTTCCCTAGTCTTAGTACGATATAACTGAAAAAACCCTTTAGGATTTGTCTTTGCTTGCCCTGCTATGCGAACTTCATAGTTTCTTTTTGCTTTCCTTATCTCTTTTTTAACATTTCTAACCAGTTGTACGAATTCCTGTTCTAAAGTGACCTCCCCATTTTTAATCCTTTTGTACCAAGCTCTCTTTTTACCTATAAGGTTCTTCAAATTCTTTGTTATCCACTTTGGGTCATTAGTATACGATCTATTCAATTTGTATGGTATACTACGTTCCTGTGCTTTGTTTAGAATATTCTTAAATAAGTTATATATTGAATCCACATCGAAATCCCCATTTAAGTCACCTATCGCTGGGTTCATGTCTCGCTCCAAGACCGGCCCACACCCCATACCCAAGCCTTTCCAATCAATTTGACCCAAAAAATTTCTTAGGCTATTAAAATCAGCTTTTCGAAAATCTGGCACTTTAACAGAATTTTCTCCTACTGGTCTATTCCATTCTATGCTAAATCTGATTTCTTTGTGATCACTGCTCCCTAGCTCACTCCCTATTTCGATGTCATTAATTTGCGTTTCCCTGTTAGTTAACACTAAATCTAAAATATTATTTTCCCGTGTTGGTTCCTTAATGTGTTGCGTAAGAAAGCAATCGTCAATTAATTCTAGAAAATCTTTTGCTTCACTATTCCCTGTTTTGTTCAACCAGTTTATTCCGCTAAAATTAAAGTCACCCATGACATAAATACTGTTAGCTCTAGATGCTCTAGATATTTCATCCCATAGATGCTTTGCTTCCATTCTGTCTAAATTTGGTGGCCTATATATTACTCCTATTATAATATTATTAGCTTTTTCGTTTAATTCAATCCAAATAGTTTCTGTGTGTGGCTCTGTTTTGATTCCCTCTTTGAGACTACATTTCAAATTGTCCCTAACATATATGGCTACTCCACCTCCTCGTCTAATATATCTATCTGTGTGAAATAGTTTAAATCCATATATTTGATATTCAGCTAATAGTTCTCTATTTTCTACATTCATCCACGTTTCGGTAAGTGCAATAATATCTATTTTTTCTGTGCAGACAAGAGCATTTAATTCGTTAATTTTATTTCTTAGACTTCTACTGTTAGTGTAGTATACCCTAAGTGAATTGTCATTTTGCGGACCTTCTCTTTCCCTGATCGTTTTGCCAATTCCTTTCTCCCACAAACACATACTTTTATTACCTCCTTCCTCCAAATCAATTCCCATACCTCTATCTACTAACAGTTTAAACCCAAACAAACACCTCTAACCACTTCTTCTAGCGAGTTCGCAACAGCAACAACCCCAGCTCTCGATAGATGCACCCCATCACGAGCATACATTTCATTTCTTCCATAGAAGTGTTCCCAGTTGTCTATGAAAGATATTGCATTTGATTTGCAATATCTTTCCAGCCGGCAATTGACACCAAGTGCCCTCGATATCCATTCATTTCCCACTCCCTTTCTTGGAAGAATGCCACATATGATCGGGATTCCTCCCTTGCTCCTAACTAACTCTATGGCTGTTTTATACCTCTGAATCAGTTCCTCACTCCTGATTCGACCAACATCATTTCCTCCCACGCTAATGCAAATAATGGGATTGTTCCCATTACCAGCCATAATATCATTCATGTTGTTTATAATATCACCAATGCCAGCTCCGGGATAGCAAACCCTTAACCTGTTCCCCCTATCTCTAGCACAAAACGTTCTATCCAAATACCTTATCTGGGAATCTCCCACAACTAATGTTTGCTTAGGTACTTCCTTTACTTTCTGAGGGGCCTGCGCTTCCTTTCTCTTCGTTGCTTAAAACCAAAGGATCAATGCATGAATGTTCGTAATAAGCAAATAGGACACTGGGATTTATTGATCGAAGTATTAGTAACAAGACACCTGGTGTTGTTCTTCAGCAATATCTTAGCTATATATATAGGTAAATATAGATATGTAGCTACATATAGATATATAGCTATAGCTATAACCAATGGGGCTATGGTTAGGTTCATTTAGATTATGCAGTTCAGTTTTGGTCGCAGTAGTATGGAATGGATATAAATTTACTTGAACGTGTCCAGCGTTGGATGAAAAAGTTAATTCCCCAAATTAGAAATCTTTCCTATGAAGAAAGATTAACACAGCTTAAATTGCATTCACTGGAAAGGCAAAGAGTTAGGGGGTGACATGATAGAGGTTTACAAGTGGATGAATGGACATAACAAAGGGGATATTAATGGAGTATTAAAAGTATCAACACAAGATAGAACGCGAAACAATAGGTATAAATTGGAAAAGTTTAGATTTAGGAAAGACTTGGGTAAATACAGGGTTGTTGATTTGTGGAACCAGTTACCGCGTAAAGGTGTGGCGGTGGGGTCCCTCGATTGTTTCAAGCGTGGGTTGGACATGTATATGAGACGGATTAAAAACATAAGAACAAAGGCAACTGCAGAAGGCCTATTGGCCCATACGAGGCAGCTCCAATTTATAACCACCCAATCCCACTCATATACTTGTCCAACCCGCGCTTGAAACAATCGAGGGACTCCACCTCGACCACGTTACGTGGTAATTGGTTTCAACAAATCAACAACCCTGTTACCGAACCAGTATTTACCCAAGTCTTTCCTAAATCTAAACTTAGAACTAAACTTGGATTGGGTGGTTATAAATAGGAGCAGCCTCGTATTGACCAATAGGCCCTCTGAATTTACCTTTCTTTTTATGTTTTTCTCAAACACAGTTAATTCTTTGACTTTCTGGAGAATGTAATTTAAGCTTGGTCAATCTTTCTTCATAAGACAGGTTTCTAATTTGAGGGATTAATTTATCAACCCTCGCTGGACTCATTCTATTGAATTTAGATCCATTTTATAGTACGGAGTATAGCCAAAACTGAACTGCATAACCTAAATAAAAACATAGGAAGAAAGGTAACTGCAGAAGGCCTATTGGCCCCTACGAGTCAGCTGCTGTTTATAACAACGCAATCCCACTCATATACATGTCCAACCCACGTTTCAAACAATCGCGGGAGCTCCACCAACTTACGCGGTAACTGGTTGCACAAATCAACAACCCTATTACCCACCAGTATTTACTCAAGTCTTTCCAAAATCTAAACATAGTTTATACCTCACTGTGTATGTATATACCTCAAAACATTGGTTCCTGTTTTTTCTTGTGCTGATACTTTTTAATACCCTATTAATATCTCCTTTGTTTTATCAATTCATCCACTTGTAAACCTCCATCATATCAACCCTAACTCTTCGTCTTTCCAGTGAATGCAATATAAGTCAACAAATCCACAAGGACCCTGATGAGGGTTCGAACCTACGTTCGAGAGGATCCCAGACGGTGCCTTAATTGTGATTTATGTGTGTAATGCAATTTAAGCTTCATATGACAGGTAACTAATTTGGGGAATTAACTCTGTCATCCTACGCTAAACACCTTCAAGTGAATTTATATCCATTCTATAGTACGGCAAGCAAAATTGAACTGCATAATCAAAAGGGGCCTAACCAGATAAAGATATAACTGAAGAACAACACCAGGTGTCTTGTTACTAACGTCCTGTGTCCTTTTTGCCGTATTACGAACATTCATGCATTGATCTTATGTTTTTAAATTCTTACTAATCATAATCATAAGCTATTAGGACAATATCTAACTCTGGCCCCAGACATCACTCGGTACCATTACTCAAATTAATATGTTAGATATTAAGTCCCTGCACATCCTCTAATGTGTATTTTATATATATAAAACGCTGAACTGTAATGTCAATCCTGACCTTAAAAGCTTCCTAGAAGGTTGTAACAGATCCCATGAGCACCACACCAGAAACAAATACCTATTTGATATTGCAAGAGTACGACTTAGTCAAACTAGAAATGCTTTACAAATCAAGAGACCTCGAATGGGGAATGACCTTCCCAATTATGTTAAAGACTGTACCTCTCCCAACCAGTTCAAGATTAAAACTAAGTACAAACTAATTAACTCAATGTAATCTACTTCACCCCCAAAATGTCAACCCATGTCTTCTTGTTTAAACAATACTGATTGTTGACCAAATTGTATTTTTGTTTTTTTTTCTGCCATGTTTTCCTCCTCCCCTCCCCTTTTTTACGTTTTTTTCTTATTTTTTCTCAACACAATTTTTACTTTAATCTCAATTAGTATTAAGTTTTAGTCTTAGTGTTTTTCCTGCCCGAAACGCTTTTCGTTATCGTATCTATTGGAATTGTATGTGTAGCTCTATCTATAAATCCATCAACTTTTGTATCTTACCTTGTATGTATGGACTTTATCTGAATAAATATTTGGATTTGTTGTATAACTCCCAAACCTCTTTCGCAATCTCAACACCATCTCACTCTTATCTTATAACTCTTTCATCATTTCCTAGCCTCAAAACCTTACATTTGTCAACATTTAAACTGCATCTGCTAAGCTTTTGACCATTTCTAAACCCTAAGATCGTCTTGAAGTGATTGTAAGGCTTTTTCCGTGTTTATTGCCCTCCAGGTTTTAGTATCATCAGCAAATTTGAAAATGTTGCTGCTCAAACCTGAATCTAAATCATTTATATATATTATGAATAACAGAGGTACCAGGACAGAGCGTTAAGGCACTCCACTTACATTTCCCTACTCTGACTTAATCCCATTTGTACTAACTTTCTGTTTCATTTGGTACAGCCATCCAACTTAACATAGCACCCCCCAATACCATGACCCTCTATCTTTTTAACCAGTCTTCCATGTGGCACTCTAACAAAAACTTTGCTAAAGTCAAGGTACACAGCTATGCTGATATAAAATGATAGCAAATTTGAATTATTTACTAATGTATGTTTTTCAAGATGATAATGAATGGTATTTGCGAAAATCGATTCAAGTAACTATTCCAAAATTGACGTTAGGCTAATTGGCAGATTGTTTGATGCAAGTTATCTATCTCCTTTCTTAAAAATTGGTACACATTAGCAGCCATCCACGACTCTAGCACTCTGCCTGACTCTAATGATTTATTATATGTGGTAGACAAGGGATCGCAATGCTCCTCTTAGCATTCTTTGGGCACCCTGGTAAACACTTCGGCGGGCCCTGGGGATTTGTTTGATTTGAGTTTCACTATTGTTTAATAACATCATCCCTCCTAAGTGTTAAACTAGTCAACCATTCCGCGTTCTCTCTCACTTAGACTTATTCGGCCGAAGGCATAGAGTTACGTTCCTCTTTAGTAAATACAGATAAAATATTTATTAAAAATACTATTTATCTTTTCGTCATTATCTGTCCTATCTGGGCTATGGTGAGCCCGTACGTGGAGGGTCTTTGGAACTATTATCTGTATCAATAGCTGATACAAGAGGTCTGGGGTCTTCATGGTGGTTTTCAGTCCTAGAGGGCAAGCTGTCCTAGTTTTGGAACTGGTGGGATTAGTGTTGACCTCTAGGTCTTCCGACAGCCGTGATGTCGTTGGAGTTTGGTGTGGTGGCCTCCATGAGGAGGTCTTGTACCGAGTAGGTGTCGTATTTGTTGTGCGGCGGTGGAGCTACTAAGAAATCCTACTTTCTTAGTAGGTTTCCTAGTCTGAGGAGTCCGTAATCTCCGCAGTTGGTGTTGAACAGTCGAAAATTGAGAGATTACTCAAGTAAATCAGCTGCGCACTTACTGATACCAACCAGCTGGGATACCTTAGGAAATATAACTGGTTTCAAGATTCTATTTTTTACATATAAGATAAGTTATCACAAAACCCTTTCTAATCCTGAAAATAACAAGTTATCAAAAAATGTTTAATTGAAACATTAAGAGAAACAAATAATTTGGAGATGGAATATAACAATATATTTTGGGATGAAATTAGATTTTTATTGCTTCCACCAGGACTATACATGGCATGATTTAACAAATCATCTAGTGCATAAAAATTCATTAGTTCTCTTGTGCTATATATAAAAGGACTCATATTTCTTATGCGATATATGCATGCACCTTCATGTGTTAGATTTCCAAGATAGCAAAAACTTTTTCCACACTGGGAACACTTGTAAAAGGTCTCACCAGTATAAACACGTTTATGTTTCATTGTACCACTGTGATCAATGATCTTTTTAGCGCAATGGTCATTCCTTAACGATTTCTCACCGGAATGTAGCAGTGTCTGTCCATATTTCCCAATTTATAAAAACGTTTTCCACACTCGGGACATTCGTTAGGTTTTTCACCTGTATGTACCATTCTGTGAATCTTCAGAGATACTTTTTCTTTTAATCTTCTGGAGTCTTCATGGTGGTTCAGAAACCACATTCTGGACACTCATGAGATTTCTCACCCGTACAAAGCGTCATGTGTTTTTCTCTTTTTACTAAATCTTTTCCGACACTCTGGACACACATGGTTTCTAACGAGTATACACTATCATGTGTTTATTCATTTTCCTATGATCTTTTTATTTTTCCATACTTTGGGCATTCGTCAGGTTTCTCACCTGTACACACCATCATGTGTTTATCCATTTTCCTGTGATTACTGAATCTTTTTCGACACTCTGGGCACTCGAAAGGCTTTTTAGAAGTATATACTACCATCGTGTAGTTATTCATATTTCTATGTTTACTGAAGCTTTTCCCAATCAAAGGAACACTGTAAATAAAAAGATGGCAGTTTCAGCTCCCTGGTAATTATGATGTTAGCTCTCTGGTGTTTATGTTGTTGGCTCTCTGGTATTTATGTTGTTGGCTCTCTGGTATTTATGTTCTTGGCTTTCTATTATATAAAACAGGTGAAGGGGATGTAGGACACATGTAAGATGTTTGGTCACTGTAAGTAGGGGAGACCGGGATGAGATGCTGGAGCTGTTGTTGTTTAGATTTAGCTATTGAAAACTAAATGCCCGTATAGCACGGGATATAGTGAGTTCGCCAATGAGTTCGTGTTTTTCTCGAAAACCTTGTTACTGTGATATTTCAGTCAAAGCGTTAAATGGAAGTGGAAGTTTCCTTCTTTACCCCCATTTCTTTTTCACTTCTTTTTTTAGCACACTGCTTCTAGTCTTGTTTTAATAATAATTTTTTGGTGGTGGATGTAGATTCAGTGTTCACTAGTGTGTCCCATTCTTCAACTACTTTTCTGACCATTAAAGTCAGAAAAGGATTGCTGTGGATTTTGCATCTAATCTAACTGATAATGTTAATTGAATGTTGAGTTTGATGCGCAGGGCTTCAGTTGTTTCACATTCCAACAAGTAGTATAATAATGACGCCTCTGCATATGTTCCACAGATATGACATTCTTTAACTATTAGACAAAGGAGCATAAGAATAAAGGTAACTGCAGAGGGCCTTTTGGCCCATACGATGCTTCTCCTATTTATAACCACCCAATCCCAGTCATATATGTGTCCAACACACGATTGAGACAATCCAGGGACCCCCACCTACACTACGTTACATGGTAATTGCTTCCACAAATCAACAACCATGTTACCGAATTAGTATTAACACAGTTTTTTTTATAAACCAAAACTTATTCATTTATACCTATTGTTCCGGGTCCTGACTTGTGTGATTCTTTTAATACCATATTATTATCTCCTTTGTTATGGCCCTTCATTAACTTGTTTTACTGTACACTTCAATCAGTTATGATTAGTAAGAATTTAAAACCAAAGGATCAATGCATGAATGTTCGTAATAAGCAAATAGGACACTGGGATTTATTGATCGAAGTATTAGTAACAAGACACCTGGTGTTGTTCTTCAGCAATATCTTAGCTATATATATAGGTAAATATAGATATATAGCTACATATAGATATATAGCTATAGCTATAACCAATGGGGCTATGGTTAGGTTATTTAGATTATGCAGTTCAGTTTTGGTCGCAGTACTATGGAATGGATATAAATTTACTTGAACGTGTCCAGCGTTGGATGAAAAAGTTAATTCCCCAAATTAGAAATCTTTCCTATGAAGAAAGATTAACACAGCTTAAATTGCATTCACTGGAAAGGCAAAGAGTTAGGGGGTGACATGATAGAGGTTTACAAGTGGATGAATGGACATAACAAAGGGGATATTAATGGAGTATTAAAAGTATCAACACAAGATAGAACGCGAAACAATAGGTATAAATTGGAAAAGTTTAGATTTAGGAAAGACTTGGGTAAATACAGGGTTGTTGATTTGTGGAACCAGTTACCGCGTAAAGGTGTGGCGGTGGGGTCCCTCGATTGTTTCAAGCGTGGGTTGGACATGTATATGAGACGGATTAAAAACATAAGAACAAAGGCAACTGCAGAAGGCCTATTGGCCCATACGAGGCAGCTCCAATTTATAACCACCCAATCCCACTCATATACTTGTCCAACCCGCGCTTGAAACAATCGAGGGACTCCACCTCCACCACGTTACGTGGTAATTGGTTTCAACAAATCAACAACCCTGTTACCGAACCAGTATTTACCCAAGTCTTTCCTAAATCTAAACTTAGAACTAAACTTGGATTGGGTGGTTATAAATAGGAGCAGCCTCGTATTGACCAATAGGCCCTCTGAATTTACCTTTCTTTTTATGTTTTTCTCAAACACAGTTAATTCTTTGACTTTCTGGAGAATGTAATTTAAGCTTGGTCAATCTTTCTTCATAAGACAGGTTTCTAATTTGAGGGATTAATTTGTCAACCCTCGCTGGACGCATTCTATTGAATTTAGATCCATTTTATAGTACGGAGTATAGCCAAAACTGAACTGCATAACCTAAATAAAAACATAGGAAGAAAGGTAACTGCAGAAGGCCTATTGGCCCATACGAGTCAGCTGCTGTTTATAACAACGCAATCCCACTCATATACATGTCCAACCCACGTTTCAAACAATCGCGGGAGCTCCACCAACTTACGCGGTAACTGGTTGCACAAATCAACAACCCTATTACCCACCAGTATTTACTCAAGTCTTTCCAAAATCTAAACATACTCAGTTTATACCTCACTGTGTATGTATATACCTCAAAACATTGGTTCCTGTTTTTTCTTGTGCTGATACTTTTTAATACCCTATTAATATGTCCTTTGTTATATCAATTCATCCACTTGTAAACCTCCATCATATCAACCCAAACTCTTCGTCTTTCCAGTGAATGCAATATAAGTCAACAAATCCACAAGGACCCTGATGAGGGTTCGAACCTACGTTCGAGAGGATCCCAGACGGTGCCTTAATTGTGATTTATGTGTGTAATGCAATTTAAGCTTCATATGACAGGTAACTAATTTGGGGAATTAACTCTGTCATCCTACGCTAAACACCTTCAAGTGAATTTATATCCATTCTATAGTACGGCAAGCAAAATTGAACTACATAATCAAAAGGGGCCTAACCAGATAAAGATATAACTGAAGAACAACACCAGGTGTCTTGTTACTAATGTCCTGTGTTCTTTTTGCCGTATTACGAACATTCATGCATTGATCTTATGTTTTTAAATTTTTACTAATCATAATCATAAGCTATTAGGACAATATGTCTTGCCCGAAACGCTTTGCGTAATAGTGGCTTTAGGCATTGTATGTACTAGCTATACCTATAAGTCAAACAATCCTTGTAAATATTGTATGTATGTATGTACCTTACCTAAATAAAATTGTATTGTATTGTTGTAATATCTAACTCTGGCCCCAGACATCACTCGGTACCATTACTCAAATTAATATGTTAGATATTAAGTCCCTGCACATCCTCTAATGTGTATTTTATATATATAAAACGCTGAACTGTAATGTCAATCCTGACCTTAAAAGCTTCCTAGAAGGTTGTAACAGATCCCATGAGCACCACACCAGAAACAAATACCTATTTGATATTGCAAGAGTACGACTTAGTCAAACTAGAAATGCTTTACAAATCAAGAGACCTCGAATGGGGAATGACCTTCCCAATTATGTTAAAGACTGTACCTCTCCCAACCAGTTCAAGATTAAAACTAAGTATAAACTAATTAACTCAATGTAATCTACTTCACCCCCAAAATGTCAACCCATGTCTTCTTGTTTAAACAATACTGATTGTTGACCAAATTGTATTTTTGTTTTTTTTTCTGCCATGTTTTCCCCCTCCCCTCCCCTTTTTTACATTTTTTTCTTGTTTTTTCTCAACACAATTTATACTTTAATCTCAATTAGTATTAAGTTTTAGTCTTAGTGTTTTTCCTGCCCGAAACACTTTTCGTTATCGTATCTATTGGAATTGTATGTGCTAGCTCTATCTATAAATCCATCAACTTTTGTATCTTACCTTGTATGTATGGACTTTATCTGAATAAATATTTGTATTTGTTGTATAACTCCCAAACCTCTTTCGCAATCTCAACACCATCTCACCATCTGCTAAGCTTTTGACCATTTCTAAACCCTAAGATCGTCTTGAAGTGATTGTAAGGCTTTTTCCGTGTTTATTGCCCTCCAGGTTTTAGTATCATCAGCAAATTTGAAAATGTTGCTGCTCAAACCTGAATCTAAATCATTTATATATATTATGAATAACAGAGGTACCAGGACAGAGCTTTAAGGCACTCCACTTACATTTCCCCACTCTGACTTAATCCCATTTGTACTAACTTTCTGTTTCCTTTGGTACAGCCATCCAACTTAACATAGCACCCCCCAATACCATGACCCTCTATCTTTTTAACCAGTCTTCCATGTGGCACTCTATCAAAAACTTTGCTAAAGTCAAGGTACACAGCTATGCTGATATAAAATGATAGCAAATTTGAATTAATTACTAATTGATATAGAAATAAATAGAAATAAATAGACAGAATAGAAACAATAGAAGTATTTGTGTCTTGGGTGACTTTAATTTTAGCGGAATAAACTGGCTTATAAGAACAGGGAATATTGAAGTAGAATATTTTCTGGCATAAATTGACGATTACTTCCTTAAACAACACATTAAGGAACCCACGAGTAGCACTAATATTTTAGACTGTTTCAACTAACAGGAAAACACAAATTAATGACATCGAAATAGGGACTGAGCTAAGGAACAGTGATCACAAAGAAATCAGTCTTAGCCTAGATTTATAGGAGAAAATTATGTTAAAGTGCCAGGTTTTCGAAAAGCTGATTGTAATGGCCTAAGAAATTTTTGGGAGAACTAAATTGAAAAGTCTTGGCGATGAGGGCTGTGCCGATTTTGGAGCGAGACTCTTTTTTACATCATCTAGCACTGGGTGATGTAAAAAAGGGACTTCGATGTGAATTCTGACTAAAACTTATTTATAAATATTCTAAGCAAAGCACAGGAACGTAGTATACCATACAAATTGAATAAATCTAATAATAATGACCCGAAATGAATAACAGAAGATCTGATGAACCTTATAGGTAGAAAGAGAGCTTGGTACAAATGGATTATGAATGGGGAAGTTAGTTTAGAACAAGAATTCGTTCAACTGGTTAGAAATGTTAAAAAAGAGATAAGTAGGAAAAAATGAAACTATTAAATTCGCATAGCAGGGCAAGCAAAGACAAATCTTAGAGTTTTTCAGTTATATCGAACAAAGATTAGGTATAGAATAGGTCTGATAAAAAGTAAGACAGGTCAGTTAACTGATAGTGACGAAAAGATGAGTCGTATTTTGTTAAAGTGCCAGGTTTTCGAAAAGCTGGTTTTAATAGCCTAAGACTTTTTTCGGTGAACTAGATTAGCAACTCCTGGGCTTGTGGGGGAGACGGTCCTGGAGTTAGACGTGAACACAGGAATAAGAGCATATGAATGGGGTTAAGTCATAGTGGGAAAGTGTTGTATGAAGAGTGTATGAAGATTAAGAAGGCATAATGTTATTATTATTCAGAGGTCCTGGGACCTCTGTTATAAATAATATATATAAATGATTTAGACTCAGGTTTTAGCAGCAATATTTGCAGGTTTGCCGATGATACAAAAATTGGGAGGGAAATAAACACCGAAAAACATTCACTATCACTTCAAGACGATCTAAACAGAGTTATGAGATGGTCAAAAGACTGGCAGATGCATTTTAATGCTGACAAATGTAAGGTTTTAAGACTAGGTAATTGAGGCTGGATGATAGAGTTAGAAGATTCGAGCTAGATGGTGTTGAGATTGCGAAGTTGGATTGCGAAATGGATCTGGGAGTTATGATTAGTAAGAATTTAAAATAAAAATCATTGCATAAATGTTCGTAATAAGGCAAATAGGTCACTGGGATTTATTTATCGAAGCATTAGTACTAAGACACATGGTGTTGTTTTCCTGCTATATTTTTCTCTTGTTAGAGAGCGTTCGTCCATAAATGATCCAGGGTAGTCGCAGATGTTTGAGTGAATCGGGTGGGCCTGGTAATTGCGGGGATGAGCATAGAGGTGTTCATGCTGTTTAGGAAATAGTCGACTTGAAGGCTATTTTGTTTCGCAAGGTCAATATTGAAATCACCTCCCAGAACGATGTGATTTTTGTTGAGGTTGTTGTTTATGATAAGACTCCTCAAGTTATCTGAAAATGCAGCTTGTTAGTATTGGGAAATCTATATATGGCTCCAATAGTCAAGGAAGATTTAAGGGATTTAATTGAAAATTGGGCAAAAGTGTATTCACAGTAGTCATCTCTATCACTAATGATGTTGAAGATGAAGGTATCTTGGTAGTATATAGCTGTGCCACCTTCTTTTTTGTTAGGTCTACAGTTGTGAATGGCTCTATAACCAGCCAAGTTGAAAAGTTCCCAAGTATCTGGGATACTTGGGAGGTAAGTTCCCAAGTATCTGGGATACTTGGGAGGTAAGTTCCCAAGTATCTGGCATAAGATGACGACCCTGAAACAACCAAGAGAGGAAGGACAAAACAACCCGACCAGGATTCGAAGACAACCTACGAAGAAACAAAGTGCCGAAAGGACCGCCAGGAAATTTCATACTGCCATCGAGATGAAACTCCCAGGTGGGACATCAACTAAACCACCTGATTACCATATAAGTGGTGATAAACCCGCGTCAAAAAGACCAGACGCGAAAAGTAGAGGATTCGACCAGGATTCGAAGATCGAGCGAGGGCTCGGGTAGGTGCCAAGGCACTGAACCCCCAAAACCCGAGCAGGAAGCTGGCGACGCAGCAACTGATGCAAGGCCCCCGGAGGACAAACCCAGCAATTGCGAGAGAGGCGGAAGGGGCGTCCCCGAAGGAACCAGAACAGACGCCAAAGCCAAACCCGACCCAGTGGGCAGACCAGCACGGCGAAGTGCTGACTCCCGCACAACTGCTCGAGCAACTGCCGATTGACCCAGGAACGCCCCTCCCCAGAAACAGCAGAAGGCGGGGCCGCCGCCGCAGCAATGCCTCCGGAGGGAGAGACATGGAAGCAGTCCGAGAATCTCAACAAGACCTAGCCAGGTCCGAACCTGGGACGGAAACAGATGGGACTCCCTCCAGTTCACCAGGAACCCGAACCCAGCGAACTGGGAAAGAACCACACCCCTGGTGAGCAGACAAGCAGACCAGCTGGGAGCCCACACCCACCAGTTGACGAGGTAGGCCAGAATCCGAACCCGTAGCAGATGCTGAAGGTTCACCCCGATCCGGGAAAGACGCATGAACACGCAAAGTGCCAGATGCGATCCAAAAGGAAGCAACAAAAGCGGTAAGCCGGACGCCCTACCAAGAACCTATCCAGTCCCTAAACCCCAGTTGAAAGGAAACGCACCAATACACTCCCCTGAGGTCCAGGGACCCCATCCAGGCACCCAGCTTAAACAGAAGCTGGACCTGAAGCAGCAGTCATCCGAAAGGAGGGGACAAGGAATCCGGGGATTCAGACGGGACAAGTCCAGAATGACCCGCAGATCCGCACAATCCATTTCGGCATTGGAACAGATGGGAATCCCCACCTGAGGGACAGGGTCAAAACGACAACGCCCAAGCGCGCCCACTCTAAGATGACCCAATGGAGCACAGGGGAAGAAGCCCGCCCTGTTAGCCCCGAACCCTCCGAAGGAGGAAGAGCTACCCAACACCACCACAGGCCGGAGGACACAATCCGAGCACCCACAAAATTGTGGGACCAGGTGTGAGCAAATAGAGCGAGCCTCTCCCCCATTGCCCCATCAATGGGGCGACCTGAGAAGGGAACGGCGCCCTCTTGGGTCATCAGTTGCTCCTCAAGCCAGTCATCAGTTGCCCATCAAGCCAGTCATCAGTTGCCCATCAAGCCAGTCATCAGTTGCCTCTCAAGCCAGTCATCAGTTGCCCATCAAGCCAGTCATCAGTTGCCTCTCAAGCCAGTCATCAGTTCCCCTCAAGCCAGTCATCAGCTGCCCATCAAGCCAGTCATCAGTTGCCCCTCAATTCAGTCATCAGTTGCTCCTCAAGTCAGTCATCAGTTGTCTCTCAAGCCAGTCATCAGTTGCCCCTCAAGCCAGTCATCAGTTGCCCCTCAAGCCAGTCAGCATAACCAAGCAAGTATTCCGTCAGGTAGAAAAATGATAGGATGGATTACGAGAACCTTCAAGTCCAGAGATCCCATCACAATGGTTGAACTCTTCAAATCACTTGTGTTGTCCTGTCTTGAGTAATGCTCAGTACTCACTTCCCCCTTCAGAGCAGGAGAGATTGTTGAAATTGAGGGAATACAGAGAACATATACGGCACGCATAGACGAGATAAAGCACCTAAATTATTGGGATCGTCTCAAAGCTCTCCAAATGTACTCACTAGAAAGGAGACGAGAGAGATATACCAAATAATAAACACATGGAAAATACTGGAGGGACAGGTCCCAAATCTGCACAGCAAAATAACAACGTACTGGAGTGAACGAAATGGTAGAAAATGTCGAATAGAACCATTGAAGAGCAGAGGTGCCATGGGCACAATCAGAGAACAATGTATAAACATCAGAGGTCCACGGTTGTTCAACGTCCTACCAGCGAGCATCAGAAATATTACAGGAACAACCGTGGACATCTTCAAGAGGAAACTAGATTGTTTCCTTCAAGGAGTGCCGGACCAACCGGGCTGTGGTGGGTATGTGGGTCTGCGGGCCGCTCCGAGCAACAGCCTGGTGGACCAAACTCTCACAAGTCAAGTCTGGCCCCCGGGCCGGGCTTGGGGAGTAGAAGAACTCCCAGAACCCCATCAACCAGGTATCAACCAGGTAACCAGTCACTAGTGGCCCCTCAAGCCAGTCAGCAGTTGCCTGTCAAGCCAGTCATCAGTTGCCCTTCAAGCCAGTCATCAGTTGCCCCTCAAGCCAGTCATCAGTTGCCCCTCAAGCCAGTCATCAGTTGCCCCTCAAGCCAGTCATCAGTTGTCTCTCAAGCCAGTCATCAGTTGCCCCTCAAGCCAGTCATCAGTTGCCCCTCAAGCCAGTCAGCATAACCAAGCAAGTATTCCGTCAGGTAGAAAAATGATAGGATGGATTACGAGAACCTTCAAGTCCAGAGATCCCATCACAATGGTTGAACTCTTCAAATCACTTGTGTTGTCCTGTCTTGAGTAATGCTCAGTACTCACTTCCCCCTTCAGAGCAGGAGAGATTGTTGAAATTGAGGGAATACAGAGAACATATACGGCACGCATAGACGAGATAAAGCACCTAAATTATTGGGATCGTCTCAAAGCTCTCCAAATGTACTCACTAGAAAGGAGACGAGAGAGATATACCAAATAATAAACACATGGAAAATACTGGAGGGACAGGTCCCAAATCTGCACAGTAAAATAACAACGTACTGGAGTGAACAAAATGGTAGAAAATGTCGAATAGAACCATTGAAGAGCAGAGGTGCCATGGGCACAATCAGAGAACAATGTATAAACATCAGAGGTCTACGGTTGTTCAACGTCCTACCAGCGAGCATCAGAAATATTACAGGAACAACCGTGGACATCTTCAAGAGGAAACTAGATTGTTTCCTTCAAGGAGTGCCGGACCAACCGGGCTGTGGTGGGTATGTGGGTCTGCGGGCCGCTCCGAGCAACAGCCTGGTGGACCAAACTCTCACAAGTCAAGTCTGGCCCCCGGGCCGGGCATGGGGAGTAGAAGAACTCCCAGAACCCCATCAACCAGGTATCAACCAGGTAACCAGTCACTAGTGGCCCCTCAAGCCAGTCAGCAGTTACCTGTCAAGCCAGTCATCAGTTGCCCTTCAAGCCAGTCATCAGTTGCCCCTCAAGCCAGTCATCAGTTGCCCCTCAAGCCAGTCATCAGTTGCCCCTCAAGCCAGTCATCAGTTGTCTCAAGCCAGTCATCAGTTGCCCCTCAAGCCAGTCATCAGTTGCCCCTCAAGCCAGTCAGCATAACCAAGCAAGTATTGCGTCAGGTAGAAAAATGATAGGATGGATTACGAGAACCTTCAAGTCCAGAGATCCCATCACAATGGTTGAACTCTTCAAATCACTTGTGTTGTCCTGTCTTGACTAATGCTCAGTACTCACTTCCCCCTTCAGAGCAGGAGAGATTGTTGAAATTGAGGGAATACAGAGAACATATACGGCACGCATAGACGAGATAAAGCACCTAAATTATTGGGATCGTCTCAAAGCTCTCCAAATGTACTCACTAGAAAGGAGACGAGAGATATACCAAATAATAAACACATGGAAAATACTGGAGGGACAGGTCCCAAATCTGCACAGTAAAATAACAACGTACTGGAGTGAACGAAATGGTAGAAAATGTCGAATAGAACCATTGAAGAGCAGAGGTGCCATGGGCACATTCAGAGAACACTGTATAAACATCAGAGGTCCACGGTTGTTCAACGTCCTACTAGCGAGCATCAGAAATATTACAGGAACAACCGTGGACATCTTCAAGAGGAAACTAGATTGTTTCCTTCAAGGAGTGCCGGACCAACCGGGCTGTGGTGGGTATGTGGGTCTGCGGGCCGCTCCGAGCAACAGCCTGGTGGACCAAACTCTCACAAGTCAAGTCTGGCCCCCGGGCCGGGCTTGGGGAGTAGAAGAACTCCCAGAACCCCATCAACCAGGTAACCAGTCACTAGTGGCCCCTCAAGCCAGTCAGCAGTTGCCTGTCAAGCCAGTCATCAGTTGCCCTTCAAGCCAGTCATCAGTTGCCCCTCAAGCCAGTCATCAGTTGCCCCTCAAGCCAGTCATCAGTTGCCCCTCAAGCCAGTCATCAGTTGTCTCTCAAGCCAGTCATCAGTTGCCCCTCAAGCCAGTCATCAGTTGCCCCTCAAGCCAGTCATCAGTTGCCCATCAAGCCAGTCATCAGTTGCCCATCAAGCCAGTCATCAGTTGCCTCTCAAGCCAGTCATCAGTTGCCCATCAAGCCAGTCATCAGTTGCCCTTCAAGCCAGTCATCAGTTGCCCCTCAAGCCAGTCATCAGTTGCCTCTCAAGCCAGTCATCAGTTGCCCCACAATCCAGTCATCAGTTGCCTCTCAAGCCAGTCATCAGTTGCCTCTCAAGCCAGTCATCAGTTGCCTCTCAAGCCAGTCATCAGTTGCCTCTCAAGCCAGTCATCAGTTGCCTCTCAAGCCAGTCATCAGTTGCCTCTCAAGCCAGTCACTAGTGGCCCCTCAAGCCAGTCATCAGTTGCCCCTCAAGCCAGTCATCAGTTGCCCCACAAGACAGTCATCAGTTGCCTCTCAAGCCAGTCATCAGTTACCCCTCAAGCCGGTCATCAGTTGCCCCTCAAGCCAGTCATCAGTTGCCCCTCAAGCCAGTCATTAGTTGCTCCCCAAGCCAGTCACTAGTGGCCCCTCAAGCCAGTCATCAGTTGCCCTTCAAGCCAGTCATCAGTTGCCTTTCAAGCCAGTCATCAGTTGCCTCTCAAGCCAGTCATCAGTTGCCCCTCAAGCCAGTCATCAGTTGCCCTTCAAGCCAGTCATCAGTTGCCTTTCAAGCCAGTCATCAGTTGCCCCTCAAGCCAGTCATCAGTTGCCCCTCAAGGCAGTCATCAGTTGCCTCTCTAGCCAGCCATCAGTTGCCCCTTAAGCCAGTCATAAGTTGGCCCTCAAGCCAGACTCAGTTGCTCATCAAGCCAGTCATCAGTTGTCTATCAAATCAGTTATCACTAGTCAGTCAAGACAAATCAGTAGTTTGTCAAGACAGTCATCAGTAGTAAAGCTAACCAGTTAATCCGTAACATTTAGTCAGTAGACACAGTTGGTCAGAGGTTATCTAAATATTTTGATCAATACAGTAAATCATCAGAAATTAAATGTATTGCTGTAGAGGATGCTAAAATGCACACAAAAATGTCCCTGATTGATGTGCCTTTGTGGCTCTGTCACGCCTTGTGCAGCCCACAGCTGGGAGAATGTCAGCTGAACATATAAAAAAAAACTCGCCAGAGGAATACGAAGGACATTGTGCGAGAAGTCTATGCTACTCTTTCCAACTTCAGAATCGATTTTAAATACATGGATGGTGAAATACCAAACAAACTGCTCACAATAAAAGCCCAGGGACCAGATTCACGAAAGCACTTACACATGCACTTACGAACGTGTCCATCTTTTCTCAATCTTTGGCGGCTTTGTTTCCAATTATTCAACAGTTAATGAGCTCCGAAGCACCAGGAGGCTGTTTATAACAATAACAACAAATGATTGGGAAGTTTTCATGCTTGTAAACTGTTTAATAAATGTAACCAACGCCGTCAACGATTGAGGAAAGATGTACACGTTCGTAAGTGGTTTCGTGAATCTGGCGCCAGTTGCCCAGGTGAATGGAAAGTGTTCACAACTTTTGTGAGGCAAAAATTTAAATATGCCGCAGTTGTATGGTGCCCATATCTCAAGAAGCACACCAATAACCTGGAAAAGATGCAAAGGCGCGCTACAAAATAGCTTCCAGAACTGAAAAACAAGAGTTATGAGGAGAGGCTAGAGGCCTTAAATATGCCAAAGCTAGATTTATTTATTTATTTATTTATATATATACAAGAAGGCACATTGGGATTGAGGATACATAGCAAAGTAATTACAATCTTGTAAAACCACTAGTACGCACAGCGGTTTGGGCAGGTCCTTAATCTAAGAAAATTTTAAGTAGGTAAATACTTGCAAAATTAAAAAAAAAATGATAACAGTTACAAAGCAAGAAAAAAAATAAAAGATGAGAGAAAATTGTAGGTATATTAAAGCACATAGGTAGCTCAGATTGATAGCAATGACAGCTTGAATGGTAGTTTAACAAAAATTAGTAGGCACAATACAGCATATGGCTAGCACATAAAAGAAGACAGGAATGAACACAATGATAAAGTTGTTTGGTTTAAGTACATAAAGATTTGGGAGATTGGGTAACATTAGATACAGAGCAAATTTAAAGCTCAGTGTAGGAAACTACGAAGATGAAATTAGGTACTTTTTGTATTTGTTTTTAAATGAGGCAAAACTTTGACAGCTTTTCAATTCACTAGGGATTGAGTTCCATAGACTAGGTCCCTTAATTTGCATAGAGTGTTTACACAGATTTAGTTTGACCCTGGGGATATCAAAGAGATATTTATTTCTGGTGTGGTGATAATGGGTCCTATTACATCTTTCCAGGGAGAGTTTCAGAGCATGGTTTGCATTTAAGAACAGGGTTTTGTAAATGTAGTTGACACAAGAGAATGTGTAGAGGGAGTTAATATTTAGCAAGTTTAGGGATTTAAACAAGGGAGCTGAGTGTTGTCTGAAAGCAGAGTTAGTTATTATTCTGATAGCAGATTTTTGCTGGGTGATGATGGGCTTAAGGTGGTTTGTAGTGGTAGACCCCCATGCACAGATACCATAATTAAGATAGGGGTAGATTAGTGGGTGATATAGTGAGAGGAGAGAAGAGTTAGGAATATAATATTTTATTTTAGAGTATTCCAACAGTTTTAGAGACTTTCTTAGTTATGTGTTGAATGTGGGTGCTGAAGTTGAATCTCTTGTCTAGGAAAAGGCCAAGAAACTTGCCACCATTTTTATTACTGATGTTAATGTTGTCTATCTGTAGCTGAATTGCATTCGATGATTTGCTTCCAAATAAGATGTAGTAGGTCTTTTCTATGTTTAATGTTAGTTTGTTAGTTGGCATCCATAAGTGGACTTTTTTTTAATTCATTATTCACAACATTATTTAGTGTATGTGGGTTCGGGTCTGAAAATATAAGGGTAGTATCATCAGCAAACAATATAGGTTTAAGAATATTAGAGACATTAGGCAGATCATTGATATATATAAGAAATAAAAGAGGTCCTAAGATGCTGCCCTGTGGCACTCCAACGGTAATTGGTAGAGTGGAAGACGTTGTATTATTGATGGTTACACATTGGTGTCTTTCACTAAGATAGGATCGGATGTAGTCAAGGGCAAGGCCTCGGATTCCATAATGCTGGAGTTTAAGTAAGAGGTAGTTGTGATTAACAGTATCAAAGGCTTTTCTTAGGTCAATGAGGAGTCCAATCGGAAACTCATTTTTGTCAAGGGCTGAGTAGATTACATCAAGGAGACTAATGATTGCATCATTGGTGCTCTTTTGGGACCGGAAGCCAAACTGGCAGGGGTTGAGTATATCGAATTTTGCGCGGTAGGAATAGAGCTGTTTGTAGACATTTTTTTCAAATATTTTTGATAGAACGGGTAGATTTGATATTGGTCTATAAATGTTTATGTCCGCAGGATTGCCTCCTTTATGGACTGGCGTTACTCTTGCTTTTTTAAGGATATCAGGGAAGGTGTGACCCTATAGATTTGTTGAACAGTAGAGCTATGGGTGGGGCAAGGGCATGGGAGGTGGGAGGCGCTCTTGTATACAATGGACGGAATTTCACTGATGTTCCCTGGCTTGGTTTTTAGAGAGTGTATGATGGACACAACATCTGCCAGGTTGATTGGTGAAAGGAGAAGAGAATTTGGATAGCTGCCTGAGAGATATGTGTTAATATGTGTCTGAGCCTGTGGGATTTTATTGGCAAGATTAGCACCAACCAATGAAAAGACGCTAATAGATAGAAGCTAATAGAAAAGAAGATAATAGAAGAAAAAGTGGTGATAGGATCACCACTTGCAAAATAATAACAGGAATCAGCCAAATTGACAGAGGAATTCCTGAAACCAGCAACTTCAAGAACGAGAGGACATAGAGTCAAGCTAAGGAAATAAAGGTGTCCAAAATTATATTAGAAAGTTTTTTTTTTTTTTGCAAACAGTGGTAGACGTTGGAACAAGTTAAGTGAGAAGGCCAAAACTGTCAATACTTTCAAAGCATTATTTAACAAAAAGTACTGGGAAGACGGGACACTGCGAGCGTAGCTCTCATCCTGTAGCTACACTTGGGTAATTACACATACAGTAAGAAAACTCGCTGTTACACCAAGGAGCCCTATAAAAATACAATGGCCTAAGTATTGTAGAACAGGATGAGGACTGTGAATGGTCCCAGGAAACTTGGAGGTATAGGAATTTGAAAACTAATTAAAACAAATATGCAAAGGTGAGTGAAAAATTTGGATAGGTAAAGTTGTTATTTCAAAACAAAAGCACAGTCAATAACAAAGATGGCCAGAATTGGCTCGTCGGCCAACCCGTCCTCGACTCAAGTCCATTACATTCAGCGATCAACCCCACAGACGCATTCATAAATTTTAACATTGTCGGAAAATCCGACACCATTTTATATCATACAGATAATAGCTGTATTACCAACAAGTTACCCATAGAAAACGTAACTTGTAGTGGAATTACCGTCTATAGAAAACGGGATATCATCACCACATACTATTATAAATCACCACCTATTATGGTGGGAATTATTCTTAAATACATTAGTCTTTGGACTTTACCATCATAAAAACATCTTATATAAATTAACTTAATTATCAATATTAAAGTAGAGTAAATGTGACCCTTCTATCACTTTCTGTCATGTGGACAATGTAAGCCAGGCGTCAGTGGGGAAGGAGGGCAGCCATTGTTGTGTCACCTCCGAGACGTGTGGAGCAAATTTGGCTCCTATCATATCTGGACAATGTCGGCCAGGCGTCAATAGTATGGAGTGTTAGATGCAGCCATTGTTGAGACTAGACCAGAGGCTCACACGGGAGCAAATTCGGCTCCTGTTAATTTACTTGGACGTAGTGTTATGGAAACCAGAAGTGTACCATTATCAACACGCTGTCTACAAATCAAGTTAAGTGTTCTTTCCGAAACCCATGTATCTTTCATTTGTGGCCATTAATGTCATTATATAGGGTGACCCATTTAGAGCACGACATAGCCTCAAACTAAAGGTAATTAAGCCAGGTCTTTATTGTTCCATGTATAGTGTTTTCTCTGATATAACT
Source organism: Procambarus clarkii (assembly GCF_040958095.1). Classification (NCBI taxonomy): domain Eukaryota; kingdom Metazoa; phylum Arthropoda; class Malacostraca; order Decapoda; family Cambaridae; genus Procambarus; species Procambarus clarkii. Next base: position 50,659,102 of record NC_091152.1, on the reverse strand, counting down.
TGTCATATATAGGATTCTGGCTTCACAGTTAGCGCCCTTTTGACAGGTCAAGACGAGGAAGAGTTTGTGCACCAGTTACCTGGGTGATGAAAGCTACCTCAAAGAGGATAATTTGGTGTCTACACCCTAGTTATACCTGGTGGACTAACCTGCTGTACTATAAGATAAGGAACCTCTTCAATGAATGTAGTTACTGTAGTTTGATTGGCTGCATATATATTAATTTAATAACCCCCCTAATGTGTAGAGGATCGATTTGTGAGATTATGAGATTATTGCAGAAATACAGTCCACTTATCATAATACAAATTGCTATCGAATTATATAAATTAACGTAAATATAAATTCATATAAATTAAATAAATATAAATCTCACAGGTCGGTACCCACAAACATGCTATTTATTCAAAACGGGAATTTTCTCAAGTATAAATTAATATTATAATATATTAGCATATTGTGTATATATAGGAATAGGATAGGTTAGGTTAGGTGTTTAGGTTCTGTTGGCGATTATTTGTATTTGTAGTACGTGGGTGAAGCATTTATAGCATTGTGATTCGAACAAAATTCGTCAGTGAAGCACTTGTTCCGGATATGTTCGAACATCAGCAGCTGTGAGTCGTGCGTAAACCGCTTTTCATTCATAAACAAGGGGTTTGGCGGGTGCATGGAATCACTTTTGGGTCTTTGTTTGGAGGATGGGCTGCGTCGGCAGCTGTTGTATGCAGACGTGTCGTTCATGGCGCTCGCCAGTTCCACCCTAGTGGCTGTGTGAGGAGGGTGTCCGTGACAGCTGTGTCCCCCGTGTGGGCGTGGTACGCCTGTTGAAGAGATATGGGGACTTACCGGCCTCCATTGAAGAGGACCTCGTCGGCTGGTCTGGCTTTTACGGTGCCTGTGGACCACATGTTGGTTGTGTTGCCCTGATGGATGTTCTACATGTGAAGTGGTCGAAATTGGTGGGCATCCAGCTGCTGCAGGGGAACCGCGCCATGGTCAAGTTTCGCCATCAGGCGTTTCTGGGGTGGTGTGAGGGGCATGTTTACCCTTTCCCTGATGCCGCCGATTCTGTTAAGATAGTGAGCCTCAGCGTCGCCTTGACGTATGTGTTGGTGCGTGGTGCCCCCTTCGAGTTTAACGACGATCTCCTCACTGCTGTGTTTGGACGGTTTGGTACTGTGCTAAGCATTCGTTGGAACAAGGTACTTGCAGGGCACTGTGCTGGGATGCTTGACGGCTCCCGCACCCTGACCATGTCACTGAAGAGTAGTGTTCCGTCCTCTGTGTCCTTGTTGTGTTACACGCTCCGCTGCCTGAATCGGGGTGCAACCGCGCACCTGTTACAAGTGTGATAATGAGGATCATCTCGCTGCAGCGTGCGACGTGGGATCTAGCAGGGTGCATCTAGCATCTAGCAGGGTGCATATTTTTCGTGAGGAGGACTTTCCACCCCTGTTGACTTTGGACGCTTCTGAGGATGGAGTGAGTGCTGTACCTGAGGCGCCTGATTGCGTGTCTGCTGCTCCGCCTGTTAGGCCGATACTTCGCCTTGTACGTCCAATCTGTTAACTGCTGTGGCCCCAGAGGTAGTTGTTGCACCAGAGTGTGCGAGTGTCAGGCCGTCGCCTGCACTGTGTGTGGTGGACTTCCCAGTGGAAGTCCATGTCCCGCCTACGGATGTGGTCCCGGCTCCCGGGGACGCAGGTTCTTCTGTTTTGGCTCCTTGGCTTACAAAGGGAATACTTAAATCCAATAATAAAAACATGACCTTGAGAAGAAGTATAGGTTAGGAACCGTCTCCAAAGAATTCTCAAAGAATTACTCGTTATTGCTATCTAAAATAATTAGACGAGCCAAAACTAAATACTACGAAGATATATTTACCCAAATAACGAGCAACATTAAAAACACTTGGAGCACAATTTCACAAATATTGGGATCAAAGAAGATTTTAAATAACAAACCAACACTCCTGTCCAAAAATGATGGTCAGCTTTCAGCCTCTGATTCTGCTGATGAGTTCAATAGGTTCTTCTCTTCCATTGGGTCATCCCTTGCAAATGATATTCCATCTTCCAGTACTGATGTTAAGGACTATCTTACAGGTAACTATCCACAGTCTCTGTACCTAAAGCCTACTAATTCCACTGACGTTAATGAGATAATCCTATCCCTTAAAACCAAGTCTAATGCCCTTGATGAGATACCAACTTTAATTTACAAAAAAAGCCTCCAGATCTTTAGCCCCTGCTATTGCATTGCTCTTCAACAAGTCACTTGAACTCCAAACCTTTCCAGATATTCTAAAAAAAAAGCGAGAGTAACCCCTGTCCACAAATGTGGTGATCTCACCAACCCGTTCTCGCAAATTCGTAAAGTCAATATTGATTTATTAACTACGTGCATAGGTGATATACTAAACATAATAGATACCCTTAAAAAGATTCATAGAAAACACCCACCTTACCTAACCTTGTTAGTATCTTAAGATAAGCATCTTATTGCTTCGTAATTACAATTATTTCTTAACCTATACCTATTATAGTTTAGGTAATAATTGTAATTACGAAGCAATAAGATGCTTATCTTAACATACTAAGTAGGTTAGGTAAGGTCGGTGTTTTCTATGAATCTTTTTAAGGGTATCTATTATGTTAAGTATGTCACCTATGCACATATTCAATAAGTCAATATTGACTTATTAAATTTGCGAGAACGGGTTGATCTCACAGATGGTAACAACTACAGACCCATATCAATCCTGCCTAACTTGTCAAAAATATTTGAAAAACTAATCTACATGCAGCTTTACTCTTATCTAGCCAAACACAATATACTTAGCTCTTGTCAATATGGCTTCAGACCCAAAAAAAGCACTAACGATGCACTTATTAGTATGATTAACTTGATTCATGCAGCTCTTGATAAAAATGAGTTCCCTGTTGGGATATTTGTGGACCTGCGTAAGGCTTTTGACACTGTCAACCACCAAAACCTTCTTCTTAAATTACATCATTATGGAGTCAGAAGCCACTCCCTGCAATACCTCAAATCTTACCTTACTGACAGGCTCCAGTATGTTTCTGTGAATAATTCAATTTCTCCCACCCTACCCATCGACATTGGTGTTCCTCAGGGCAGCATACTTGGCCCTCTCCTCTTTCTCATCTACATTAATGACCCTCCAAATGCCTCCCAACACTTCCCAATACTTCTATTTGCTGACGACACAACCTTCATTTACTCCAGTCCTGACCCCCTTGCTCTAAATGCCACAGTAAATACTGAGCTAAATAAAGTTCATCTTTGGTTAACTGCCAACAAACTCACCTTTAACATTGACAAAAGTTTCTATATTCTGTTTGGCAATAAATCCTCTAATCAAATAAATCTCAGAATAAACAATACACAAATTTGTAACAAATTAGATGGCAAATTCCTTGGCGTTCTCATTGACCACAAGCTGAATATCCAGGGACACATTCTAAATATATAAAAAAAAAATTAAAAAACTGTTGGCATTCTTTCTAAGATCAGATATTATGTACCCCACCCTGCCCTGGTGACTCTATTACTCCCTCATCTATCCATATCTCAACTATGGTATTTGTGCCTGGGGTTCTACTACAAAAAATCATTTATGTCCTCTAATTACTCAACACAAAGCTGCTATTAGGACAATATCCAACTCTGGCCCCAGACATCACTCGGTACCCCTACTCAAATCTCTGAATATGCTAGATATTAAGTCACTGCACATTCTCTCATGTGTATTATACATATAAAACGCTGAACTATAATGCCAATCCTGACCTCAAAAGCTTCATTGAAGGTTGTAACAGAACCCATGAACACCACACCAGAAACAAATACAGTTTTGATATTCCAAGAGTACGACTTAATCAAACTAGAAATGCTCTACAAATCAAGGGACCCAGAATGTGGAATGACCTTCCCAACCATGTTAAAGACTGTACCTCTCTCAACCAGTTTAATTAAGATAAAAAAGAAGCACTACCTAATAAATTCCCTGTAACCTACCTTAGCCCTCTATTGTCAACCCTTGTCTGTTTTTTTAAACAACGCTGTTTGTCGACCTAATTGTATTTGTGCTGCTTTTTCAGCCATGTTCCCCCCTTTTTTATTTTTATTTTTATTTGTTCTCAACACATTTTATACTTTAAACTCAATTAGTATTAAGATTTAGTCTTTAATGTTTTTCCTGCCCGAAACGCTTTGCGTAATAGTGACTTTAGGCATTGTATGTACTAGCTGTGTCTATAAATCCATCAACTTTGTATCTTACCTTGTATGCATATACCCTACCTGAATAAAAATGTATTTATTTTATTTATTTGGAGGGCCTGCCACCTCCGGGGCCTGCCACCCCCGGGGCCCTGCCATCCCCGGGGCCGGGGCCTGCCATCCCCGGGGCCGGGGCCTGCCGACCCTGTGAGTTTGGACGATTGTAGTTCTGATGATGTACTCCCTTTGCTGAAGCGGGCGCGCCGGTGTCCCGGGCCAGTTTCCCAGGATGTGGTGGACCGTGTGAGCGACGTGGCCTCTGTGGGTTCTCCGGCTGGTGTGGGTGTGGACCATGAGGATGCGGTAATGTTGGCCGTGCCTGCGAAGGAGACAGGTGGGCATGGTGTGGTGCCTGTTCCTGCCTGCGTTTCGGGTGTTGCTGCACTGTGCCCCCCTGCGCCGCCGTGTGCCGGTTCTCCGAAATGGGAGGTTGTTGCACCTGCTGTTACCCCTGGTGTGGATCGTGATTTAGATATCGTGCTGAAAAAGGACACCAGCCGGGGAGTCTCGGCGCCGTATGAACCTGTGCCGCGGGATGTACCGCCGCTCGTCATTGGAGGTGTCGTTGTTGAGATTCCAGAATATATGGGTCCCCCGCGTCGCTCGGATGCGGGTGTGCCCCCGTCACAGGATGCCTGGGATGTGTGGCACGCGTACTGTAAGAAATATCCTAAGCATCTGTTTTCTAAGAAATATTATTGACCTAGTTCACTGGTGTTTGTGTTAACTTGTATGTGTGTGTGTGTATTGTTTTTTGCTTGTTTTTTGTTTTTTTATGCTCCGTTGTCATCTCCGTGTCCCTCTGTTTTTCGTTCATGTTTGTCATTTATGTGTCCTGGTTTGTTACTCTGTCCCGGGTTGGGTTGTTTCTGTAGATTCATTTTATGATCGGGTGCTTTGATGCCTTGTTTAATTTGTATGTCTGTATTTTATAATAAAACAAAATGGCCACTATAAGGAAGGACAACATAACAACAGATGAACTTTTCAAGGGTTTCACTGTTGAAGAAATAATGAAAGGTTTTCTTGGCTGGTTACTGATGACTGAGGATTTGCTAATGATTTATGAAAAAAAATTCTTAAATTAGAACAAGAAACTGAATGTCGCAAGAGTGAATTTAATAATTTAAAAGGAAGTACTTTACAGTTTGAATGATAAGGCAAAAAAACAAGAGGTCACACAGACACCGAACACCAGCCCTCAGATCACAGTCACAGGGCACCAGCCCTCAGATCACAGTCACAGGGCACCAACCCTCAGATCACAGTCACAGGGCACCAACCCTCAGATCACAGTCACAGGGCACCAGCCCTCAGATCACAGTCACAGGGCACCAACCCTCAGATCACAGTCACAGGGCACCAACCCTCAGATCACAGTCACAGGGCACCAACCCTCAGATCACAGTCACAGGGCACCAGCCCTCAGATCACAGTCACAGGGCACCAACCCTCAGATCACAGTCACAGGGCACCAACCCTCAGATCACAGTCACAGGGCACCAGCCCTCAGGTCACAGTCACAGGGCACCAGCCCTCAGATCACAGTCACAGGGCACCAACCCTCAGATCACAGTCACAGGGCACCAACCCTCAGACCACAGTTACCGGGCACCAGCCCTCAGACCACAGTCACCGGGCACCAGCCCTCATACCACAGTCACAGGGCACCAACCCTCAGACCACAGTCACAGGGCACCAGCCCTCAGACCACAGTCACAGGGCACCAGCCCTCAGACCACAGTCACGGGGCACCAGCCCTCAGACCACAGTCACAGGGCACCAACCCTCAGACCACAGTCACCGGGCACCAGCCCTCAGACCACAGTCACCGGGCACCAGCCCTCAGACCACAGTCACAGGGCACCAGCCCTCAGACCACAGTCACCGGGCACCAGCCCTCAGACCACAGTCACAGGGCACCAGCCCTCAGACCACAGTCACAGGGCACCAGCCCTCAGATCACAGTCACCGGGCACCAGCCCTCAGACCACAGTCACAGGGCACCAGCCCTCAGACCACAGTCACCGGGCACCAGCCCTCAGACCACAGTCACAGGGCACCAGCCCTCAGACCACAGTCACCGGGCACCAACCCTCAGACCACAGTCACCGGGCACCAGCCCTCAGATCACAGTCACCGGGCACCAGCCCTCAGACCACAGTCACAGGGCACCAGCCCTCAGACCACAGTCACCGGGCACCAGCCCTCAGACCACAGTCACAGGGCACCAGCCCTCAGACCACAGTCACCGGGCACCAGCCCTCAGATCACAGTCACCGGGCACCAGCCCTCAGACCACAGTCATAGGGCACCAACCCTCAGACACACAGTCACAGGGCACCAGCCCTCAGACCACAGTCACAGGGCACCAACCCTCAGACCACAGTCACAGGGCACCAGCCCTCAGACCACAGTCACAGGGCACCAGCCCTCAGACCACAGTCACAGGGCACCAGCCCTCAGACCACAGTCACAGGGCACCAGCCCTCAGACCACAGTCACAGGGCACCAGCCCTCAGACCACAGTCACAGGGCACCAGCCCTCAGACCACAGTCACAGGGCACCAGCCCACAGACCACAGTCACAGGGCACCAGCCCTCAGACCACAGTCACAGGGCACCAGCCCTCAGACTAGTCACAGGGCACCAGCCCTCAGACCACAGTCACAGGGCACCAGCCCTCAGACCACAGTCACAGGGCACCAACCCTCAGACCACAGTCACAGGGCACCAGCCCTCAGACCACAGTCTTAGGGCACCAACCCTCAGACCACAGTCACAGGGCACCAGCCCTCAGACCACAGTCACGGGGCACCAGCCCTCAGACCACAGTCACAGGGCACCAACCCTCAGACCACAGTCACCGGGCACCAGCCCTCAGACCACAGTCACCGGGCACCAGCCCTCAGACCACAGTCACAGGGCACCAGCCCTCAGACCACAGTCACCGGGCACCAGCCCTCAGACCACAGTCACAGGGCACCAGCCCTCAGACCACAGTCACAGGGCACCAGCCCTCAGATCACAGTCACCGGGCACCAGCCCTCAGACCACAGTCACAGGGCACCAGCCCTCAGACCACAGTCACCGGGCACCAGCCCTCAGACCACAGTCACAGGGCACCAGCCCTCAGACCACAGTCACCGGGCACCAACCCTCAGACCACAGTCACCGGGCACCAGCCCTCAGATCACAGTCACCGGGCACCAGCCCTCAGACCACAGTCACAGGGCACCAGCCCTCAGACCACAGTCACCGGGCACCAGCCCTCAGACCACAGTCACAGGGCACCAGCCCTCAGACCACAGTCACCGGGCACCAGCCCTCAGATCACAGTCACCGGGCACCAGCCCTCAGACCACAGTCATAGGGCACCAACCCTCAGACACACAGTCACAGGGCACCAGCCCTCAGACCACAGTCACAGGGCACCAACCCTCAGACCACAGTCACAGGGCACCAGCCCTCAGACCACAGTCACTGGGCACCAGCCCTCAGACCACAGTCACTGGGCACCAGCCCTCAGACCACAGTCACAGGGCACCAGCCCTCAGACCACAGTCACAGGGCACCAGCCCTCAGACCACAGTCACAGGGCACCAGCCCTCAGACCACAGTCACAGGGCACCAGCCCTCAGACCACAGTCACAGGGCACCAGCCCTCAGACCACAGTCACAGGGCACCAGCCCTCAGACCACAGTCACAGGGCACCAGCCCTCAGACTAGTCACAGGGCACCAGCCCTCAGACCACAGTCACAGGGCACCAGCCCTCAGACCACAGTCACAGGGCACCAACCCTCAGACCACAGTCACAGGGCACCAGCCCTCAGACCACAGTCTTAGTGCACCAACCCTCAGACCACAGTCACAGGGCACCAGCCCTCAGACACAGTCACAGGGCACCAGCCCTCAGACTACAGTCACAGGGCACCAGCCCTCAGACCACAGTCACAGGGCACCAGCCCTCAGACCACAGTCACAGGGCACCAACCCTCAGACCACAGTCACAGGGCACCAGCCCCCAGACCACAGTCACAGGGCACCAACCCTCAGACACAAAGTCACAGGTCACCAACCCTCAGACACACAGTCACAGGTCACCAGCCCTCAGACCACAGTCACAGGGCACCAGCCCTCAGACCACAGTCACAGGGCACCAGCCCTCAGACCACAGTCACAGGGCACCAGCCCTCAGACCACAGTCACAGGGCACCAGCCCTCAGACTAGTCACAGGGCACCAACCCTCAGACCATAGTCACAGGGCACCAACCCTCAGACTACGGTCACAAGGCACCAACCCTCAGACCACAGTCACAGGGCACCAGCCCTCAGACTACAGTCACAGGGCACCAACCCTCAGACTACAGTCACAGGGCACCAACCCTCAGACTACAGTCACAGGGCACCAACCCTCAGACTACAGTCACAGGGCACCAACCCTCAGACTACAGTCACAGGGCACCAACCCTCAGACTACAGTCACAGGGCACCAACCCTCAGACTACGGTCACAAGGCACCAACCCTCAGACCACAGTCACAGGGCACCAACCCTCAGACCACAGTCACAGGGCACCAACCCTTAGACTACAGTCACAGGGCACCAACCCTCAGACTACAGTCACAGGGCACCAGCCCTCAGACCACAGTCACAGGTCACCAACCCTCAGACCACAGTCACAGGGCACCAGCCCTCAGACCACAGTCACAGGTCACCAACCCTCAGACCACAGACACAGGGCACCAGCTCTCAGACCACAGTCACAGGGGACCAACCCTCAGACCACAGTCACAGGGCACCAACCCTCAGACCACAGTCACAGGGCACCAGCCCTAAGACACACAGTCACAGGGCGCCAACCCTCAGACCACAGTCACAGGGCACCAGTCCTCAGACCACAGTCACAGGGCACCAGCCCTCAGACCACAGTCACAGGGCACCAGCCCTCAGACACAGTCACAGGGTACCAGCCCTCAGACTACAGTCACAGGGCACCAACCCTCAGACTACAGTCACAGGGCACCAACCCTCAGACCACAGTCACAGGGCACCAGCCCTCAGACCACAGTCACAGGGCACCAGCCCTCAGACCACAGTCACAGGGCACCAACCCTCAGACCACAGTCACAGGGCACCAGCCCTCAGACCACAGTCACAGGGCACCAGCCCTCAGACACAGTCACAGGGCACCAGCCCTCAGACTACAGTCACAGGGCACCAACCCTCAGACTACAGTCACAGGGCACCAGCCCTCAGACTACAGTCACAGGGCACCAGCCCTCAGACCACAGTCACAGGGCACCAGCCCTCAGACCACAGTCACAGGGCACCAACCCTCAGACCACAGTCACAGGGCACCAGCCCTCAGACCACAGTCACAGGGCACCAACCCTCAGACCACAGTCACAGGGCACCAGCCCTCAGACCACAGTCACAGGGCACCAACCCTCAGACCACAGTCACAGGGCACCAGCCCCCAGACCACAGTCACAGGGCACCAACCCTCAGACACAAAGTCACAGGTCACCAACCCTCAGACACACAGTCACAGGGCACCAACCCTCAGACACACAGTCACAGGGTTCCAACCCTCAGACCACAGTCACAGGGCACCAGCCCCCAGACCACAGTCACAGGGCACCAGCCCTCAGACACACAGTCACAGGGTTCCAACCCTCAGACCACAGTCACAGGGCACCAACCCTCAGACCACAGTCACAGGGCGCCAACCCTCAGACCACAGTCACAGGGCACCAGCCCCCAGACCACAGTCACAGGGCACCAGCCCTCAGACACACAGTCACAGGGCACCAACCCTCAGACACAAAGTCACAGGTCACCAACCCTCAGACACACAGTCACAGGGCACCAACCCTCAGACCACAGTCACAGGGCACCTGTGAGGAGGTGGTTCACCAGCTCACTTACAATAGTGCTCTTATGCCTGTGGGAGCCAGTACACTTGTTAAGTGCACTTGTTAAGTGGGCGGACTTAAGTTTTGTACCAGCAACCGAAACATCTAGTGTTTGGGCTCATGTGAGAGCCCCAGTCATCAGCAGTCCATAAATGTTACCCTGGCCGGGGTGGCATGTCTGTGGACAGTGCTAGAGCTGATAGCATCATCTCATTGTATGGCATGGAGCCAGACAACTTTGCGCGCGAACGCCTAGGCCGCAGGCGTGGGGTGAGACATGTGGGGCCCCACGCTCGCTGGCCACTTGAGTGGTTGTCATGGAAACCAGCCGCCATCTTAGTAAACATCTTGAGCCGCCATGTTGGTCGGCCATCTTGGAGCTGCCCTAGGGGCTATGCTACACCGTCGCTGATTGGATGAGAGGGGTAGGCCGCTGTATGCCTTCCTCTCGTTGGTTATTTCGAGAAGGACGCGGGAAGAGCCGGTGTGAGCATCATTCTGAACTCAGCCTCCACCTTGTCAAGACGCATCCTGTACTCAATTCGGCCAAATTGGAGTATAGGGCGTCGTGGTGGCTGGACTACAACTGCTGATGCTTCCTGCTTCACCTACGACATCGGTCGTCACAGAATCCGGCCGAAGTCGTCGCTTGGAGGGGTTTAAGACATTATTGTATGCAGGGGGTAGAGGTACAGTGATCTGGGATCGTGGGGGAATGTGCATACGAGCAGCAACAGACTCGTAGATCCCATACCAGTGATGATTAGACTTGCTAGTGCTCTGTAGCAGTCGATGGGAACGGGGAAATTCGTGTCAGTGTTAAGGCAATTTCCCGTGTTTGTACTACGGTCAGGAACTACCGCCGCCTACGCCACCCGGAGCGAGCCAGCCACCTATAGCGGGGTGCCTGATGTGTGGGAATGGTGTGTAAAGCCGGCAGTGTGAATGAGTAAGTACCTATGTGTGTATTTCGGTGATTAGTAGTCTCTAAAGCTTGAATTCGAGGTCAAGTGTTCCGTCACATTGTCACGCAGCACCTGTTCAGGTGGAGTGAATTGTGGGCGAGGAGATTAATCACCTGTGTTGTCATCTTGTCAGTCCAGAGGGACTGGTGTACACAGACGTACAGTGTGTGTGTGTGTGTGTGGGTACACACGGGAACACAGAATATACATAGATTAGCCAAGGACTGAGAAGATGTCCATGTAATAAATTCTTTTATTTCATTGTGGTAATCATTTTGATCGTCCGTGGGACGGAGTGATATCATTTCCATGTGTGGTCTTGCAGGTGTGGAATTCCAACACTGAGCGCTCAGGTATGTGTAACGCCAGTGATTCCTGGCAATGATTATTGTGGAGTGTGCCACAGTGTGGCTTAAATTTCTTGTAGTGTTCCCAGGGCCGTGACAAGTGTGATTTATATAAATATATATATTGTGGTTGCAGTATTAATTAACGTAATTTTGGTGAGGTTTGGTGAGTGACGAGGCCGTCTAGAGAGACCGCCCCCGCTCTGTCGAGTAACGTAACTCTCGAGTGTTTATCGGCATGCGTGACCGATAAATCACTCACCCATGTGATTTAAGGAGTGTGAGATTCTCCTTAGTGTTCCCAATAACGTTTGATAGCTGTAGGCTACATGTGTCAGCGGTAATTATATATATATATATAATCGTAGTGTCACGGTGCCCAGTGTTAATGTGTTATTTACTGTGTGGTGATTGCAATATATTGACCTATGTTCTAGGGGTCATTTGCAGCAGTAAGTAAGTAAGTGTGTGCAGTATCCTAATATTTGGAAATTAGTGTACTTGCCGTGTGTGTTATTGCAAAGGGGGTTGTTATTTGATGGTGATTGTTGCTAGTGTTGAGCAATCACCGTATGTGATTGCAGTTCAGTAAAACCATTGTGAGGCATTGTTCTAGAGGGTTCATGTCCTGTAGGTTATTTTACTAGGTTCTGCAGTATTGTCATAGCAACCGGATTGTAACGTAAATCACTGTGATTTGTTAGTGTGATTTGTCATTGTCGTGGGGGAACTCGGCTGTAGACGAGTACTTGGATATACAAATATATTCTCCTGGTTATCTGGTAGGACATCGAAGTCCAGTATTCAGTGAGGTGATTGCGAGGCAATTAATATAACGTAACCAAGGGAACGCCCATTGCTTTAAGAGAATTTGTTCTTGGACAATTTGAGTAACGTAGAATGCGTTTGGGTTAATTTACTTTCCTGTAAGCAGCTACGGTAGTCTCGAGGAGCCTAGCCATCAGCCAGATAAGAATTAGAGTATTGTCTGTCGTAATTAACGGTCAGTGGGCCGGGTAATTGACGTGTTTCAGGAAGTCAAAGTAATTAATCTCGATCCTTGTTTGATCGACTCACACGAAGGCTACATTGTTCCATTAACGTAACGTCGTTATCTGCCCGGAAGTACCGGCATTTGATTGACTCGTGAGAGGAGTAACGTCATTTTAGAATAACGTAAACGTGGGGCTAATTACTGTTATTAGTCGCCTGAATTGGTCTGAGTATGGAAGGCTCAGACGGAATTCATACCTTAATGTAAATTGTTGAGCCAGTGTGAAAGGTTGCGTATTTTAATTGTTTAATTATTGATCTTGAGGATAGTAATTAATTACTCTAAAGGTAATCACGAGTGATTACCGTTCTCTTAGCACTTTGGACATTGCAAATCAGAGTTTACCATCGCTGAGTGATTAGTAACCGATTAACGTAAATTAACGTAACTAGTAAAGAGATTAATCAGCTGTCTGGAAGTACAGGGATTAATGGGATTTTCTCACTGAATGCTCGACGGGTAGAGTGCTGTTTGATTTCCGCGTTACTAGTGACAGTTGTAAGAGTTGTTAATTTAACGTAAATGTTACCTTGTAATTAACGTAAATGTTATTGTGTTATTAACGTAAATCAATTGTTATTGATTGTTGATCGTCCGTGGGACGTAGTGTTAACGTAAGGATTAATTTGAGGAAGGGTGCTGGAGTTGCCAGTGAACCCATTAGTTATTGTTGTCATTGAAAGACTACTGATTTGATTGCATTGCAACCGCTGTTGCAGGAGTAGACTGCACTGAGGCGTAGAACAGTTAGGAGGTTACTGGAGACGTGTTTCAGAACCTACTGTGTCATTTGTTGTAATTGTGATTATAGATCTGTTAGTTCTTGCTTGCTTGTTGATTCCTCTGTGGTCACGCTTATGTTCGAGTTAGTTCATTATGCAGTCCGAGGGGCTGGTGTCTAGCTGTCATTGATAGTGTCACAGGAAGGATTTCGAGTAACGTCATTGACATTTCTTTTGTTTTGTTGTAGTAGTTAGTACTTTATTGAATAAACTAAGTTGTTATGGTTAACACTGTCTTTTCGTTACACCCCCACACATTATTATTGTTATGCAAATGTTCTTCACACTCGACGAACATTGAAACTAATTTTCTGAGCTTTGGATCAAATATACGGCACCACACAACAATAAATTATTGTTGTGAGAGCCCGTGACCTACTCGTTAGATTCGCTTCGGCGATTGGCGAAGGTCGGCGGCCTAAGTGAGGGGGATTTCAATTTTCATTGGGGTCTCGGCGTTTGCTCGCGCCTAGTCAATTGTTCATACATGGTCCCAAAGTGAGGAATGAGCTGGTTACTACACTGGTGTGTTAGCTAAGCAAGTCCTTCCTCAGGCGACCTAGTTGAATATCACGACAGGAATAAAGGTTAAAGAATAAAGAAAGTTCTTAGAAATTTTCCGAGCTAAAATTCCTTATACCAATTATAATTTATTCCAAAACTTCTCACAAGTTAATAAATATACAAAACTCTCACAGCACCAACCCTCAGACCACAGTCACAGGTCACCAGCCCTCAGACCACAGTCACAGGGCACCAACCCTCATACCACAGTCACAGGGTTCCAACCCTCAGACCACAGTCACAGGGCACCAACCCTCAGACCACAGTCACAGGGCACCAACGCTCAGACCACAGTCACAGGGCACCAACCCTCAGACACAAAGTCACAGGTCACCAACCCTCAGACACACAGTCACTGGGCACCAACTCCTCAGACCACAGTCACAGGGCACCAACCCTCAGACCACAGTCACAGGGCACCAACCCTCAGACCACAGTCACAGGGCACCAACCCTCAGACCACAGTCACAGGGCACCAACCCTCAGACACACAGTCACCAACCCTCAGACCACAGTCACAGGGCACCAACCTTCAGACCACAGTCACAGGGAACCAACCCTCAGACCACAGTCACTAATAATGGAACCAGAATCTTTGCCAGTTTGTAATTAAAAGTGCCAATTGCTGATAAAATAGGACGAATCGGTATACCTGTTTTATGAACTTTAGGTAACCCATATAATATTCATAGAACAGGTATACCGATTCGTTCTATTTTATCAGCGATTGGCACTTTTAATTACAAACTGGCGAAGTTTCTGGTTCCATTATTATAACCATTAACGCATAATGAATTTATTGTGAGAAATTCTCAGGATTTTGTAAAGGAACTTTTCCTCTTTAAATTTTGAGTTCCCAACTATAATGGCGAGTTTCGATGTTGAATCACTCTTTACTAATATTTCTTTTTGGAAACCATTGATATTTGTGTTAATCAGTTATTTTCTGACACTAATTTAGTGTCTGGATTTTGTAGTAAAATGTTCAGACGGTTGTTAGAATTAGCGGTTAAAGACTCCGTCTTTATGTTTAATAATAAATATTGTAAACAAATTGATGGAGTAGCAATGGGGTCTCCCTTAGGTCCTGCACTTGTTAATGCTTTTTTGAGTTTTCATGAAATAAATTGGCTTGATAAATGTCCTTTGGCCTTTAAACCAGTCTTGTACCGGAGATATGTAGATGACACTTTTTTGTTATTTAAGAACCAATGTCATATTGAGAAATTTAGAGAGAATCTTAATGCACAGCATAGTAATATACGTTTTACTGGAGAGTGTGAAGTGGATAATTCATTGTCATTTCTAGATGTCAAAGTGAATAACCTTAATGGGTTCAACACTAATGTTTTTAGGAAACCAACTTTTACTGGTTTATGTTTAAATTTTAATTCTTTTGTTCCTGACATTTTTAAGAAAAATGCAATTAATACTCTACTGAATAGAGCCTTTGTTTTATGTTCAAATTGGAATAACTTTGATCAAGAAATTAATTTTCTTGTGAATTTTTTTTCAAATAATGGTTATCCTTTGCATATGGTTTATACCTTTATAAGGAATTTCTTAAATAAGAAGTTTCACCCATCGTGTAGGATTACTACAGTAGAAAGCGATATTAAATATATTAAATTACCATTTTATGGCACTATTAGTTTTTCTGTAAGGAGTCATTTGAGGAAACTGTTACAGCATAGTTATCCTCAAATAGACTTTAGATTTATTTTTGTCAACACAAATACCATAGACTCTTATTTTAAATTTAAAGATAAAGTGCCTACCTCCCTGTGCTCTAATGTCAGTTTGGCTTCCGGTCCCAAAAGAGCACCAACGATGCAATCATTAGTCTCCTTGACGTAATCTACTCAGTCCTTGACAAAAATGAGTTTCCGATTGGACTCTTCATTGACCTAAGAAAAGCCTTTGATACTGTTAATCACAACTACCTCTTACTTAAACTCCAGCATTATGGAATCCGAGGCCTTGCACTTGACTACATCCAATCCTATCTTAGTGACAGACACCAATACGTAACCATCAATGATATAACTTCTTCCACTCTACCAATTACCGTTGGAGTGCCACAGGGCAGTATCTTAGGACCTCTTCTATTTCTTATATATATAAACGATCTGCCTAATGTCTCTAATATTCTCAAACTTATATTGTTTGCTGACGATACTACCCTTATCTATTCAAACCTCAACCCACATACACTAAATAATGTTGTGAATAATGAATTAAAAAGTCCACTTATGGATGTCAACGAACAAACTAGCATTAAACATCGAAAAGACTTACTAAATCTTATTTGGAAGCAAATCATCAAATGCAATTCAGCTACAGATAGACAACATTAACATCAGTAATAAAAATGATGGCAAGTTTCTTGGTCTATTCCTAGACAAGAGACTCAACTTCAGCACCCACATTCAACACATAACTAAGAAAGTCTCTAAGACAGTTGGTATACTCTCCAAAATCAGATATTATGTTCCTAACTCTGCTTTCCTCTCACTATATTAAGCACTAATCTACCCCTATCTTAATTATGGTATCTGTGCATGGGGGTCTACCACTGCAAACCACCTTAAGCCCATCATCACACAGCAAAAATCTGCTGAATAATAACTAACTCTGCTTTCAGACAACACTCAGTTCCCTTGTTTAAATCCCTAAACTTGCTAAATATTAACTCCCTCCACACATTTTTTGTGTCAACTACATTTACAAAACCCTGTTCTTAAATGCAAACCATGCTCTGAAACTCTCCCCGGACAGATGTAATAGGACCCATTATCACCACACCAGAAATAAATATCTCTTTGATATCCCCAGGGTCAAGCTTAATCTGTGTAAACACTCTATGCAGATTAAGGGACCTAGTCTATGGAACTCACTCCCTAAAAAGCTTGTTGAAAAACTGTAAAACTTTTGACTTATTTAAAAGCAAAGCCAAAAAGTACCTAATTTTATCTTCTTAGTTTCCTACACTAAGCTTTAAATTTGCTCTGTACCTAGTGTTACCCAATCTCCTAATTTTTATGTATTTAACCCAAACAACCTTATCATTGTGTTCATTGCTGTCTTCTTTTATGTGCTAGCCATATGCTGTATTGTGCCTACCAATTTTTGTCAACTACCATTCAAGCTGTCATTGCAATCAATCTGAGCTACCTATGTGCTTTAATATACTGTACCTACAATTTTCTCTCATCTTTTTTTTTCTTGCCATGTAACTGTTATCATTTTTTTTTTAAATTTTGCAAGTATTTACCTACTTAAAATTTTCTTAGATTAAGGACCTGCCCGAAACGCTGCGCGTACTAGTGGCTTTACAAGATTGTAATTACCATATTATGTATCCTCACATTCCCAATGTACCTTCTTGTATATGCATAAATAAATAAATAAATAAATAAATAAATATATGTATAATTGTTCCAGCTGTAATGCTGGATATATCGGGAGTTCCATTCGGAACTTTAAGATTAGGATACTTGAGCACCGGGGAGTATCTTTCAGGACTGGATTACCATTGAACAAGGATTTTCGGAGATTAGAAACCATTGTTATGAGTTTAATCATTCTCTGCTGGAATCTGATTTTAAAATTCAGGACACTTGTATGAATGGCCAGTCAGATTTGAGATTAATGGAATCCTTATATAAAAAGGAGCTGCGGCCTCCGTTAAATAACAACCTTTCGGCTGTTCAATTGTACACTGTATAGTGCACAGTAGGACCTGTAATTTGTTTTATAGTTCATTCTGGCAGTTTAATTTTATTATAATTTTGTTTAGTTTACCATGTCTTTGCCATTTCTTACTTATTTTTAGTTTTGACATTGTACATTATTATAATCTTTTTATTTAGGATATATAATACGTTTTTTGGTATTTAGATTTGTTTAATATTTGAGTTTTTACAATATTTTGGTTAGTACTTTATAATTGTCGTTTATTCTGCTTGCATTTTATATAAATTTTTTGTGGATTTGTAGTCATTATATGAATATTTGTAATAGTGTTTAGTATCTATGTGTTAGCTATCAAGTTTCACTCCTGTTGATCACTTCGCGTAAGTTTAATAGACTGGTTTGTTTTAATAGTTATAAAATTCCTCTTGTAATTTAATGGATTTTTGAATTAGCTTTTATCTATGTGACAGTTAATAAGTTTTATTTGTATTGTTCACTTTAAGTACGCCTAAGTGTTTTGTTTTTTAATTATTTACCTTTCTTTGATAGGCAATTGTATTCAGTATGAGTTCTTTGTTTACCAGGTATTTGATTGTGATTTCTGTTTTTTTCTTTTAGATCTGATGATGAATACGAGAAGTATTCGAAACGTTATGCATTTTAAAGTAAAGAATCTGAAACAAAATGTTCAGTATATCCCTGGTTTTCCTATTAATCTTAAAATATATATATTTACATCGAATATGGCGGCTTATTCTGTATTGATTATTTTCTTATATGACTAGTGCTCTTGCATCTTGGTGTAATTGTAAGAGGAGTTCTCCAAAAGTCATCTTCTTTCGAGGTGAAGAAAAAAAGAGATAAATAACTGTAAAATGTATTACACTTATTATAAAAATACACGTTTCGAACCTACATGGTTCATTCTCAAGTGATAGGAAAGTACAGGGCATATTGGAGTTATACCATTAGGGGGTCAGGTGTGGACAAGTAGATCAATACAAATGGGTCAAGAATAAGGCGTAAAGGGGAGAAAAGTAAGGCGTTAAAGTTTGGAGAAAGAGGCGAAAATGGTGTCCGATTCACAAAGATTAATCAGGTGTATTGGGCGTAGCATGTTGGGCAGTGTCCTCTATGTTGACATCTTCTCGTTCCGGTCTTGTTCTTACTCTCACGGTGGGTAGAGTGAATAGTTCCATAATATGGGTAATTATGGTGGGTTGTTCTATTTTTATGTAGAGTGATCAAGAATTTGCAATCTTCTTACATCTTGGGTTGTGTCTATTATACAAGTATTTTTATTCAACATTTCTCTTGTTAGGGGGATGTCATGGGCTTGTCTCATGTGACTTTTTGGGGCATTTGGGCATTTAATTGAAGATGACATGTCAAATGCCTCGTCAGCCCTAAACAAAAAAATATTCAATACAGAATATGATATAATATATATACACATAAATATTCCACAACCCCAGAGGGATTCGGACCCAGACAGCTAGGAGCACTGTGTACCTTTGTGTACCTGGTACCTTAACCACTTGACCACACTGACTGTACAAAAATGTTAGAAGTCGTGAGACTTGTGCACCCAACACCCGACAGCACTCGGTGGTAAGCTTGGGCATAGTTATTTCATCGAATAACCTCACTTGGTGGGGCCACGTGAGCAGCACAAATGCGAACAAGCTAGAATGATCCCCAAGCCAATAGGCAACTGAGAACTCCACACCCCAGAATAACGGGGTGTGGGCATTAGTGTGGACAAGCGGTTAAGGAACCAGGTACACCAAGGTACACACTGCTCCTACCTGTCTGGGTTCGAATCCTTCTGGAACAACACTGGAACAGCACTCACGTTTACTCCACCACTGGAACAACACTCACGTGTACTTCACCACTGGAACAACACTAACGTGTACTCCACCACTGGAACAACACTCACGTGTACTCCACCACTGGAACAACACTCACGTGTACTCCACCACTGGGACAACACTCACGTGTACTCCACCACTGGAACAACATCCACATGTACTCCACCACTGGAAGGACACCCACGTGTACTCCACCACTAGAACAAAACCCACGAGTACTCCACCACTGGAACAACAACCACGTGTACTCCACCACTGGAACAACACCCACGTGTACTCCACGACTGGAAAAACACCCCTTGTACTCCACCACTGGAACAACACCCACGTGTACTCCACCACTGGAACAACACCCACGTGTACTCCACCACTGGAACAACACCCACGTGTACTCCACCACTGGAACAACACCCACGTGTAATCTACCACTGGAGACACGTGTACTCCACCACTGGAGACACGTGTACTCCACCACTGGAGACACGTGTACTCCACCACTGGAGACACGTGTACTCCACCACTGGAACAACACCCACGTGTACTCCACAACTGGAACAACACCCACGTGTACTCCACCACTGGAACAACACCCACGTGTACTCCACCACTGGAACAACACCCACGTGTACTCCACCACTGGAACAACACCCACGTATACTCCACCCACTGGTGAGGCACCCACGTGTACTCCACCACTGGAACAACACCCACGTGTACTCCACGACTGGAACAACACCCCTTGTACTTCACCAATGGAACAACACCCACGTGTACTCCACCACTGGAACAACACCCACGTGTACTCCACCAATGGAACAACACTCACGTGTACTCCACCACTGGAACAACACTCACGTGCACTCCACCACTGGTGAGACACTCACGTGTACTCCACCACTGGAACAACACCCACGTGTACTCCACCACTGGTGAGACACTCACGTGTACTCCACCACTGGAGGGACACCCACGTGTACTCCACCACTGGAACAACACCCACGTGTACTCCACCACTGGAACAACACCCACGTGTACTCCACCACTGGAACAACACCCACGTGTACTCCACCACTGGAACAACACCCACGTATACTCCACCACTGGTGAGGCACCCACGTGTACTCCACCACTGGAACAACACTCACGTGTACTCCACCACTGGAACAACACCCCTTGTACTTCACCAATGGAACAACACCCACGTGTACTCCACTACTGGAACAACACCAACGTGTACTCCACCAATGGAACAACACTCACGTGTACTCCACCACTGGAACAACACTCACGTGTACTCCACCACTGGTGAGACACTCACGTGTACTCCACCACTGGAACAACACCCACGTGTACTCCACCACTGGTGAGACACTCACGTGTACTCCACCACTGGAGGGACACCCAGGTGTACTCCACCACTGGAACAACACCCACGTGTACTCCACCACTGGTGAGACAGTCACGTGTACTCCACCACTGGAACTACACCCACGTGTACTCCACCACTGGAACAACACTCACGTGTACTCCACCAGTGGAACAACACACACGTGTACTCCACCACTGGTACAACACTCATGTGTACTCCACCACTGGAACAACACTCACGTGTACTCCACCACCGGAACAACACCCACGTGTACTCCACCACTGGAGGGACACCCACGTGTACTCCACCACTGGAACAACACTCACGTGTACTCCACCACTGGAACAACACCCACGTGTACTCCACCACTGGAACAACACTCACGTGTGCTCCACCACTGGAACAACACTCACGTGTACTCCAACACTGGTGAGACACCCACGTGTACGCCACCACTGGAGGGACACCCACGTGTACTCCACCACTGGAACAACACCCACGTGTACTCCACCACTGGAACAACACCAACGTGTACTCCACCACTGGAACAACACCCACGTGTACTCCACCACTGGAACAACACCCACGTGTACTCCACCACTGGAACAACACTCACGTGTACTCCACCACTGGAACAACACTCACGTGTACTCCACCACTGGTGAGGCACTCATGTGTACTCCACCACTGGAACAACACCCACGTGTACTCCACCACTGGTGAGACACTCACGTGTACTCCACCACTGGAATAACACTCACTTGTACTCCACTACTGGAATAACACCCACGTGTACTCCACCACTGGTGAGACACCCACGTGTACTCCACCACTGGAACAACACTCATGTGTACACCACCACTGGAACAACACTCACGTGTACTCCACCACTGGAGCAACACCCACGTGTACTCCACCACTGGAGGGACACCCACGTGTACTTCACCACTGGAACAACACTCACGTGTACTCCACCACTGGAACAACACCCACGTGTACTCCACCACTGGATCAACACTCACGTGTACTCCACCACTGGAACAACACCCACGTGTACTCCACGACTGGAAAAACACCCCTTGTACTCCACCACTGGAACAACACCCACGTGTACTCCACCACTGGAACAACACCCACGTGTACTCCACCACTGGAACAACACCCACGTGTAATCTACCACTGGAGACACGTGTACTCCACCACTGGAACAACACCCACGTGTACTCCACCACTGGAGACACGTGTAATCCACCACTGGAGACACGTGTACTCCACCACTGGAGACACGTGTATTCCACCACTGGAACAACACCCACGTGTACTCCACCACTGGAACAACACCCACGTGTACTCCACCACTGGAACAACACCCACGTGTACTCCACCACTGGAACAACACCCACGT
Source organism: Procambarus clarkii (assembly GCF_040958095.1). Taxonomy (NCBI): domain Eukaryota; kingdom Metazoa; phylum Arthropoda; class Malacostraca; order Decapoda; family Cambaridae; genus Procambarus; species Procambarus clarkii. The sequence goes on along the minus strand of NC_091152.1, from coordinate 50,636,818 downwards.
ATACTCCACCACTGGTGAGGCACCCACGTGTACTCCACCACTGGAACAACACCCACGTGTACTCCACGACTGGAACAACACCCCTTGTACTTCACCAATGGAACAACACCCACGTGTACTCCACCACTGGAACAACACCCACGTTTACTCCACCAATGGAACAACACTCACGTGTACTCCACCACTGGAACAACACTCACGTGTACTCCACCACTGGTGAGACACTCACGTGTACTCCACCACTGGAACAACACCCACGTGTACTCCACCACTGGTGAGACACTCACGTGTACTCCACCACTGGAGGGACACCCACGTGTACTCCACCACTGGAACAACACCCAAGTGTACTCCACCACTGGTGAGACAGTCACGTGTACTCCACCACTGGAACTACACCCACGTGTACTCCACCACTGGTGAGACACTCACGTGTACTCCACCACTGGAGGGACACCCACGTGTACTCCACCACTGGAACAACACCCACGTGTACTCCACCACTGGTGTGACAGTCACGTGTACTCCACCACTGGAACTACACCCACGTGTACTCCACCACTGGAACAACACTCACGTGTACTCCACCAGTGGAACAACACACACGTGTACTCCACCACTGGAACAACACTCATGTGTACTCCACCACTGGAACAACACTCACGTGTACTCCACCACTGGAACAACACCCCTTGTACTTCACCAATGGAACAACACCCACGTGTACTCCACCACTGGAACAACACCCACGTGTACTCCACCAATGGAACAACACTCACGTGTACTCCACCACTGGAACAACACTCACGTGTACTCCACCACTGGTGAGACACTCACGTGTACTCCACCACTGGAACAACACCCACGTGTATTCCACCACTGGTGAGACACTCACGTGTACTCCACCACTGGAGGGACACCCACGTGTACTCCACCACTGGAACAACACCCACGTGTACTCCACCACTGGAACAACACCCACGTGTACTCCACCACTGGAACAACACCCACGTGTACTCCACCACTGGAACAACACCCACGTATACTCCACCACTGGTGAGGCACCCACGTGTACTCCACCACTGGAACAACACCCACGTGTACTCCACGACTGGAACAACACCCCTTGTACTTCATCAATGGAACAACACCCACGTGTACTCCACTACTGGAACAACACCCACGTGTACTCCACCAATGGAACAACACTCACGTGTACTCCACCACTGGAACAACACTCACGTGTACTCCACCACTGGTGAGACACTCACGTGTACTCCACCACTGGAACAATACCCACGTGTACTCCACCACTGGTGAGACACTCACGTGTACTCCACCACTGGAGGGACACCCACGTGTACTCCACCACTGGAACAACACCCACGTGTACTCCACCACTGGTGAGACAGTCACGTGTACTCCACCACTGGAACTACTCCCACGTGTACTCCACCACTGGAACAACACTCACGTGTACTCCACCAGTGGAACAACACACACGTGTACTCCACCACTGGAACAACACTCATGTGTACTCCACCACTGGAACAACACTCACGTGTACTCCACCACCGGAACAACACCCACGTGTACTCCACCACTGGAGGGACACCCACGTGTACTCCACCACTGGAACAACACTCACGTGTACTCCACCACTGGAACAACACCCACGTGTACTCCACCACTGGAACAACACTCACGTGTGCTCCACCACTGGAACAACACTCACGTGTACTCCAACACTGGTGAGACACCCACGTGTACGCCACCACTGGAGGGACACCCACGTGTACTCCACCACTGGAACAACACCCACGTGTACTCCACCACTGGAACAACACCCACGTGTACTCCACCACTGGAACAACACCCACGTGTACTCCACCACTGGAACAACACCAACGTGTACTCCACCACTGGAACAACACTCACGTGTACTCCACCACTGGAACAACACTCACGTGTACTCCACCACTGGTGAGACACTCACGTGTACTCCAACACTGGAACAACACCCACGTGTACTCCACCTCTGGTGAGACACTCACGTGTACTCCACCACTGGAATAACACTTGTACTCCACTACTGGAATAACACCCACGTGTACTCCACCACTGGTGAGACACCCACGTGTATTCCACCACTGGAACAACACTCATGTGTACTCCACCACTGGAACAACACCCACGTGTACTCCACCACTGGAACAACACTCACGTGTACTCCACCACTGGAACAACACCCACGTGTACTCCACCACTGGAACAACACTCACGTGTACTCCACCTCTGGAGCAACACCCACGTGTACTCCACCACTGGAGGGACACCCACGTGTACTCCACCACTGGAACAACACTCACGTGTACTCCACCACTGGAACAACACCCACGTGTACTCCACCACTGGAACAACACTCACGTGTACTCCACCACTGGAACAACACCCACGTGTACTCCACGACTGGAAAAACACCCCTTGTACTCCACCACTGGAACAACACCCACGTGTACTCCACCACTGGAACAACACCCACGTGTACTCCACCACTGGAACAACACCCACGTGTAATCTACCACTGGAGACACGTGTACTCCACCACTGGAACAACACCCACGTGTACTCCACCACTGGAGACACGTGTACTCCACCACTGGAGACACGTGTACTCCACCACTGGAGACACGTGTATTCCACCACTGGAACAACACCCACGTGTACTCCACCACTGGAACAACACCCACGTGTACTCCACCACTGGAACAACACCCACGTGTACTCCACCACTGGAACAACACCCACGTGTACTCCACCACTGGAACAACACCCACGTATACTCCACCACTGGTGAGGCACCCACGTGTACTCCACCACTGGAACAACACCCACGTGTACTCCACCACTGGAACAACACCCACGTGTACTCCACCAATGGAACAACACTCACGTGTACTCCACCACTGGAACAACACCCACGTGTACTCCACGACTGGAACAACACCCCTTGTACTTCACCAATGGAACAACACCCACGTGTACTCCACTACTGGAACAACACCCACGTGTACTCCACCAATGGAACAACACTCACGTGTACTCCACCACTGGAACAACACTCACGTGTACTCCACCACTGGTGAGACACTCACGTGTACTCCACCACTGGAACAACACCCACGTGTACTCCACCACTGGTGAGACATTCACGTGTACTCCACCACTGGAGGGACACCCACGTGTAGTCCACCACTGGAACAACACCCACGTGTACTCCACCACTGGTGAGACAGTCACGTGTACTCCACCAGTGGAACTACACCCACGTGTACTCCACCACTGGAACAACACTCACGTGTACTCCACCAGTGGAACAACACACACGTGTACTCCACCACTGGAACAACACTCATGTGTACTCCACCACTGGAACAACACTCACGTGTACTCCACCACCGGAACAACACCCACGTGTACTCCACCACTGGAGGGACACCCACGTGTTCTCCACCACTGGAACAACACTCACGTGTACTCCACCACTGGAACAACACCCACGTGTACTCCACCACTGGAACAACACTCACGTGTGCTCCCCAACTGGAACAACACTCACGTGTACTCCAACACTGGTGAGACACCCACGTGTACGCCACCACTGGAGGGACACCCACGTGTACTCCACCACTGGAACAACACCCACGTGTACTCCACCACTGGAACAACACCCACGTGTACTCCACCACTGGAACAACACCCACGTGTACTCCACCACTGGAACAACACCCACGTGTACTCCACCACTGGAACAACACCCACGTGTACTCCACCACTGGAACAACACTCACGTGTACTCCACCACTGGAACAACACTCACGTGTACTCAACCACTGGTGAGACACTCACGTGTACTCCACCACTGGAACAACACCCACGTGTACTCCACCTCTGGTGAGACACTCACGTGTACTCCACCACTGGAATAACACTCGTACTCCACTACTGGAATAACACCCACGTGTACTCCACCACTGGTGAGACACCCACGTGTACTCCACCACTGGAACAACACTCATGTGTACTCCACCACTGGAACAACACTCACGTGTACTCCACCTCTGGAGCAACACTCACGTGTACTCCACCACTGGAGGGACACCCACGTGTACTCCACCACTGGAACAACACTCACGTGTACTCCACCACTGGAACAACACCCACGTGTACTCCACCACTGGAACAACACTCACGTGTACTCCACCACTGGAACAACACCCTCGTGTACTCCACGACTGGAAAAACACCCCTTGTACTCCACCACTGGAACAACACCCACGTGTACTCCACCACTGGAACAACACCCACGTGTACTCCACCACTGGAACAACACCCACGTGTAATCTACCACTGGAGACACGTGTACTCCACCACTGGAACAACACCCACGTGTACTCCACCACTGGAGACACGTGTACTCCACCACTGGAGACACGTGTACTCCACCACTGGAGACACGTGTATTCCACCACTGGAACAACACCCACGTGTACTCCACCACTGGAACAACACTCATGTGTACTCCACCACTGGAACAACACTCACGTGTACTCCACCTCTGGAGCAACACCCACGTGTACTCCACCACTGGAGGGACACCCACGTGTACTCCACCACTGGAACAACACTCACGTGTACTCCACCACTGGAACAACACCCACGTGTACTCCACCACTGGAACAACACTCACGTGTACTCCACCACTGGAACAACACCCACGTGTACTCCACGACTGGAAAAACACCCCTTGTACTCCACCACTGGAACAACACCCACGTGTACTCCACCACTGGAACAACACCCACGTGTACTCCACCACTGGAACAACACCCACGTGTAATCTACCACTGGAGACACGTGTACTCCACCACTGGAACAACACCCACGTGTACTCCACCACTGGAGACACGTGTACTCCACCACTGGAGACACGTGTACTCCACCACTGGAGACACGTGTATTCCACCACTGGAACAACACCCACGTGTACTCCACCACTGGAACAACACCCACGTGTACTCCACCACTGGAACAACACCCACGTGTACTCCACCACTGGAACAACACCCACGTGTACTCCACCACTGGAACAACACCCACGTATACTCCACCACTGGTGAGGCACCCACGTGTACTCCACCACTGGAACAACACCCACGTGTACTCCACCACTGGAACAACACCCACGTGTACTCCACCAATGGAACAACACTCACGTGTACTCCACCACTGGAACAACACCCACGTGTACTCCACGACCGGAACAACACCCCTTGTACTTCACCAATGGAACAACACCCACGTGTACTCCACTACTGGAACAACACCCACGTGTACTCCACCAATGGAACAACACTCACGTGTACTCCACCACTGGAACAACACTCACGTGTACTCCACCACTGGTGAGACACTCACGTGTACTCCACCACTGGAACAACACCCACGTGTACTCCACCACTGGTGAGACATTCACGTGTACTCCACCACTGGAGGGACACCCACGTGTAGTCCACCACTGGAACAACACCCACGTGTACTCCACCACTGGTGAGACAGTCACGTGTACTCCACCACTGGAACTACACCCACGTGTACTCCACCACTGGAACAACACTCACGTGTACTCCACCAGTGGAACAACACGCACGTGTACTCCACCACTGGAACAACACTCATGTGTACTCCACCACTGGAACAACACTCACGTGTACTCCACCACCGGAACAACACCCACGTGTACTCCACCACTGGAGGGACACCCACGTGTACTCCACCACTGGAACAACACTCACGTGTACTCCACCACTGGAACAACACCCACGTGTACTCCACCACTGGAACAACACTCACGTGTGCTCCACCACTGGAACAACACTCACGTGAACTCCAACACTGGTGAGACACCCACGTGTACGCCACCACTGGAGGGACACCCACGTGTACTCCACCACTGGAACAACACCCACGTGTACTCCACCACTGGAACAACACCCACGTGTACTCCACCACTGGAACAACACCCACGTGTACTCCACCACTGGAACAACACCCACGTGTACTCCACCACTGGAACAACACCCACGTGTACTCCACCACTGGAACAACACTCACGTGTACTCCACCACTGGAACAACACTCACGTGTACTCCACCACTGGTGAGACACTCACGTGTACTCCACCACTGGAACAACACCCACGTGTACTCCACCTCTGGTGAGACACTCACGTGTACTCCACCACTGGAATAACACTCGTACTCCACTACTGGAATAACACCCACGTGTACTCCACCACTGGTGAGACACCCACGTGTACTCCACCACTGGAACAACACTCATGTGTACTCCACCACTGGAACAACACTCACGTGTACTCCACCTCTGGAGCAACACTCACGTGTACTCCACCACTGGAGGGACACCCACGTGTACTCCACCACTGGAACAACACTCACGTGTACTCCACCACTGGAACAACACCCACGTGTACTCCACCACTGGAACAACACTCACGTGTACTCCACCACTGGAACAACACCCACGTGTACTCCACGACTGGAAAAACACCCCTTGTACTCCACCACTGGAACAACACCCACGTGTACTCCACCACTGGAACAACACCCACGTGTACTCCACCACTGGAACAACACCCACGTGTAATCTACCACTGGAGACACGTGTACTCCACCACTGGAACAACACCCACGTGTACTCCACCACTGGAGACACGTGTACTCCACCACTGGAGACACGTGTACTCCACCACTGGAGACACGTGTATTCCACCACTGGAACAACACCCACGTGTACTCCACCACTGGAACAACACCCACGTGTACTCCACCACTGGAACAACACCCACGTGTACTCCACCACTGGAACAACACCCACGTGTACTCCACCACTGGAACAACACCCACGTATACTCCACCACTGGTGAGGCACCCACGTGTACTCCACCACTGGAACAACACCCACGTGTACTCCACCACTGGAACAACACCCACGTGTACTCCACCAATGGAACAACACTCACGTGTACTCCACCACTGGAACAACACCCACGTGTACTCCACGACTGGAACAACACCCCTTGTACTTCACCAATGGAACAACACCCACGTGTACTCCACTACTGGAACAACACCCACGTGTACTCCACCAATAGAACAACACTCACGTGTACTCCACCACTGGAACAACACTCACGTGTACTCCACCACTGGTGAGACACTCACGTGTACTCCACCACTGGAACAACACCCACGTGTACTCCACCACTGGTGAGACACTCACGTGTACTCCACCACTGGAGGGACACCCACGTGTACTCCACCACTGGAACAACACCCACGTGTACTCCACCACTGGTGAGACAGTCACGTGTACTCCACCACTGGAACTACACCCACGTGTACTCCACCACTGGAACAACACTCACGTGTACTCCACCAGTGGAACAACACACACGTGTACTCCACCACTGGAACAACACTCATGTGTACTCCACCACAGGAACAACACTCACGTGTACTCCACCACCGGAACAACACCCACGTGTACTCCACCACTGGAGGGACACCCACGTGTACTCCACCACTGGAACAACACTCACGTGTACTCCACCACTGGAACAACACCCACGTGTACTCCACCACTGGAACAACACTCACGTGTGCTCCACCACTGGAACAACACTCACGTGTACTCCAACACTGGTGAGACACCCACATGTACGCCACCATTGGAGGGACACCCACGTGTACTCCACCACTGGAACAACACCCACGTGTACTCCACCACTGGAACAACACCCACGTGTACTCCACCACTGGAACAACACCCACGTGTACTCCACCACTGGAACAACACCCACGTGTACTCCACCACTGGAACAACACTCACGTGTACTCCACCACTGGAACAACACTCACGTGTACTCCACCACTGGAACAACACCCACGTGTACTCCACCTCTGGTGAGACACTCACGTGTACTCCACCACTGGAATAACACTCGTACTCCACTACTGGAATAACACCCACGTGTACTCCACCACTGGTGAGACACCCACGTGTACTCCACCACTGGAACAACACTCATGTGTACTCCACCACTGGAACAACACTCACGTGTACTCCACCTCTGGAGCAACACCCACGTGTACTCCACCACTGGAGGGACACCCACGTGTACTCCACCACTGGAACAACACTCACGTGTACTCCACCACTGGAACAACACCCACGTGTACTCCACCACTGGAACAACACTCACGTGTACTCCACCACTGGAACAACACCCACGTGTACTCCACGACTGGAAAAACACCCCTTGTATTCCACCACTGGAACAACACCCACGTGTACTCCACCACTGGAACAACACCTACGTGTACTCCACCACTGGAACAACACCCACGTGTAATCTACCACTGGAGACACGTGTACTCCACCACTGGAACAACACCCACGTGTACTCCACCACTGGAGACACGTGTATTCCACCACTGCAGACACGTGTACTCCACCACTGGAGACACGTGTATTCCACCACTGGAACAACACCCACGTGTACTCCACCACTGGAACAACACCCACGTGTACTCCACCACTGGAACAACACCCACGTGTACTCCACCACTGGAACAACACCCACGTGTACTCCACCACTGGAACAACACCCACGTATACTCCACCACTGGTGAGGCACCCACGTGTACTCCACCACTGGAACAACACCCACGTGTACTCCACGACTGGAACAACACCCCTTGTACTTCACCAATGGAACAACACCCACGTGTACTCCACCACTGGAACAACACCCACGTGTACTCCACCAATGGAACAACACTCACGTGTACTCCACCACTGGAACAACACTCACGGGTACTCCACCCCTGGTGAGACACTCACGTGTACTCCACCACTGGAACAACACCCACGTGTACTCCACCACTGGTGAGACACTCACGTGTACTCCACCACTGGAGGGACACCCACGTGTACTCCACCACTGGAACAACACCCACGTGTACTCCACCACTGGTGAGACAGTCACGTGTACTCCACCACTGGAACTACACCCACGTGTACTCCACCACTGGTGAGACACTCACGTGTACTCCACCACTGGAGGGACACCCACGTGTACTCCACCACTGGAACAACACCCACGTGTACTCCACCACTGGTGAGACAGTCACGTGTACTCCACCACTGGAACTACACCCACGTGTACTCCACCACTGGAACAACACTCACGTGTACTCCACCAGTGGAACAACACACACGTGTACTCCACCACTGGAACAACACTCATGTGTACTCCACCACTGGAACAACACTCACGTGTACTCCACCACTGGAACAACACCCACGTGTACTCCACCACTGGAGGGACACCCACGTGTACTCCACCACTGGAACAACACTCACGTGTACTCCACCACTGGAACAACACCCACGTGTACTCAACCACTGGAACAACACTCACGTGTGCTCCACCACTGGAGCAACACTCACGTGTACTCCAACACTGGTGAGACACCCACGTGTACGCCACCACTGGAGGGACACCCACGTGCACTCCACCACTGGAACAACACCCACGTGTACTCCACCACTGGAACAACACCCACGTGTACTCCACCACTGGAATAACACTCACTTGTACTCCACTACTGGAATAACACCGACGTGTACTCCACCACTGGTGAGACACCCACGTGTACTCCACCACTGGAACAACACCCACATGTACTCCACCACTGGAACAACACCCACGTGTACTCCACCACTGGAACCACACCCACGTGTACTCCACCACTGGTGAGACACCCACGTGTACTCCACCACTGGAACAACTCTCACGTGTACTCCACCACTGGAACCACACCCACGTGTACTCCACCACTGGTGAGACACCCACGTGTACTCCACCATTGGAACAACACTCACGTGTACTCCACCACTGGAACAACACCCACGTGTACTCCACCACTGGAACAACACTCACGTGTACTCCACCACTGGAACAACACTCACGTGTATTCCACCACTGGAACAACACCCACGTGTACTCCACCACTGGAACAACACCCACGTTTACTCCACCACTGGTGAGACACCCACGTGTACTCCACCACTGGAGGGACACCCACGTGTACTCCACCACTGGAACAACACTCACGTGTACTCCACCACTGAAACAACACCCACGTGTACTACACCACTGGAACAACACCCACGTGTACTCTACCACTGGAACTACACTCACGTGTACTCCACCACTGGAACAACACTCACGTGTACTCCAACACTGGAATAACACTCAGGTGTACTCCACCACTGGTGAGACACCCACGTGTACTCCACCACTGGAACAACACCCACGTGTACTCCACCACTGGAACAACACTCACGTGTACTCCACCACTGGAACAACACTCCCGTGTACTCCACCACTGGATCAACATCCACGTGTACTCCACCACTGGATCAACATCCATGTGTACTCCACCACTGGTGAGACACCCACGTGTACTCCACCACTGGAGGGACACCCACGTGTACTCCACTACTGGAACAACACTCACGTGTACTCCACCACTGGTGAGACACCCACGTGTACTCCACCACTGGAACAACACTCACGTGTACTCCACCACTGGAACAACACTCACGTGTACTCCACCACTGGTGAGACACTCACGTGTACTCCACCACTGGAACAACACCCACGTGTACTCCACCTCTGGTGAGACACTCACGTGTACTCCACCACTGGAATAACACTCGTACTCCACTACTGGAATAACACCCACGTGTACTCCACCACTGGTGAGACACCCACGTGTACTCCACCACTGGAACAACACTCATGTGTACTCCACCACTGGAACAACACTCACGTGTACTCCACCTCTGGAGCAACACCCACGTGTACTCCACCACTGGAGGGACACCCACGTATACTCCACCACTGGAACAACACTCACGTGTACCCCACCACTGGAACAACACCCACGTGTACTCCACCACTGGAACAACACTCACGTGTACTCCACCACTGGAACAACACCCACGTGTACTCCACGACTGGAAAAACACCCCTTGTACTCCACCACTGGAACAACACCCACGTGTACTCCACAACTGGAACAACACCCACGTGTACTCCACCACTGGAACAACACCCACGTGTAATCTACCACTGGAGACACGTGTACTCCACCACTGGAACAACACCCACGTGTACTCCACCACTGGAGACACGTGTACTCCACCACTGGAGACACGTGTACTCCACCACTGGAGACACGTGTATTCCACCACTGGAACAACACCCACGTGTACTCCACCACTGGAACAACACCCACGTGTACTCCACCACTGGAACAACACCCACGTGTACTCCACCACTGGAACAACACCCACGTGTACTCCACCACTGGAATAACACCCACGTGTACTCCACCACTGGAACAACACCCACGTATACTCCACCACTGGTGAGGCACCCACGTGTACTCCACCACTGGAACAACACCCACGTGTACTCCACGACTGGAACAACACCCCTTGTACTTCACCAATGGAACAACACCCACGTGTACTCCACCACTGGAACAACACCCACGTGTACTCCACCAATGGAACAACACTCACGTGTACTCCACCACTGGAACAACACTCACGTGTACACCACCCCTGGTGAGACACTCACGTGTACTCCACCACTGGAACAACACCCACGTGTACTCCACCACTGGTGAGACACTCACGTGTACTCCACCCCTGGAGGGACACCCACGTGTACTCCACCACTGGAACAACACCCACGTGTACTCCACCACTGGTGAGACAGTCACGTGTACTCCACCACTGGAACTACACCCACGTGTACTCCACCACTGGTGAGACACTCACGTGTACTCCACCACTGGAGGGACACCCACGTGTACTCCACCACTGGAACAACACCCACGTGTACTCCACCACTGGTGAGACAGTCACGTGTACTCCACCACTGGAACTACACCCACGTGTACTCCACCACTGGAACAACACTCACGTGTACTCCACCAGTGGAACAACACACACGTGTACTCCACCACTGGAACAACACTCATGTGTACTCCACCACTGGAACAACACTCACGTGTACTCCACCACTGGAACAACACCCACGTGTACTCCACCACTGGAGGGACACCCACGTGTACTCCACCACTGGAACAACACTCACGTGTACTCCACCACTGGAACAACACCCACGTGTACTCCACTACTGGAACAACACTCACGTGTGCTCCACCACTGGAACAACACTCACGTGTACTCCAACACTGGTGAGACACCCACGTGTACGCCACCACTGGAGGGACACCCACGTGCACTCCACCACTGGAACAACACCCACGTGTACTCCACCACTGGAACAACACCCACGTGTACTCCACCACTGGAATAACACTCACTTGTACTCCACTACTGGAATAACACCCACGTGTACTCCACCACTGGTGAGACACCCACGTGTACTCCACTACTGGAACAACACCCACATGTACTCCACCACTGGAACAACACCCACGTGTACTCCACCACTGGAACCACACCCAAGTGTACTCCACCACTGGTGAGACACCCACGTGTACTCCACCACTGGAACAACACTCACGTGTACTCCACCACTGGAACCACACCCACGTGTACTCCACCACTGGTGAGACACCCACGTGTACTCCACCATTGGACAACACTCACGTGTACTCCACCACTGGAACAACACCCACGTGTACTCCAGCACTGGAACAACACTCACGTGTACTCCACCACTGGAACAACACTCACGTGTACTCCACCACTGGAACAACACCCACGTGTACTCCACCACTGGAACAACACCCACGTTTACTCCACCACTGGTGAGACACCCACGTGTACTCCACCACTGGAGGGACACCCACGTGTACTCCACCACTGGAACAACACTCACGTGTACTCCACCACTGAAACAACACCCACGTGTACTACACCACTAGAACAACACCCACGTGTACTCTACCACTGGAACTACACTCACGTGTACTCCACCACTGGAACAACACTCACGTGTACTCCAACACTGGAACAACACTCAGGTGTACTCCACCACTGGTGAGACACCCACGTGTACTCCACCACTGGAACAACACCCACGTGTACTCCACCACTGGTGAGACACCCACGTGTACTCCACCACTGGAACAACACTCACGTGTACTCCACCACTGGAACAACACTCCCGTGTACTCCACCACTGGATCAACATCCACGTGTACTCCACCACTGGTGAGACACCCACGTGTACTCCACCACTGGAACAACACTCACGTGTACTCCACCACTGGAACAACACTCCCGTGTACTCCACCACTGGATCAACATCCACGTGTACTCCACCACTGGTGAGACACCCACGTGTACTCCACCACTGGAGGGACACCCACGTGTACTCCACTACTGGAACAACACTCACGTGTACTCCACCACTGGTGAGACACCCACGTGTACTCCACCACTGGAACAACACTCACGTGTATTCCACCACTGGAACAACACCTACGTGTATTCCACTCCTGGAACAACACCCACGTGTACTACACCACTGGAACAACACTCACGTGTACTCCACCACTGGTGAGACACCCATGTGTACTCCACCACTGGAACAACACTCACGTGTACTCCACCACTGGAACCCACATGTACTCCACCACTGGAACAACACCACCGTGTTCTCCACCACTGGAACAACACTCACGTGTACTCCACCACTGGAATAACACCCACGTGTACTCCACCACTGGAACAACACCTACGTGTACTCCACCTCTGGAAAAACACCCACGTATACTCCACCACTGGAACAACACCCATGTGTACTCCACCACTGGAACAACACCCACGTGTAATCCACCACTGGTGAGACAACCTCGTGTACTCCACCACTGGAACAACACTCACGTGTACTCCACCACTGGAACAATACCCACGTGTACTCCACCACTGGAACAACACCCATGTGTATTCCACCACTGGAACAACACCCACGTGTACTCTCCCACTTGTGAGACACCCACGTGTACTCCACTACTGGAACAACACCCACGTGTACTCCACCACTGGAACAACACCCACGTGTACTTCACCACTGGTGATACACCCACGTGTACTCCACCACTGGAACAACACTCACGTGTACTCCACTGGAACAACACCCACGTGTATTCCACCACTGGAACAACACTCACGTGTACTCCACCACTGGAGACACGCGTACTGCACCACTGGAACACCACCCACGTGTACTCCACCACTGGAACAACACCCACGTGTACTCCACCACTGGAACAACACCCACGTGTACTCCACCACTGGAACAACATCTACGTGTACTCCACCACTGGAACAACACCCATGTGTACTCCACCACTGGAACAACACCCACGTGTAATCCACCACTGGTGAGACACCCTCGTGTACTCCACCACAGGAACAACACTAATGTGTACTCCACCACTGGAACAATACCCACGTGTACTCTACCACTGGAACAACACCCACGTGTACTCCACCACTGGAACAACACCCACGTGTACTCCACCACTGGACCAACACTCACGTGTACTCCAACACTGGAACACCACCCACGTGTACTCCACCACTGGAACAACACCCACGTGTACTCCACCACTGGAACAACACACACGTGTACTCCACCACTGGTGAGACACCCACGTGTACTCCACCACTGGAACAACACTCACGTGAACTCCACTGGAACAACACCCACGTGTACTCCACCACTGGAACAACACCCACGTGTATTCCACCACTGGAGACACACGTGAACTGCACCACTGGAACACCACCCACGTGTACTCCACCACTGGAACAACACCTACGTGTACTCCACCACTGGAACAACACCCACGTGTACTCCACCACTGGAACAACACCCACATGTACTCCACCACTGGAACAACACTCACGTGTACTCCACGACTGGAACAACACCCCTTGTACTCCACCACTGGAACAACACCCACGTGTACTCCACCACTGGAACAACATCCACGTGTACTCCACCACTGGAGACACGTGTACTCCACCACTGGAACAACACCACGTGTACTCCACGACTGGAACAACACCCCTTGTACTCCACCACTGGAACAACACCCACGTGTACTCCACCACTGGAACAACATCCACGTGTACTCCACCACTGGAGACACGTGTACTCCACCACTGGAACAACACCCACGTGTACTCCACCACTGGAACAACACCCACGTGTACTCCACCACTGGAACAACACCCACGTGTACTCCACCACTGGAACAACACCCACGTGTACTCCACCACTGGAACAACACCCACGTGTACTCCACCACTGGAACAACACCCACGTATACTCCACCACTGGTGAGACACCCACGTGTACTCCACCACTGGAACAACACTCACGTGTACTCCACCACTGCAACAACACCCACGTGTACTCCACCACTGGAACAACACTCACGTGTACTCCACCACTGGAACAACACCCACGTGTACTCCACCACTGGTGAGACACTCACGTTTACTCCACCTCTGGAACAACACCCACGTGTACTCCACCACTGGTGAGACACTCACGTGTACTCCACCACTGGAACCACACCCACGTGTACTCCACCACTGGAACAACACCTACGTGTACTCCACCTCTGGAACAACACCAACGTGTACTCCACCACTGAAACAACACCCATGTGTACTCCACAACTGGAACAACACCCACGTGTAATCCACCACTGGTGAGACACCCACGTGTACTCCACCACTGGAACAACACTCACGTGTACTCCACCACTGGAACAATACCCACGTGTACTCCACCACTGGAACAACACCCACGTGTACTCCACCACTGGAACAACACCCACGTGTACTCTACCACTTGTGAGACACCCACGTGTACTCCACTGGAACAACACCCACGTGTATTCCACCACTGGAACAACACTCACGTGTACTCCACCACTGGAACAACACCCACGTGTACTCCACCACTGGAGACACACGTGTACTGCACCACTGGAACACCACCCACGTGTACTCTACCACTGGAACAACACCCACGTGTACTCCACCACTGGAACAACACCTACGTGTACTCCACCACTGGAACAACACCCACGTGTACTCCACCACTGGAACAACACCCACGTGTAATCCACCACTGGTGAGACACCCAGTGTTCTCCACCACAGGAACAACACTCATGTGTACTCCACCACTGGAACAATACCAACGTGTACTCCACCACTGGAACAACACCCACGTGTACTCCACCACTGGAACAACACCCACGTGTACTCCACCACTGGAACAACACCCACGTGTACTCCACCACTTGACCAACACTCACGTGTACTCCAACACTGGAACACCACCCACGTGTACTCCACCACTGGAACAAAACACACGTGTACTCCACCACTGGTGAGACACCCACGTGTACTCCACCACTGGAACAACACTCACGTGTACTCCACTGGAACAACACCCACGTGTACTCCACTACTGGAACAACACCCACGTGTACTCCACCACTGGCACAACACCCACGTGTACTCCACCACTGGAACAACACCCACGTGTACTCCACGACTGGAACAACACCCCTTGTACTCCACCACTGGAACAACACCCACGTGTACTCCACCACTGGAACAACACCCACGTGTACTCCTCCACTGGAACAACATCCACGTGTACTCCACCACTGGAGACACGTGTACTCCTCCACTGGAACAACACCCACGTGTACTCCACCACTGGAGACACGTGTACTCCACCACTGGAACAACACCCACGTGTACTCCACCACTGGAACAACACCCACGTGTACTCCACCACTGGAACAACATCCACGTGTACTCCACCACTGGAGACACGTGTACTCCACCACTGGAACAACACCCACGTGTACTCCACCACTGGAACAACACCCACGTGTACTCCACCACTGGAACAACACCCACGTGTACTCCACCACTGGAACAACAACCACGTGTACTCCACCACTGGAACAACACCCACGTATACTCCACCACTGGAACAACACCCACGTGTACTCCACCACTGGAACAACACCCACGTGTACTCCACCACTGGAACAACACCCACGTGTACTCCACCACTGGAACAACATCCACGTGTACTCCACCACTGGAGACACGTGTACTCCACCACTAGAACAACACCCACGTGTACTCCACCACTGGAACAACACCCACGTGTACTCCACCACTGGAACAACACCCACGTGTACTCCACCACTGGAACAACACTCACGTGTACTCCACCACTGGAACAACACCCACGTGTACTCCACCACTGGTGAGACACTCACGTTTACTCCACCACTGGAACAACACCCACGTGTACTCCACCACTGGTGAGACACTCACGTGTACTCCACCACTGGAACCACACCCACGTGTACTCCACCACTGGAACAACACTCACGTGTACTCCACCACTGGTGAGACACCCACGTGTACTCCACCACTGGTGAAACACCCACGAGTACTCTACTACTGGAGGGTCACCCACGTGTACTCCACCACTGGAACAACACCCACGTGTACTCCACAACTGGTGAGACACTCACGTGTACTCAACCACTGGAACTACACCCACGTGTACTCCACCACTGGAGGGGACACTCACGTGTACTCCACCACTGGAACAACACTCACGTGTACTCCACCACTGGAACAACACCTACGTGTACTCCACCACTGGAACAACACCCACGTGTACTCCAACCCTGGAACAACACTCATGTGTACTCCACCACTGGAACAACACTCACGTGTACTCCACCACTGGAACAACACCCACGTGTAATCCACCACTGGAACAACACCCACGTGTACTCCACGACTGGAACAACACCTCTTGTACTCCACCACTGGAACAACACCCACGTGTACTCCACCACTGGAACAACACCCACGTGTACTCCACCACTGGAACAACACCCACGTGTACTCCACCACTGGAGACACGTGTACTCCACCACTGGAACAACACCCACGTGTACTCCACCACTGGAACAACACCCACGTGTACTCCACCACTGGAACAACACCCACGTGTACTCCACCACTGGAACAATACCCACGTGTACTTCACCACTGGAACAACACCCACGTATACTCCACAACTGGTGAGACACCCACGTGTACTCCACCACTGGAACAACACTCACGTGTACTCCACCACTGGAACAACACCCACGTGTACTCTACCACTGGAACAACACCCACGTGTACTTCACCACTGGAACAACACCCACGTATACTCCACCACTGGTGAGACACCCACGTGTACTCCACCACTGGAACAACACTCACGTGTACTCCACCACTGGAACAACACCCACGTGTACTCCACCACTGGTGAGACACTCACGTTTACTCCACCACTGGAACAACACCCACGTGTACTCCACCACTGGAACAACACCCACGTGTACTCCACCACTGGTGAGATTCTCACGTGTACTCCACCACTGGAACCACACCCACGTGTACTCCACCACTGGAACAACACCTACGTGTACTCCACCTCTGGAACAACACCCACGTGTACTCCACCACTGGAACAACACCCATGTGTACTCCACCACTGGAACAACACCCACGTGTAATCCACCACTGGTGAGACACCCACGTGTACTCCACCACTGGAACAACACTCACGTGTACTCCACCACTGGAACAATACCCACGTGTACTCCACCACTGGAACAACACTCACGTGTACTCCACCACTGGAACAACACCCACGTGTACTCCACCACTGGACCAACACTCACGTGTACTCCAACACTGGAACACCACCCACGTGTACTCCACCACTGGAACAACACACACGTGTACTCCACCACTGGTGAGACACCCACGTGTACTCCACCACTGGAGCAACACTCACGTGTACTCCACTGGAACAATACCCACGTGTACTCCACCACTGGAACAACACTCACATGTACTCCACCACTGGAACAACACCCACGTGTACTCCACCACTGGAGACACACGTGTACTGCACCACTGGAACACCACCCACGTGTACTCCACCACTGGAACAACACTCACGTGTACTCTACCACTGGAACACCACCCACGTGTACACCACTGGAACATCACCCACGTGAACTCCACCACTGGAACAACACCCACGTGTACTCCACCACTGGAGGGACACCCACGTGTACTCCACTACTGGAACAACACTCACGTGTACTCCTACACTGGAACAACACTCACGTGTACTCCACCACTGGAACAACACCCACGTTTACTCCACCACTGGAGACACACGTGTACTGCACCACTGGAACACCACCCACGTGTACTCTACCACTGGAACAACACCCACGTGTACTCCACCACTGGAACAACACCTACGTGTACTCCACCACTGGAACAACACCCACGTGTACTCCACCACTGGAACAACACCCACGTGTAATCCACCACTGGTGAGACACCCAGTGTTCTCCACCACAGGAACAACACTCATGTGTACTCATCCACTGGAACAATACCAACGTGTACTCAACCACTGGAACAACACCCACGTGTACTCCACCACTGGAACAACACCCACGTGTACTCCACCACTGGAACAACATCCACGTGTACTCCACCACTGGACCAACACTCACGTGTACTCCAACACTGGAACACCACCCACGTGTACTCCACCACTGGAACAAAACACACGTGTACTCCACCACTGGTGAGACACCCACGTGTACTCCACCACTGGAACAACACTCACGTGTACTCCACTGGAACAACACCCACGTGTACTCCACTACTGGAACAACACCCACGTGTACTCCACCACTGGAACAACACCCACGTGTACTCCACCACTGGAACAACACCCACGTGTACTCCACGACTGGAACAACACCCCTTGTACTCCACCACTGGAACAACACCCACGTGTACTCCACCACTGGAACAACACCCACGTGTACTCCTCCACTGGAACAACATCCACGTGTACTCCACCACTGGAGACACGTGTACTCCTCCACTGGAACAACACCCACGTGTACTCCACCACTGGAGACACGTGTACTCCACCACTGGAACAACACCCACGTGTACTCCACCACTGGAACAACACCCACGTGTACTCCACCACTGGAACAACATCCACGTGTACTCCACCAATGGAGACACGTGTACTCCACCACTGGAACAACACCCACGTGTACTCCACCACTGGAACAACACCCACGTGTACTCCACCACTGGAACAACACCCACGTGTACTCCACCACTGGAACAACAACCACGTGTACTCCACCACTGGAACAACACCCACGTATACTCCACCACTGGAACAACACCCACGTGTACTCCACCACTGGAACAACACCCACGTGTACTCCACCACTGGAACAACACCCACGTGTACTCCACCACTGGAACAACATCCACGTGTACTCCACCACTGGAGACACGTGTACTCCACCACTGGAACAACACCCACGTGTACTCCACCACTGGAACAACACCCACGTGTACTCCACCACTGGAACAACACCCACGTGTACTCCACCACTGGAACAACACTCACGTGTACTCCACCACTGGAACAACACCCACGTTTACTCCACCACTGGTGAGACACTCACGTTTACTCCACCACTGGAACAACACCCACGTGTACTCCACCACTGGTGAGACACTCACGTGTACTCCACCACTGGAACCACACCCACGTGTACTCCACCACTGGAACAACACTCACGTGTACTCCACCACTGGTGAGACACCCACGTGTACTCCACCACTGGTGAAACACCCACGAGTACTCTACTACTGGAGGGTCACCCACGTGTACTCCACCACTGGAACAACACCCACGTGTACTCCACAACTGGTGAGACACTCACGTGTACTCAACCACTGGAGACACACGTGTACTGCACCACTGGAACACCACCCACGTGTACTCTACCACTGGAACAACACCCACGTGTACTCCACCACTGGAACAACACCTACGTGTACTCCACCACTGGAACAACACCCACGTGTACTCCACCACTGGAACAACACCCACGTGTAATCCACCACTGGTGAGACACCCAGTGTTCTCCACCACAGGAACAACACTCATGTGTACTCCACCACTGGAACAATACCAACGTGTACTCCACCACTGGAACAACACCCACGTGTACTCCACCACTGGAACAACACCCACGTGTACTCCACCACTGGAACAACACCCACGTGTACTCCACCACTGGACCAACACTCACGTGTACTCCAACACTGGAACACCACCCACGTGTACTCCACCACTGGAACAAAACACACGTGTACTCCACTACTGGTGAGACACCCACGTTTACTCCACCACTGGAACAACACTCACGTGTACTCCACTGGAACAACACCCACGTGTACTCCACTACTGGAACAACACCCACGTGTACTCCACCACTGGAACAACACCCACGTGTACTCCACCACTGGAACAACACCCACGTGTACTCCACGACTGGAACAACACCCCTTGTACTCCACCACTGGAACAACACCCACGTGTACTCCACCACTGGAACAACACCCACGTGTACTCCTCCACTGGAACAACATCCACGTGTACTCCACCACTGGAGACACGTGTACTCCTCCACTGGAACAACACCCACGTGTACTCCACCACTGGAGACACGTGTACTCCACCACTGGAACAACACCCACGTGTACTCCACCACTGGAACAACACCCACGTGTACTCCACCACTGGAACAACATCCGCGTGTACTCCACCACTGGAGACACGTGTACTCCACCACTGGAACAACACCCACGTGTACTCCACCACTGGAACAACACCCACGTGTACTCCACCACTGGAACAACACCCACGTGTACTCCACCACTGGAACAACAACCACGTGTACTCCACCACTGGAACAACACCCACGTATACTCCACCACTGGAACAACACCCACGTGTACTCCACCACTGGAACAACACCCACGTGTACTCCACCACTGGAACAACACCCACGTGTACTCCACCACTGGAACAACATCCACGTGTACTCCACCACTGGAGACACGTGTACTCCACCACTGGAACAACACCCACGTGTACTCCACCACTGGAACAACACCCACGTGTACTCCACCACTGGAACAACACCCACGTGTACTCCACCACTGGAACAACACTCACGTGTACTCCACCACTGGAACAACACCCACGTGTACTCCACCACTGGTGAGACACTCACGTTTACTCCACCACTGGAACAACACCCACGTGTACTCCACCACTGGTGAGACACTCACGTGTACTCCACCACTGGAACCACACCCACGTGTACTCCACCACTGGAACAACACTCACGTGTACTCCACCACTGGTGAGACACCCACGTGTACTCCACCACTGGTGAAACACCCACGAGTACTCTACTACTGGAGGGTCACCCACGTGTACTCCACCACTGGAACAACACTCACGTGTACTCCACTACTGGTGAGACACTCACGTGTACTCAACCACTGGAACTACACCCACGTGTACTCCACCACTGGAGGGGACACTCACGTGTACTCCACCACTGGAACAACACTCACGTGTACTCCACCACTGGAACAACACCTACGTGTACTCCACCACTGGAACAACACCCACGTGTACTCCAACCCTGGAACAACACTCATGTGTACTCCACCACTGGAACAACACTCACGTGTACTCCACCACTGGAACAACACCCACGTGTAATCCACCACTGGTGAGACACCCACGTGTACTCCACCACAGGAACAACACTCATGTGTACTCCACCACTGGAACAATACCCACGTGTACTCCACCACTGGAACAACACCCACGTGTACTCCACCATTGGAACAACACCCACGTGTACTCCACCACTGGAACAACACCCACGTGTACTCCACCACTGGACCAACACCCACGTGTACTCCAACACTGGAACACCACCCACGTGTACTCCACCACTGGAACAACACACACGTGTACTCCACCACTGGTGAGACACCCACGTGTACTCTACCACTGGAACAACACTCACGTGTACTCCACTGGAACAACACCCACGTGTACTCCACCACTGGAACAACACCCACGTGTACTCCACCACTGGAACAACACCCACGTGTACTCCACCACTGGAACAACACCCACGTGTACTCCACGACTGGAACAACACCTCTTGTACTCCACCACTGGAACAACACCCACGTGTACTCCACCACTGGAACAACACCCACGTGTACTCCACCACTGGAACAACACCCACGTGTACTCCACCACTGGAGACACGTGTACTCCACCACTGGAACAACACCCACGTGTACTCCACCACTGGAACAACACCCACGTGTACTCCACCACTGGAACAACACCCACGTGTACTCCACCACTGGAACAACACCCACGTGTACTTCACCACTGGAACAACACCCACGTATACTCCACAACTGGTGAGACACCCACGTGTACTCCACCACTGGAACAACACTCACGTGTACTCCACCACTGGAACAACATCCACGTGTACTCTACCACTGGAACAACACCCACGTGTACTTCACCACTGGAACAACACCCACGTATACTCCACCACTGGTGAGACACCCACGTGTACTCCACCACTGGTGAGACACTCACGTTTACTCCACCACTGGAACAACACCCACGTGTACTCCACCACTGGAACAACACTCACGTGTACTCCACCACTGGAACAACACCCACGTGTACTCCACCACTGGTGAGACACTCACGTTTACTCCACCACTGGAACAACACCCACGTGTACTCCACCACTGGTGAGACACTCACGTGTACCCCACCACTGGAACCACACCCACGTGTACTCCACCACTGGAACAACACTCACGTGTACTCCACCACTGGTGAGACACCCACGTGTACTCCACCACTGGTGAAACACCCACGAGTACTCTACTACTGGAGGGTCACCCACGTGTACTCCACCACTGGAACAACACCCACGTGTACTCCACAACTGGTGAGACACTCACGTGTACTCAACCACTGGAGACACACGTGTATTGCACCACTGGAACACCACCCACATGTACTCTACCACTGGAACAACACCCACGTGTACTCCACCACTGGAACAACACCTACGTGTACTCCACCACTGGAACAACACCCACGTGTACTCCACCACTGGAACAACACCCACGTGTAATCCACCACTGGTGAGACACCCAGTGTTCTCCACCACAGGAACAACACTCATGTGTACTCCACCACTGGAACAATACCAACGTGTACTCCACCACTGGAACAACACCCACGTGTACTCCACCACTGGAACAACACCCACGTGTACTCCACCACTGGAACAACACCCACGTGTACTCCACCACTGGACCAACACTCACGTGTACTCCAACACTGGAACACCACCCACGTGTACTCCACCACTGGAACAAAACACACGTGTACTCCACCACTGGTGAGACACCCACGTTTACTCCACCACTGGAACAACACTCACGTGTACTCCACTGGAACAACACCCACGTGTACTCCACTACTGGAACAACACCCACGTGTACTCCACCACTGGAACAACACCCACGTGTACTCCACCACTGGAACAACACCCACGTGTACTCCACGACTGGAACAACACCCCTTGTACTCCACCACTGGAACAACACCCACGTGTACTCCACCACTGGAACAACACCCACGTGTACTCCTCCACTGGAACAACATCCACGTGTACTCCACCACTGGAGACACGTGTACTCCTCCACTGGAACAACACCCACGTGTACTCCACCACTGGAGACACGTGTACTCCACCACTGGAACAACACCCACGTGTACTCCACCACTGGAACAACACCCACGTGTACTCCACCACTGGAACAACATCCGCGTGTACTCCACCACTGGAGACACGTGTACTCCACCACTGGAACAACACCCACGTGTACTCCACCACTGGAACAACACCCACGTGTACTCCACCACTGGAACAACACCCACGTGTACTCCACCACTGGAACAACAACCACGTGTACTCCACCACTGGAACAACACCCACGTATACTCCACCACTGGAACAACACCCACGTGTACTCCACCACTGGAACAACACCCACGTGTACTCCACCACTGGAACAACACCCACGTGTACTCCACCACTGGAACAACATCCACGTGTACTCCACCACTGGAGACACGTGTACTCCACCACTGGAACAACACCCACGTGTACTCCACCACTGGAACAACACCCACGTGTACTCCACCACTGGAACAACACCCACGTGTACTCCACCACTGGAACAACACTCACGTGTACTCCACCACTGGAACAACACCCACGTGTACTCCACCACTGGTGAGACACTCACGTTTACTCCACCACTGGAACAACACCCACGTGTACTCCACCACTGGTGAGACACTCACGTGTACTCCACCACTGGAACCACACCCACGTGTACTCCACCACTGGAACAACACTCACGTGTACTCCACCACTGGTGAGACACCCACGTGTACTCCACCACTGGTGAAACACCCACGAGTACTCTACTACTGGAGGGTCACCCACGTGTACTCCACCACTGGAACAACACTCACGTGTACTCCACTACTGGTGAGACACTCACGTGTACTCAACCACTGGAACTACACCCACGTGTACTCCACCACTGGAGGGGACACTCACGTGTACTCCACCACTGGAACAACACTCACGTGTACTCCACCACTGGAACAACACCTACGTGTACTCCACCACTGGAACAACACTCACGTGTACTCCACCACTGGAACAACACCCACGTGTAATCCACCACTGGTGAGACACCCACGTGTACTCCACCACAGGAACAACACTCATGTGTACTCCACCACTGGAACAATACCCACGTGTACTCCACCACTGGAACAACACCCACGTGTACTCCACCATTGGAACAACACCCACGTGTACTCCACCACTGGAACAACACCCACGTGTACTCCACCACTGGACCAACACCCACGTGTACTCCAACACTGGAACACCACCCACGTGTACTCCACCACTGGAACAACACACACGTGTACTCCACCACTGGTGAGACACCCACGTGTACTCTACCACTGGAACAACACTCACGTGTACTCCACTGGAACAACACCCACGTGTACTCCACCACTGGAACAACACCCACGTGTACTCCACCACTGGAACAACACCCACGTGTACTCCACCACTGGAACAACACCCACGTGTACTCCACGACTGGAACAACACCTCTTGTACTCCACCACTGGAACAACACCCACGTGTACTCCACCACTGGAACAACACCCACGTGTACTCCACCACTGGAACAACACCCACGTGTACTCCACCACTGGAGACACGTGTACTCCACCACTGGAACAACACCCACGTGTACTCCACCACTGGAACAACACCCACGTGTACTCCACCACTGGAACAACACCCACGTGTACTCCACCACTGGAACAACACCCACGTGTACTTCACCACTGGAACAACACCCACGTATACTCCACCACTGGTGAGACACCCACGTGTACTTCACCACTGGAACAACACCCACGTATACTCCACAACTGGTGAGACACCCACGTGTACTCCACCACTGGAACAACACTCACGTGTACTCCACCACTGGAACAACATCCACGTGTACTCTACCACTGGAACAACACCCACGTGTACTTCACCACTGGAACAACACCCACGTATACTCCACCACTGGTGAGACACCCACGTGTACTCCACCACTGGAACAACACTCACGTGTACTCCACCACTGGAACAACACCCACGTGTACTCCACCACTGGTGAGACACTCACGTTTACTCCACCACTGGAACAACACCCACGTGTACTCCACCACTGGTGAGACACTCACGTGTACTCCACCACTGGAACCACACCCACGTGTACTCCACCACTGGAACAACACTCACGTGTACTCCACCACTGGTGAGACACCCACGTGTACTCCACCACTGGTGAAACACCCACGAGTACTCTACTACTGGAGAGTCACCCACGTGTACTCCACCACTGGAACAACACCCACGTGTACTCCACAACTGGTGAGACACTCACGTGTACTCAACCACTGGAACTACACCCACGTGTACTCCACCACTGGAGGGGACACTCACGTGTACTCCACCACTGGAACAACACTCACGTGTACTCCACCACTGGAACAACACCTACGTGTACTCCACCACTGGAACAACACCCACGTGTACTCCAACCCTGGAACAACACTCATGTGTACTCCACCACTGGAACAACACTCACGTGTACTCCACCACTGGAACAACACCCACGTGTAATCCACCACTGGTTAGACACCCACGTGTACTCCACCACAGGAACAACACTCATGTGTACTCCACCACTGGAACAATACCCACGTGTACTCCACCACTGGAACAACACCCACGTGTACTCAACCATTGGAACAACACCCACGTGTACTCCACCACTGGAACAACACCCACGTGTACTCCACCACTGGACCAACACCCACGTGTACTCCAACACTGGAACACCACCCACGTGTACTCCACCACTGGAACAACACACACGTTTACTCCACCACTGGTGAGACACCCACGTGTACTCTACCACTGGAACAACACTCACGTGTACTCCACTGGAACAACACCCACGTGTACTCCACCACTGGAACAACACCCACGTGTACTCCACCACTGGAACAACACCCACGTGTACTCCACCACTGGAACAACACCCACGTGTACTCCACGACTGGAACAACACCTCTTGTACTCCACCACTGGAACAACACCCACGTGTACTCCACCACTGGAACAACACCCACGTGTACTCCACCACTGGAACAACACCCACGTGTACTCCACCACTGGAGACACGTGTACTCCACCACTGGAACAACACCCACGTGTACTCCACCACTGGAACAACACCCACGTGTACTCCACCACTGGAACAACACCCACGTGTACTCCACCACTGGAACAACACCCACGTGTACTTCACCACTGGAACAACACCCACGTATACTCCACAACTGGTGAGACACCCACGTGTACTCCACCACTGGAACAACACTCACGTGTACTCCACCACTGGAACAACACCCACGTGTACTCTACCACTGGAACAACACCCACGTGTACTTCACCACTGGAACAACACCCACGTATACTCCACCACTGGTGAGACACCCACGTGTACTCCACCACTGGAACAACACTCACGTGTACTCCACCACTGGAACAACACCCACGTGTACTCCACCACTGGTGAGACACTCACGTTTACTCCACCACTGGAACAACACCCACGTGTACTCCACCACTGGTGAGATTCTCACGTGTACTCCACCACTGGAACCACACCCACGTGTACTCCACCACTGGAACAACACCTACGTGTACTCCACCTCTGGAACAACACCCACGTGTACTCCACCACTGGAACAACACCCACGTGTAATCCACCACTGGTGAGACACCCACGTGTACTCCACCACTGGAACAACACTCACGTGTACTCCACCACTGGAACAATACCCACGTGTACTCCACCACTGGAACAACACTCACGTGTACTCCACCACTGGAACAACACCCACGTGTACTCCACCACTGGACCAACACTCACGTGTACTCCAACACTGGAACACCACCCACGTGTACTCCACCACTGGAACAACACACACGTGTACTCCACCACTGGTGAGACACCCACGTGTACTCCACTTCTGGAGCAACACTCACGTGTACACCACTGGAACAACACCCACGTGTACTCCACCACTGGAACAACACTCACATGTACTCCACCACTGGAACAACACCCACGTGTACTCCACCACTGGAGACACACGTGTACTGCACCACTGGAACACCACCCACGTGTACTCCACCACTGGAACAACACCCACGTGTACTCTACCACTGGAACACCACCCACGTGTACACCACTGGAACATCACCCACGTGTACTCCACCACTGGAACAACACCCACGTGTACTCCACCACTGGAGGGACACCCACGTGTACTCCACTACTGGAACAACACTCACGTGTACTCCACCACTGGAACAACACCCACGTTTACTCCACCACTGGAGGGACACCCACGTGTACTCCACCACTGGAACAACACTCACGTGTACTCCACCACTGGAACAACACCCACGTGTACTCCACCACTGGAACAACACTCACGTGTACTCCACCACTGGAACAACACCCACGTGTACTCCACCACTGGAACAACACCCACGTGTACTCCACCACTGGAACAACACCCACGTGTACTCCACCACTGGAACAACACCCACGTGTTCTCCACCACTGGACCAACACTCACGTGTACTCCAACACTGGAACACCACCCACGTGTACTCCACCACTGGAACAACACCCACGTGTACTCCACCACTGGAACAACACCCACGTGTACTCCACCACTGGAACAACACCCACGTGTACTCCACCACTGGAACAACACACACGTGTACTCCACCAATGGTGAGACACCCACGTGTACTCCACCACTGGAACAACACTCACGTGTACTCCACCACTGGAACAACACCCACGTGTACTCCACCACTGGAACAACACTCACGTGTACTCCACTGGAACAACACTCACGTGTACTCCACTGGAACAACACCCACGTGTACTCCACCACTGGAACAACACCCACGTGTACTCCACCACTGGAACAACACTCACGTGTACTCCACCACTGGAACAACACTCACGTGTACTCCACCACTGGAACAACACCCACGTGTACTCCACCACTGGAACAACACCCACGTGTACTCCACCACTGGAACAACACTCACGTGTACTCCACCACTGGAACAACACCCACGTGTACTTCACCACTGGAACAACACCCAGGACACTACGATGAGTGCCATCACTTGGAACAAACCGATGTGTTCCACACACCACAGGTGCATAACGGCACTAAAAAATATATTGATTTCTCTCTATTTTATTTACAAAAATAGTCAATTTCCTGACAATGTTTTGGTTATCACGTCCCCGAGGGAAGGGTTGTCGGTCATCGGAAGTGAGAGGTGATGACCAGTTGACTGAGGGCGCTGAAGAGTATGATGACCTGAATGGAATATGTCTCGTTGACGGAGGTGTTGTACCCGCTCTGTTGGACGGCGGCCTGGTGCTGACCTGTAGGGTGATGTCTGTTAGTGCTGGGTTAGTACACACACACACACACACACACACACACACACACACACACACACACACACTGGTGCTGACCTGTAGGGGTGTTGTCTGTTAGTGCTGGTTAGTACACACACACACACACACACACACACACACACACACACACACACACACACACACACACTTCACACTGGGTAGAAGTTACCGCTTCCGTGAACTAGTGACACACGCACGTACGCGCACGCACGCACGCACTCAAGCCCACGTACGTATGCACGCACACACACACGCACACACAGGCTAGAAGGGATTAACACCTTTCGTGGAAAGGAGATAAAACCTCTCATAATCCACCCCCTCTCATACCTGCTGTAAGCTGAACACCTCACCTCCTAGTAACCCCATCCCAAGCGCACACACATTTTTTTTTTCTCTCTCTCTCTCTCTCTCTCTCTCTCTCTCTCTCTCTCTCTCTCTCTCTCTCTCTCTCTCTCTCTCTCTCTCTCTCTCTCTCTCTCTCTCTCGCTCTCTCTCTTGCTCTCTCTCTCGCTCTCTCTCTTGCTCTCTCTCTCGCTCACTCTCTTGCTCTCTCTCTCGCTCTCTCTCTTGCTCTCTCTCTCGCTCTCTCTCTTGCTCTCTCTCTTGCTCTCTCTCTCTCTTGCTCTCTCTCTTGCTCTCTCTCTCTCTCTTGTTTGCACTCTCTTGCTCTCTCTTGCTCTCTTGCTCTCTCTCTCTCTCTTGCTCTCTCTCTCTCTTGACAAGGGACAAAATGGCAGGAGGCCGCAACAGGGACAAGGAAAGCAGCCAGGGAGATCAAACAAAGGAATTGCTAACCCAAGTT
This sequence comes from Procambarus clarkii, assembly GCF_040958095.1. NCBI lineage: Eukaryota > Metazoa > Arthropoda > Malacostraca > Decapoda > Cambaridae > Procambarus > Procambarus clarkii. The sequence continues at coordinate 50,605,531 of NC_091152.1, read as the reverse complement.
CTGGAGGAATTCAGGAGGGAGATGAATGAAATGAGGATGACAATTAACAATCTGCAAAGTGAGCTAGCATCAGCAAGGGAGGAGATCAGATCTCTAACAGAGAAAAATAAAGAGACCGAGCATCAGATTATCATCCAAAGGGAAGGTGGGAATGTTACATTGGAAGGAAATGCCTCTGTACCTGATACATTTGCGGATATACTGAAAAAGAGCTCAGAAGCAATGGACACAGTGAGGGAGGTAACGATGCAAGCAGCTACGTCACAGGAAGCAGCAAGGTGCACCACTCAACTGCTGGAGAGGAAAAGATCAGTGGTAGTTGTAGGCATCAAAGAACAGGAAGGATCTAACAGGCAAGAATGGAATGGCAAGGATAGAGAGGCAGTACATGGGCTACTGAAGGGGTTACAGATGGAAGGGGCTGTACATAACATAGAGAAGGTTTTCAGGTTGGGCTGGTACAACAAGGACAGAAACCGACATGTAAAGGTGGTGTTTACAAACGAAACCACGAAGGAGGACATTCTCGAAAGGAAGAGTCGTCTGCAGCATATGGAGGGATACAAAAAAAGTATTCCTGCAGAGGGACAGGACGAAGGAGGAGAGAGCCAGGGCAGCAGAGGCAAGGAGGAAGCGCAGGGAGAGAGGAGCAAACCAGGAAATCACAGCCCTCAACACAACAGTCCCAGAGACAAGAGGAGAACCCAAAAACAGCATCCCAGCAACACCAGAGGGGGGGGGGGCAACACCACCACCCCCCTCTGCATAGAAACCCTCCCTTCCCCTCACCCTACCTGCCCCCACCCAACCCTCCCTCCCACCCCACCCCATTCTGACCCTGACACCCCTTCCCCTTTCCCATCATGTCCCCCCTCCCACCTTTTTCCCCCTGTCCCCCCTCCCCCTTCATTCCATACCCTCCCTATCCCTCCTCCCCCCTCACTGCGTATCCTCCATGTCCCCCCTACGTCCTTAACCCACACCCTACCTGTCTCCCCTTCCCTTAAACCCCCACCCATCACCCCAAAATCCTCTGAGACCCTGCAAACCACCTCATAGATCCTCTCACCCATCTAACAGCTTCCCACACCAGCAGAATGCTTGCCAAGAAAGGGGCATGAAAATGAACTGAAGAAAGTGAGCTTCAAGTCGATGTACACTAACATAGATGGGATTTCAAATAAAACAAGTGAACTTGGAGAATGGGCACTAGAAGAAAACCCAGACATAATAGCACTCACAGAAACAAAGTTAACGAAAATCATAACAAACACAATGTTTCCACAGGGCTACTATGTAGTGAGGAATGAGAGAGAAGGGAGAGGAGGAGGTGGTGTAGCTCTGCTACTAAGAGAAGGTTGGAGTTTCGAAGAGATGGTAATTCAGAACTGTGAAGGTTTCAGTGACTACATTTCAGGCACCATAGCAACTGGAGGACAGAAAATTATAATAGTAGTCATATATAACCCCCCACCAAATGACAGAAGACCCAGACAGGAATATGATAGAAACAACTTGGCCACCATCAATATAATAGAGAGAGCAGCTTCTGTGGCTAGCAGGAACGGATCCAGACTTCTAATCATGGGAGACTTCAACCATGGGAAGATAGATTGGGGGAAAAGAGACCCACATGGAGGCCCAGACACATGGAGAGCTAAGCTGCTGGATGTGGCAACAAGAAACTTTCTAAGTCAACACGTCAAGGGACCGACAAGAATGAGAGGAGGGGATGAACCAGCCTTGCTTGATCTGATATTTACCCTAAATGAGTCGGATATAAGGGAAGTTAAGTTGGAAGCCCCCTTGGGAATGAGTGATCACAGTGTATTGAGCTTTGAGTACCTGGTTAAGCTGCGAATTATCACCCCCAAAAAAGAACTGGGAACCAAAGGGCTGGCGTACCGAAAGGGAAACTATGAGGAAATGAATAAATTCCTATGGGATATACATTGGGACACAGAACTCGGAACCAAGTCCGTACAAGACATGATGGACTATGTCACCCAAAAATGTCAGGAGGCTGTAAGCAGGTTTGTCCCAGCCCGACAGGAAAAAACAGAGAAGCAAAGGAAGAATCCGTGGTTTAATAAAGAATGTATGAAAGCAAAGGAGCAGAACAAAAGGGCATGGAGGAACTTCCGTAATAACAGAACACCAGAAAGTAGAGAGAGATACCAGAGAACCAGGAACGAGTATGTCAGTGTGAGAAGAGCAGCTGAGAAAAGGTATGAAAATGATATAGCTAATAAAGCCAAGACCGAACCCAAGCTACTACACAGTCACATCAGGAGGAAGACAACAGTGAAGGAACAGGTGATGATACTTAGGGTGGGCGAGGACAGGTGCACAGAGAATGACAAAGAGGTGTGTGAAGAACTCAACAAAAAGTTCCAGGAGGTCTTTACAATAGAACAGGGAGATGTCGCGGCACTAGAAGAGGTGGCAGCAAACCAGGTGACCTTGGATAGGTTTGAAATTACAAGAGATGAGGTCAAGAAGCACCTATTGGAGCTGGAAGTGAGAAAAGCTGTTGCACCGGATGGAATCTCGCCATGGGTATTGAAAGAGTGTGCAGGAGCACTTTGCCTACCACTCTCCATAGTGTATAGTAGGTCACTGGAAACGGGGGACCTACCAGAAATATGGAAGACTGCTAATGTAGTACCAATACACAAAAAGGGTGACAGACAAGAGGCACTGAATTACAGGCCAGTGTCCTTAACTTGTATACCATGCAAGGTGATGGAGAAGATTGTGAGAAAAAACCTAGTAACACATCTGGAGAGAAGAGACTTCGTGACAACCCATCAACATGGGTTCAGGGAGGGTAAATCTTGCCTTACATGATTGATAGAATTCTACGATCAGGTGACAAAGATTAAACAAGAAAGAGAAGGGTGGGCGGACTGCATTTTTTTGGACTGTCGGAAAGCCTTTGACACAGTACCCCATAAAAGGTTGATGCATAAGCTAGAGAAACAGGCAGGAGTAACTGGTAGGGCGCTCCAGTGGATAAGGGAGTACCTAAACAATAGGAAGCAGAGAGTTACAGTGAGGGGTGAGACCTCACCCCTCACTGATGAGTGATGAGTCTATACCCCAGAGGGTATAGACTCATTCCTCTCAATGTTTGCTGACGATGCCAAAATTATGAGAAGGATTAAGACAGAGGAGGACAGCTTGAGGCTTCAAGAAGACCTGGACAAGCTGCAGGAATGGTCGAACAAATGGCTGTTAGAGTTTAATCCAAGCAAATGTAATGTAATGAAGATAGGGGCAGGAAGCAGGAGACCAGATACAAGGTATCACTTGGGAGATGAAATACTTCAAGAGTCCGAGAGAGAGAAAGACCTGGGGGTTGATATCACGCCAGACCTGTCCCCTGATGCTCATATCAAGAGGATAACAGCAGCAGCATATGCCAGGTTGGCTAACATAAGAACGGCCTTTAGAAACTTGTGTAAGGAATCTTTCAGAACATTATATACCATATATGTCAGACCAATCCTGGAGTATGCGGCACCAGCATGGAGTCCATATCTAGTCAAGCATAAGACAAAAATGGAAAAGGTTCAAAGGTTTGCCACCAGACTAGTACCCGAGCTGAGAGGTATGAGCTACGAGGAGAGACTACGGGAATTAAACCTCACTTCGTTGGAAGACAGAAGAGTTAGGGGGGACATGATCACCACATTCAAGATCCGCAAGGGAATTGACAGGGTTGATAAAGACAGGCTGTTTAACACAAGGGGCACACGCACTAGGGGACACAGGTGGAAACTGAGTGCCCAAATGAGCCACAGAGATATTAGAAAGAACTTTTTTAGTGTCAGAGTGGTTGACAAATGGAATGCATTAGGAAGTGATGTGGTGGAGGCTGACTCCATACACAGTTTCAAGTGTAGATATGATAGAGCCCAATAGGCTCAGGAACCTGTACACCTGTTGATTGACTGTTGAGAGGCGGGACCAAAGAGCCAGAGCTCAACCCCCGCAAGCACAACTAGGTGAGTACACATACACACACACACACACACACACACACACACACACACACACACACACACACACACACACACACACACACACCACGAACTTGGGGTGACAAACGTTGGATGACAATCGCGGCTGGAACAAACTCAGAGGATGGGGTGGAACTGGGAGACTGGATGAAGGAAGTACTCCAGCAAATGCGGGATGAATTCAGTGAAGGACTGAGGGTAATGAAGGAGACAGTAGCCAACCTGCAGGATGAACTAAGGGCAGCAAAGGAGGAGATAAGATGCCTAAAGGAGACTCTTCCGCAATACCAGACACAAACCGTGCCTCAGGGAGACAGGAATGCTACTGTAGAAGGGACCACCACAACCCAGCTCTCATATGCTGAAATGCTTAAAAAGAGCCCTGAAGCTAGGTCTGCAGTTAAGGAAGTTGCCATGGAAGTGGCTTCTTCTCAGGAAGCAGCTAGATGTACTAGCTGGATGATAGAGAGAAAAAGAGCAGTAGTAGTAGCAGGCATTAAAGAGCAAACAGGGACTAGCCCAAAGGAGCGGAGAGACAAGGACAAAAATGCAGTTACCGAGATCCTTAAAGTGGTAAGGATGGCAGGCATGGAAAGTACAACAAGGACAGAGACCGAATGATAAAGGTGGTATTCATGAGCCAAATCACGAAAGAGGAACTGTTAGCAAGGAAGAGCGGTCTAGCAAATGTTCAGAAGTTCAAAAAAGTATTCCTGCAGAGGGATATGACAAGGGAAGAGAGAATGCAGGCAGCAGATGTGAGGAAGGAGCGCAGGGAGAGAGAAAGGAATCAGAGTACCACAACCCTGAACCCTACAATCCCAGAGGGAAGTAGGGAACCTTCCTCAAACAGTGCAACAGCCACAGGGAGTGGGGCACCACCCCCACATTCTACCCAACAGACACCCAACCTGCCCCTTCCCTTGTCAGCCCCCCACTAAGTACCCACCTAGGGCACCCTCCCCCCTCACCCCCCTCCTCCCACTCACCCCTCTCCCCAGGACCTCCCTTCTCCCCCCTCCCCTCTCCCACATGCCTTCCCGTCTCTCCCACCCCCAAGCCCTCCGTTCTCCCCAACCCCCCCACTGTCCTCCACCCAACCTAAGTCTTCCCCTCTCCACCACTCCTCTGAACCCTCCCCCTCTTCTTCATCCACCTCAGCCCTCCTTTTCCCCCCACGCCCCCCAAGCCCTCCTCCCTCTTCTCCCCTATCCCCCAAAGCCTCTCCTCCCCCAACCCTCCCCCTCCCCCTCTCACTCTCCCCCCCCCCCCACCCCTCTCACTCTTCCCCCTACCCCCCTCCCCGCTCAGCTCGTTGATGCCGTGAGGGGGGCTTTGTGGGCGGCTGCCGGAGTGTGATGCTCCTTGGGACAGTCCTCTGTCCTTTTCTAGCCTTGTGCTCCTGCTGCCGTCCTCTCTAATTGTGCTGAGCACCTTTTCCTTTTCCTTCTGTTTCGTTTTTCTCCCCTCTCTTCTCCTATCTGCTTGTCGTTTCCTGCCGACCTTTTGCTTGTTTTGGATCTTTCTTTGGACTTCTTCTATTTTGACGCCCGGGTGCTTGAGGAGGCATACTCTTGCACCCGTAGAACTGTTGTACCCGATGTCTCGAGCGAGGGGAACCTTTTATTGTCAATCCCCCTTTCGTCGCTGAATCCAATCTCGACGGACTGACGGTTCTTAAGGTGGCGTTTGTGGGGCGTATACTCACGACGCACCCCTAGGGGGCCCCTGCCATGATCGGCGATAGTTTCCTGTTGGGTGTCCTGCCTCAAATTGTGGCTCCATGGTGGGTATGGGGGCACATTCGCAGATGAATTTCTTTCTCTTCGTCTCTATGTCGATAAATGTTTCCGTTGTACCCTCTCAGGCTCGTGGGGTGGGCGACCAAGCCCCCGAGTCGGCCTGTGTTGGAAGACCAGGCTCTATAGCTCGCGCTGCGTTGGGCCCCGACCTTGCTCCTCCTTTAAGCGTCCTGACTTCTTCCCCCAGCTCCCCTCCCTCCTCTGTGGTTGGGTCGAGCCTCCAGCCCCCAGTGGTGACCACTTCGTCCCCAGGTGCGGCTAAGTCTCCTGTTGTGACTACTGCTTCTTTTAACCCCTCTCTCTCTTGGGGTTCTCAACGCCGTTCGTGCCCTGGTCGCACTCGCTCGATTCCTTCCCGTACTGCCACGTATCAGGCCTTGTTTGGTCCCGCTTCATGGGCCAAATACTTTGATCTCCTCACTCTTGATTCTGCGCCTCCTGACGATTTCTCCCTCCATCGGCATCTTGTTGATTCCGTGGATGCGTCTGTTACCTTCAACCCCACTCGTCTCGGTACACGTGTCGTTGCTGCTCCTTCTCAGGATGCAGCTTCCCGCTTGGCAGCCTTGTCTTGCCTTGGCGAGATCCCTGTTCGGGTCTCCAAGAATGTTCAGATGAATGCCAGTGTTGGCACTATTCTCCTCCCGCCCCATGTTGCAACCGGTGTTCGGAATCTGCAGGATTGCCACGATGATATTCGGCATATCCTTGATGCCCAAGGCCATTCTGTAAGCCAGGTTGACTCGTTTACTCGTCTCCCTCGTGGTCTTCGCCGTCAACCCCTTCGTGTTGTGAAGATCACTTTTGGTGGAAGGACCCTTCCATCCTCTGTCACTCTTGCTGGTGCTAGGTCCTCTGTCCAGGAGTATATTCCTTCTCCTCGGCTTTGTAACAAGTGCTGGAGGTTTGGGCATGGTGCCCTCCGCTACTCTGGGACTGTCTCTCTCTGTCCTTTGTGTGGGGGTGGAGGTCACTCTAAGTCGGAGTGCACTTCTCCCCAAGCTCGCTGCCTCAACTGCGGTGAGGCCCATCCTACCTTCTCCCATGCCTGTATCCATTACAAGCTTGAGGCGGCCGTCCTCAACTTGAAGCACCGGGAGCGTTTATCTTTTCCTGAGGTGAGGCGCCAGGTTCGCCGGCTCCCGCCTTATGTTAACGTCTCTTATGCTCGCGTGTTGCGCTCTTCCTCTCCTCGTCCTTCCCTCCTTCCTCAGACTCACAACCGTTTCCGGGCCTTGGACCCTGATACGCCCACTGCCCCCTCTGTTCCTTTGAGTTCTGTCCTGAAGGGTCCCTCTCCTAGTCCTCTGTCTGGGGTTCCCCTTCTTTCTACCCGGTCTGTCGTGTCTCCTGTGTCTTCTTCCTCGTCTCCCTCCGATCCTCCTTCCCATCCTCTTCCTCCATCTATTGGCGCTCCCCGCCGCCTGTCGGTGCAGACAGATGTCCATCGCTCTCCTAACGGCCGTCGTGTGTGCTCTCGTTCAGCTTCTCCTGTTGAGACGCTGGAATCCGTTGCCCGGTACGTAGTTGCTGGAACACCGGTCTCTTTAAGTCAGAAGCGTAAGCCTGGCTCCTCTCCTTCCTCCTCCCCGGCAGGTAAGAAGGCTTCGCTTTCTTCCTTGGCCCCTACTTCTGGTTCTGTTGCTCCTTCCCCTCCCATTTCTGTGCTTGCACCCCCTGTTCCTGCTATGGAGGTTTCTTTGGCCCCTGCTTCCCTTTCGGTTGCTGCCCTTGCTGAGGTGCGCTCCCCTCTTTTTACTCCCCCTCTGCCTGCTGCTGTCCTTGACTGCTTCTCTCCGTTGTCTCCTCCTCTTCCTCCTCCTCCTCCTCCTCCGGACCCCACCCGCCCACCTCTGGTCTGTTCTCCAGCTTCCTAACCTCCGTCTTTGCTCAGTTTACCCATGCCCCCTAACCCTGACTTTGCTGACCCTGATCCCGACCCTGATATTCTTTAACGTGCTGTGTTGCTCTTTCGCCTTTGTTTCTTCCTTGTTCTCTGTTGTTGTCCCTTTCCCTTCTCGTCGATGTCTATTCTTCAATGGAACGTTCGAGGTTATTACGCCAATTTCCTCGAACTCCAACTTCTGATTTCACGGTTTTCGCCCCTTTGTGTCTGTCTCCAGGAGCCGATGCTTGGTGCTCATCCTGGTCGTTTTCGTGGCTATTCCTTTCTCTCCCCCCCCCCCCAGCCATTGCTAGGGCTCCTAATTCTTCTGCTCTTTTGATCCGCGTTGATGTTCCCTTTGTTCCTTTACTTTTTCCTTTGCCTCTCCATTGTTCTGCTGCTCGTATCTTTGTGGGGAAATGGTACACAGTTTGTTCCATTTATCTCCCCCCGAGTGTCCCGCTTTCTCTTCCTGATTTGAAACACCTCTTGGACTCCTTGCCGGAGCCTGTGCTCCTGCTGGGTGACTTCAATTGTCGTCATTCTCTTTGGGGTGATGTTCTGACGAATACCCGGGGTCGCCTTCTTGAGCTGTTTCTCGTCTCTCCTTCCCTGTCTCTTCTGAATTCTGGTGAGCCCACTCATTTGGACTCTCGGACTCGCACCCTTTCCTGTATTGATCTTTCTCTCTGCTCTTCTTCTCTTTACTTAGATTTCACGTGGCAGGTTCTTGATGACCTCCATGGCAGTGATCATTTCCCTATCCTTGTTTCCTTTTTCTCGTTTCGCCCTTCCCTCTTTTTCCTAGGTGGCAGTTTGCTAAAGCGGGCTGGAACCTATTTACCCTCAGTACTGCTCTCTCTGACCTCTCCCTTCTGCCTCTCCCTCGCGCTCTCCTCCTTTTTCATGACACTGTCTTCGACGCTGTCCTCCGCTCTATTCCTCGCTCTTCCTCTCGGGGTCCACGGAAGTGCGTTCCCTGGTGGAATGCGGACTGTGCTCGGGCTGTCCGCTGTAAGCGTGCAGCCTGGAAGAGGCACCGCCGTCGGCAGACGACCGATTCTTTTCTTTTCTTTCGGAAAGCGAGTGCGGTGGCCTGTAGGGCCATCCGTACGGCTAAATGTGAATGTTGGACTTCTTATGTCTCCACAATTACGTCCGAAACATCCCTGCCACAGATCTGGAAGCGTATCCGCAAGATTGCGGATAAGTTCATTCCCGATGTTTCCACGGTCCTTCACCTCCGTGGTACTCTTGTGGCGGACCCGTTGCAGGTTGCTACCGAACTGGGTTCTCACTTTTCTTCTGTTAGCTGTGGTCTTCATCTTCCCCAATCTTTCCTTCTTCGTAAACCTGTCCTCGAGTCTCGTCCATTAGATTTCTGCACTCGTCTTCGACTTTCCTATAACGATCCCTTCTCTCTCTCTGAACTTCGTTCTGCCCTGGCCCTCTGCGGTTCTACAGCGGCGGGCTCCGATGGTATTCATTATGAGATGCTTCGCCATCTCCCTCGTGCACGTCTCAGTATTTATTGAGTCTGTATAATCGGAACTGGGAGTCGTTGTCAGTCCCTGAGGACTGGCTCGATGCCGTTGTCCTCCCTGTTCGCAAACCAGGGTCTCTGGGAACTTCCCCTAAGGACTTTCGCCCTATTGCCCTCACAGGTTGTGTCTGCAAACTCTTTGAACGTATGGTTAACGTTCGTCTGATGTGGTTCCTGGAACACTATCACCTCCTCTCCCCTTCTCAATTTGGTTTCCGCAAGTGCCGCAGCACGACAGATGTCCTGGTGAACTTGGAGGTTTATATTCGTACTGTTTTTGCTGCGACCTTTGTTGTTGCCGTCCCTTTTGACCTGGAAAAGGCTTACGACACCACTTGGCGATATCATATTCTGTCCCAGCTTCATTCTTTTGGCCTTTGTGGTCATCTCCTTCACTTTCTCCGCAGCTTCCTCTCTCGTCGTTCCTTTCGGGTGCGACTTGGTACCGCTCTCTCTGCCTCTTTTCAGCAATACATAGGTGTGCCCCAGGGTAGTGTTCTGAGCACTACTCTTTTTCTGGTTGCCCTCAATGGTCTTCTTTCCTCTCTTCCTTCAGGTGTCTTCTTCGCTCTCTATGTTGATGATCTTACCCTTTGCTGTCAGGGTGATGATTCGCCTCTCCTTCAGCGCCGGCTTCAACTTGCGATTGATGCTGTGTCGTCTGGGGCCACCGATCATGGCTTCACGTTCTCTACTTCTAATACTTGTGCATGTCTTTTACTAGGAAACGGGCCGGTCTTCGTCCCTCTTTGTCACTTTATGGTCATCCCCTTGAGTACAAAGATTCCGTGAAGCTTTTGGGGTTATTCCTTGACACTCGTTTGTCTTGGTCTCCCCATATCTCTTACCTTCGTGTTGAGTGCTCTAAGGCCCTTGCCCTCCTTCGGGTATTGTCCCATACTTCTTGGGGAGCGGATAGGCGCACTCTCCTTGCTTTACATTCCTCTCTCGTCCTGTCTAAGCTCGATTATGGTTGCCCTGCTTACTCATCTGCTTCTCCTTCTACTCTTCGCCGTCTTGATGCTTTGCACCATACTGGGTTGCGCCTCAGTTCTGGTGCCTTTCGTTCGACTCCCGTCCTTAGCTTGTATGTTGACACTGGCTTCCTATCTCTCCAGGACCGCCGTGATCGCTACTGTCTTCGCTATCTTGTGCGATCCTTACAACATCCTTCCTCTCGCCTCTGTCGTGCTTTAACTTTTACCCCTCCTGCGGTTCCTGTTCCTCTTCACCACCTCCCTCTTTCTGTCCGGTTATCTCGCTTACAGAGTTCTCTTTCCGTTCGTGTTTCTAATGTTTCTCCTCGTGTTGTTCCTTCTTTGCCCCCGTGGAGAGTCCCCCTTCCGCAGTTTTGTACATCCTTGACCCGCATCACTAAAGCATTTACCCCTCCTACGGTTCTAAAACGCCTTTTCCTTGAGCACTTTTCTTCTCACTCCCGCTCAGTTTCTGTCTTCACTGATGGGTCTAAGTCTGCGGACGGTGTTGGCTACTCTGTTGTTTTTCCTGATCGCACTTATATGTGTCGCTTACCTCTGGAGACTAGCATCTTTACAGAGGAACTTTATGCTATTCTCTATGCTTTTCGTCTCCTGCTTTCTCGTTGTCAGTCTTCCTTTGTAGTTGTTGTTGACTCGCGTAGTGCCCTCATGGCTCTCGGGTCCTTTAATCCGGTTTATCCAGTAGTTGTTGAGATCCAGCGTTGGCTGTTTCTTGTCCACAGTAAATTTAAGTCGGTTGAGTTTTGTTGGGTTCCCAGCCATATTGGTGTGTCTTTAAATGAGTGTGCGGATGCTGCCGCCAAGGAAGCTGTCCGCTCTTGTCCCATCTCTCGTAAAGGTATTCCATATTCCGACTTTTACCCAGTTATCCATTCCTCCATTCTTACCCATTGGCAGGCTTCTTGGTCGTCTGTTACTGGTAACAAACTTCGTACTCTTAAATGTTGTGTTTCCTCATGGCCGTCCTCCTGCCACCTTAACCGGCGTTGGGAAACAGCTCTAGCAAGGTTGCGTATTGGCCATACTCGCTTAACCCATGGTCACTTGATGGAGCGCCGCCCTGCTCCTTATTGTCCTAATTGCATTGTCCCTCTTACAGTCGTGCATGTCCTTCTTGAATGTCCTGACTTCCAGGACGAGCGTGTGTCTTGCTGTCCAACCGCCCCTCGCGGTCGCCTGTCCCTCAATGGAATTCTTGGTGACTCGGATACTTTTGATATCGTTCGCCTTATGCGTTTTTGTTCTCGTATTGACATCCTTGGTGATATTTAGCGCCCTCTGATTATTCCGCACATTTGATGGTGCTACATAGCCTTCCCGGTTTGGTGCCTTCTTTTGATAATTACTTACTTACTTCCCCCCAACCCTCCCCCTCTCACCCCCCGTACCCTCCCTTTCTCCCCCACCCCCCCAAGTCCTCCCTCCTCCACCAGTCTCCCCGTACCAGATCCCCCCAGCTCCTACTTACCCCAGATTCCACAGGTCCCCCCCCAGAGGAGAAGCAGAAGAGAGCCAGTTTCAGGGTGATATACTCGAACATAGATGGAATCACAAGCAAGACAAGTGAACTAAGGGAAAGAGCACTAGAAGTGAACCCAGATGTAATCGGACTCACTGAAACAAAACTCTCTGGAATCATAACGAATGCCGTGTTTCCCCAGGAGTACACATAGTTATAAGGAAAGAGAGGGAAGGTAGGGTAGGAAGCGGAGTGGCCCTACTCATGAGAAAGGAATGGAGTTTTAAGGAGATGGCTATCTCGGGCTGTGAGGGTTTCAGAGACTACATAGCAGGCACCATGACAATGGGAGGACCAAGAATAGTAATAGCAGTAATATACAACCCTCCACCAAATGACAGAAGACCCAGTCAAGAGTATGAAAACAGCAACATGGCAGTTAACACTATAATTGAGAGGGCAGCCTCTGCTGCCTGTAGAAATAGATCCCACCTGCTCATCATGGGCGACTTCAATCACGGAAGGATTGACTGGGAGAACAAAGAACTGCATGGAGGCGAGGATACATGGAGAGCCAAACTATTGGAGGTGGTGATTAGAAACTTTTTAATCCAGCATGTCAGAGAACCCACAAGGATGAGAGGCAATGACGACCCAGCGAGACTCGACCTAGTCTTCACTCAGAACGATTCCGACATAAGAGAAATCGGTTTTGAGGCCCCAGTAGGAATGAGCGCCCACAGTGTACTGGTGTTTGAGTACTTGATTGAAGAAGGGTTATTGAACTCGAGGAGGGATACCAAAACCAAAAGGTTAGCATACCGAAAGGGAAACTATGAGGGGATAAGAAAATTCCTAACAGATATAGCATGGGAAACAGAACTCAGGGGAAAGACGGCCCAAGATAGGATGGACTACATCACACAAAAGTGCAAGGACGCAGAAAACAAGTTTGTCCCAGTCCAAAAGGAAAACAGAGAAATGAAGATGAGAAACCCATGGTTTAATCAGAGATGTAGGCTAGCTAAGCAGCAAAGTAAAAGGGCATGGAGAAACTATAAGAATAACAGGACACTGGAGAGCAGAGAAAGATACCCGAATGCCAGGAATGAATATGTCAGGATGAGAAGAGAGGCAGAAAGACAATACGAAAATGACATCGCAAGTAAGGCAAAGACTCAGCCTAAATTGATGCATAGCCACATCAGGAGAAAAACAACAGAAAAGGAACAGGTTATGAAATTAAGGATAGGGGCGGAAGGATTCACTACAAACGAGAAGGAAGTGAGTGAGAAACTGAATAAGAAATTCCAGGAGGTCTTCACCTTAGAGCAAGGAGAAATTTCAGAGATAAGAGAGGGAAATGCTAACCAGGAACCACTGGAAGAGTTTGAGATTACCAGCGGAGAAGTAAGGAAGTGTTTACTCGAGTTGGATGTGACAAAGGCTATAGGCCCAGATGGAATCTCCCCTTGGATACTAAAGGAAGGAGCAAAAGAACTGTGCCTACCACTCTCCATAGTGTATAACAAATCACTGGCAACAAGGGAACTGCCAGATATTTGGAAAGCAGCTAACGTAGTCCCGATATACAAGAAAGGGGATAGACAGGAGGCACTAAACTACAGGCCAGTGTCCCTAACCTGTATACCATGCAAGCTGACGGAGAAGATTGTGCGAAGAAAGCTAGTGGAGCATCTGGAGCGAAGGAACTTTGTAACACAGCATCAACATGGGTTCAGGGATGGCAGGTCCTGCCTCACAGGGTTACTTGAATTCTACGACCAGGCAACAAAAATAAGGCAAGAAAGAGAAGGGTGGGCAGACTGCATATTTTTGGATTGTCAGAAAGCCTTTGATAAAGTACCACACAAGAGGCTAGTGAAAAAGCTGGAGATGCAGGCTGGAGTGAAAGGGAAGGTACTTCACTGGATAAAGGAGTACCTAAGCAACAGGAGACAATGAGTCAGTGTGAGGGGTGAGGTCTCAGATTGGCAAGACGTTATAAGTGGAGTCCCGCAGGGGTCAGTCCTTGGACCTATACTGTTTCTGATATATGTAAATGATCTCCCAGAGGGTCTTGACTAGTTTCTCTCAATGTTTGCTGATGATGCAAAAATTATGAGGAGGATTGAAACAAAGGATGATAGTAGGAGGCTACAAGATGACCTAGATAGACTGAGTGAATGGTCCAACAAATGGCTGTTAAAGTTAAACCCGAGTAAATGCAAAGTAATGAAACTAGGCAGTGGAAACAGGAGGCCAGACACAGGATACAGAATAGGAGATGAAGTACTTAATTAAACAGACAGAGAGAAAGATCTTGGAGTTGATATCACACAAAACCTGTCTCCTAAAGCCCACATAAAAAGAATAACGTCTGCGGCATATGCGAGGCTGGCTAACATCAGAACAGCGTTCAGGAACCTGTGTAAGGAATCATTCAGAATCTTGTACACCACATATGTAAGACCAATCCTGGAGTATGCGGCCCCAGCATGGAGCCCGTACCTTGTCAAGCACAAGACGAAGCTGGAAAAAGTCCATAGGTATGCTACTAGACTAGTCCCAGAACTAAGAGGCATGAGTTATGAGGAAAGGCTGCGGGAAATGCACCTTACGACACTGGAAGACGGAAAAGTAAGGGGGGACATGATCACAACCTACAAAATCCTCAGGGGAATCGATCGGGTAAACAAGGATGAACTATTCAACACTGGAGGGACGCGAACAAGGGGACACAGGTGGAAGCTGAGTACCCAAATGAGCCACAGAGACATTTGAAAGAACTTTTTCAGTGTCAGAGTAGTTAGTAAATGGAATGCACTAGGAAGTGATGTGGTGGAGGCTGACTCCATACACAGTTTCAAATGTAGATATGATAGAGCCCAGTAGGCTCAGAAATCTGTACACCAGTTGATTGATGGTTGAGAGGCGGGACCAAAGAGCCAGAGCTCAACCCCCGCAAGCACAATTAGGTGAGTACAATTAGGTGAGTACAACCAGCTACCCAGTAACACCAGCGGGGAGGGCAACCCCACCACCCTCCTCTGCATAGAAAACCCCCCTACCCCAAACCCTCCCTGCCCCCACTCATATACTCAGCCAAATCTCCCTCCCCCCACATCCAATCCCCACCCTTCTAACCCTCCTGCCGAGTCCCCCCTTCCCCCCCCCCCCGTTTCCTTCCTGTCCTCCCGCCCCTTTCACCCCATACCCTCCCTGTCCCTCCCCCTTCACTTGACCCCCCCACCCCTCATCCCAGTATCCTCTGCAACCCTGGTATCCACCTCACAGGTCCTCACACCCACGGCACAGCTTCCTCCACCAGCAGAACACTCACCAAGGAGGCGATTTGAGAAGGGACAGAAGAAAATGAGCCTCAAGGCAATGTACACTAACATAGATGGAATTACAAATAAAGCAAATGAACTTGGAGAATGGGTACTAGAGGAAAACCCAGACATAATAGCTCTCACAGAAACAAAGCTGACGAAAACAATAACAAATGCAGTGTTCCCACAGGACTATTATGTTATGAGGAAAGAGAGAGAAGGAAGAGGTGGGGGTGGTGTAACTCTGCTGGTAAGAAAAGGCTGAGATTTTGAGGAGATGGTTGTTCAGGGATATGAAGGTTTCAGTGACTACATAATAGGAACCATAACAACTGGAGGGCAAAAAATTATAGTCGTAGTTATATATAATCCACCACCAAATGACAGAAGACCCAGACAGGAATATGATAGAAATAATATGGCCACCAATAACATAATAGAGAGAGTAGCTTCTGTTGCTAGCAGGAATGGATCTGGACTACTGATCATGGTAGACTTCAACCATGGGAAGATAGATTGGGAGAATAGAGACCAGCATGGAGGACCAGAAACATGGAGAGCTAAGCTGCTGGACGTGGCAACAAGAAACTTTCTAAGCCAGCACATCAAGGAACCAACAAGAATGAGAGGAGAGGATGAACCAGCAATGCTTGATCTGATATTTACCCTAAATGAGTGGGATATAAGGGAAGTCAAGATGGAAGCACCCTTGGGAATGAGTGAGCACAGTGTATTGAGCTTTGAGTACCTGGTAGAGCTAGGAATTATCCCCCCCGAAAAAGAACTAGGAAACAAAAGGCTGGCATACCGAAAGGGAAATTATGAGGAGATGAGAAGCTTCCTAAGGGAAATACCTTGGGACACAGACCTCAGAGCGAAGTCTGTACAAGATATGATGGACTATGTCACCCAAAAGTGTCAGGAGGCAGTAAGCAGATACATCCCGGCCCAAAAGGAAAAATCCAAGAAGCAAAAGAAGAATCCATGGTATAATAGGGCATGTATGGAAGCAAAGAAACTGAACAAAAGGGCGTGGAAGAACTTCTGGAATAACAGAACACCAGAAAGAGAGAGAGATACCAGAGAACCAGGAATGAGTATGTCAGGGTGAGAAGAGAAGCAGAAAAAAGTTTTAAAAACGATATAGCAAACAAAGCCAAGACCGAACCAAAGCTACTCCACAGTCACATCTGAAGGAAAACAACAGTGAAAGAACAGGTAGTGAAACTTAGAACAGGCGAGGACAGGTATACAGAGAATGACAAAGAGGTGTGTGATGAACTCAACAAGAGGTTCCAGGAGGTCTTCACAACAGAACAAGGTGAGGTCACTGTGCTAGGGAAAAGGGAAGTAAACCAGGCGGCCTTGGAGGAGTTCGAAATTACGAGAGGTCAAGAGACACCTGCTGGATCTGGATGTTAGAAAGGCTGTTGGTCCAGACGGGATCTCACCATGGGTACTGAAAGAGTGTGCAGAAGCACTTTGCTTGCCACTCTCCACAGTGTATAGTAGGTCACTGGAGACGGGAGACCTACCAGAAATATGGAAGATGGTGAATATGGTCCCAATATACAAAAAGGGAGACAGGCAAGAGGCACTGAACTACAGGCTAGTGTTCTTGACTTGTATACCATGCAAGGTGATGGAGAAGATCGTGAGAAAAAACCTGGTAGCACATCTGGAGAGAAGGGACTTTGTGACAAATCGCCAACATGGGTTCAGGGAGGGTACATCTTGCCTGACTGGCTTAAAAGAATTCTACGACCAGGTGACAAAGAATAAGCAAGAAAGAGAGGGCTGGGCGGACTGCGTTTTCTTGGATTGTCGGAAAGCCTTTGACACAGTACCTCATAAGAGGCTGGGACATAAGCTGGAGAGACAGGCAGGTGTAGCTGGTAAGGTGCTAAAGTGGATAAGGGAGTACCTAAGCAAAAGGAAGCAGAGAGTTACGGTGAGGGGTGAGACCTCCGATTAGCGTGAAGTCACCAGTGGAGTCCCACAGGGCTCTGTACTCGATCCAATCTTGTTTCTGATAGATGTAAATGATCTCCCGGAGGGTATAGATTCATTTCTTTCAATGTTTGCGGACGATGCCAAAATTATGAGAAGGATTAAGACAGAAGAGGACTGTTTGAGGCTTCAAGAAAACCTAGACAAACTGAAGGAATGGTCGAACAAGTGGTTGTTAGAGTTTAACCCAACCAAATGTAATGTAATGAAGATAGGTGTAGGGAGCAGGAGGCCAAATACAAAGTATCATCTGGGAGAGGAAATTCTTCAGGAGTCAGAGAAAGAAAAAGACTTGGGAGTTGATATCACGCCAGACCTGTCTCCTGCAGCCTATATCAAGAGGATAACATCAGCGGCATTTGCCAGGCTGGTCAACATATGAAAGGCATTCAGAAACTTGTGTAAAGAATCATTCAGAACTTTGTATACCACATATGTCAGGCCAATCCTGGAGTATTCAGCCCCAGCATGGAGTCCATATCTAGTCAAGGATAAGACTAAACTGGAAAAGGCTCAAAGGTTTGCCACCAGACTATTACCCGAGCTGAGAGGTATGAGCTATGAGGAGAGACTACGGGAATTAAACCTCACTTCGCTGGAAGACAGAAGAGTTATGGGGGACATGATCACCACATTCAAGATTCTCAAGGGAATTGATAGGGTAGACAAAGACAGGCTATTTAACACAAGGGGCACACGCACTAGTGGACACAGGTGGAAACTGAGCGCCCAAATGAGCCACAGAGATATTAGAAAGAACTTTTTTAGTGTCAGAGTGGTTGACAAATGGAATGCATTAGGAAGTGATGTGGTGGAGGCTGACTCCATACACAGTTTCAAGTGTAGATATGATAGAGCCCAATAGGCTCAGGAACCTGTACACCTGTTGATTGACGGTTGAGAGGCGGGACCAAAGAGCCAGAGCTCAACCCCCGCAAACACAACTAGGTGAGTACACACACACACACACACACACACACACACACACACACATACACACACCACCTTGTAAAGATGGTGTTTACAAACGAAACCACGAAGGAGGATATTCTCGAAAGGAAGAGTCGACTGCAGCATGTGGAGGGATACAAGAAAGTATTCCTGCAGAGGGACAGGACGAAGGAGGAGAGAGCCAGAGCAGCAGAGGCAAGGAGGAAGCGCAGGGAGGGAGCAGCAAACCAGGAAATCACAGCCCCCAACACAACAGTCCTAGAGACAAGAGGCGAACCCAAAACCAGCATCCCAGCAACACCAGAGGGGAGGGCAACCCCACCACTCCCCTCAGTATAGAAACCCTCCCTTCCCCTCACCCTACCTGCCCCCACCCAACCCTCCCTCCCACCCCACCCCATTCTTACCCTGTCATCCCTTCCACATTCCCATCATGTCTCCCTTCCCACCTTTCCCCCCCTGTCTCCCTTCCCCTTTCATCCCATACCCTCCCTATCCCTCCTCCCCCCTCACCCCGTATCCTCTACGATCCCCTATCTCCTTAACCCACACCCTACCTGTCCCCCCTTCCATGAAACCCCCACCCCTCACTCCAAACTCCCCTGAAACCCTGCAAACCACCTCACAGATCTTCTCACCCACAGAACAGCTTCCGACACCAGCAGAATGCTCGCCAAGAAAGGGACAAGAAAATGAACTGAAGAAAGTGAGCTTCAAGGCGATGTACACTAACATAGATGGAATTACAAATAAAACAAGTGAACTCTGAGAATGGACACTAGAAGAAAACCCAGATATAATAGCACTCACAGAAACAAAGCTCACAAACACCATAACAAACGCAGTGTTTCCACAGGGCTACTATGTAGTGAGGAAAGAGAGAGAAGGGAGAGGAGGAGGTGGTGTAGCTTTGCTACTAAGAGAAGGTTGGAGTTTCGAAGAGATGGTAATTCAGAACTGTGAAGGTTTCAGTGACTACATATCAGGCACCATAGCAACTGGAGGACAGAAAATTATAGTAGTAGTCATATATAACCCCCCACCGAATGTCAGAAGACTCAGAGAGGAATATGATAGAAACAACTTGGCCACCATCAATATAATAGAGAGAGCAGCTTCTGTGGCTAGCAGGAACGGATCCAGGCTACTAATCATGGGAGACCTCAACCATGGAAAGATAGATTGGGGGAACAGAGACCCACATCGAGGCCCAAACACATGGAGAGCTCAGCTGCTGGATGTGGCAACAAGAAATTTTCTAAGTCAACACGTCAAGGGACCGACAAGAACGAGAGGAGGGGATGAACCAGCCTTGCTTGATCTGATATTTACCCTAAATGAGTCGGATATAAGGGAAGTTAAGTTGGAAGCCCCCTGGGGAATGAGTGATCATAGTGTATTAAGCTTTGAGTACCTGGTTGAGCTGGGAATTATCACCCCCAAAAAAGAACTGGGAACCAAAGGGCTGGCGTACCGAAAGGGAAACTATGAGGAAATGAATAAATTCCTATGGGATATACATTGGGACACAGAACTCGGAATCAAGTCCGTACAAGACATGATGGACTATGCCATCCAAAAATGTCAGGAGGCTGTAAGCAGGTTTGTCCCGGCCCAACAGGAAAAAACAGACAAGCAAAGGAAGAATCCGTGGTTTAATAAGGAATGTATGAAAGCAAAGGAGCTGAACAAAAGGGCATGGAGGAACTTCCGTAATAACAGAACACCAGAAAGTAGAGTGAGATACCAGAGAACCAGGAACGAGTATGTCAGTGTGAGAAGAGCAGCTGAGAAAAGGTATGAAAATGATATAGCTAATAAAGCCAAGACCGAACCAAAGCTACTACACAGTCACATCAGGAGGAAGACATCAGTGAAGGAACAGGTGATGAAACTTAGGGTGGGCGAGGACAGGTACACAGAGAATGACAAAGAGGTGTGTGAAGAACTCAACAAAAGGTTCCAGGAGGTCTTTACAATAGAACAGGGAGATGTCGCGGCACTAGAAGAGATGGCAGCAAACCAGGTGACCTTGGATAGGTTCGAAATTACAAGAGATGAGGTCAAGAAGCACCTATTGGAGCTGGATGTGAGAAAAGCTGTTGGGCCGGATGGAATCTCGCCATGGGTATTGAAAGAGTGTGCAGGAGCACTTTGCCTACCACTCTCCATAGGGTATAGTAGGTCACTGGAAACGGGGGACCTACCAGAAATATGGAAAACTGCTAATGTAGTACCAATATACAAAAAGGGTGACAGGCAAGAGGCACTGAACTACAGGCCAGTGTCCTTAACTTGTATACCATGCAAGGTGATGGAGAAGATTGTGAGAAAAACCTAGTAACACATCTGGAGAGAAGAGACTTCGTGACAACCCATCAACATGGGTTCAGGGAGGGTAAATCTTGCCTTACAGGATTGATAGAATTCTACGATCAGGTGACAAAGATTAAACAAGAAAGAGAAGGGTGGGCGGACTGCATTTTTTTGGACTGTCGGAAAGCCTTTGACACAGTACTCCATAAAAGGCTGATGCATAAGCTGGAGAAACAGGCAGGAGTAACTGGTAGGGCGCTCCAGTGGATAAGGGAGTACCTAAACAATAGGAAGCAGAGAGTTACAGTGAGGGGTGAGACCTCAGACTGGCGTGAAGTCACCAGTGGAGTCCCACAGGGCTCTGTACTTGGACCTATCCTGTTTCTGATATACATAAATGATCTCCCAGAGGGTATAGACTCATTCCTCTCAATGTTTGCTGACGACGCCAAAATTATGAGAAGGATTAAGACAGAGGAGGACAGCTTGAGGCTTCAAGAAGACCTGGACAAGCTGCAGGAATGGTCGAACAAATGGCTGTTAGAGTTTAATCCAAGCAAATGTAATGTAATGAAGATAGGGGTAGGAAGCAGGAGACCAGATACAAGGTATCACTTGGGAGATGAAATACTTCGAGAGTCCGAGAGAGAGAAAGACCTGGGGGTTGATATCACGCCAGACCTGTCCCCTGATGCTCATATCAAGAGGATAACAGCAGCAGCATATGCCAGGTTGGCTAACATAAGAACGGCCTTTAGAAACTTGTGTAAGGAATCTTTCAGAACATTATATACCACATATGTCAGACCAATCCTGGAGTATGCGGCACCAGCATGGAGTCCATATCTTGTCAAGCATAATACTAAAATGGAAAAGGTTCAAAGGTTTGCCACCAGACTAGTACCCGAGCTGAGAGGTATGAGCTACGAGGAGAGACTACGGGAATTAAACCTCACTTCGTTGGAAGACAGAAGAGTTAGGGGGGACATGATCACCACATTCAAGATCCTCAAGGGAATCGACAGGGTTGATAAAGACAGGCTGTTTAACACAAGGGGCACACGCACTAGGGGACACAGGTGGAAACTGAGTGCCCAAATAAACCACAGAGATATTAGAAAGAACTTTTTTAGTGTCAGAGTGGTTGACAAATGGAATGCATTAGGAAGTGATGTGGTGGAGGCTGACTCCATACACAGTTTCAAGTGTAGATATGATAGAGCCCAATAGGCTCAGGAACCTGTACACCTGTTGATTGACGGTTGAGAGGCGGGACCAAAGAGCCAGAGCTCAACCCCCGCAAGCACAACTAGGTGAGTACACACCCAGTCACCTACCAGACTGGACGTGCACACACACACACACACACACACACACACACACACACACACACACACACACACACACACACACACACACACACACACAGCCACCTACCAGACTGGACGTGCACAGAGACGGACGAGACTCCGCCAGTATCTGGTCGACAGGTGTATCTGCCAGAGTCGTTGGGGGTGACCGCTGACAACATCAACCTGCTCACCGTTCTGCTCGGCGCCTTCTCTGTCTGGGGAGTGGACACACACACCTCCTTATTATTATCTTCATACAACACACCCATCACTCTACCAACTCCCATAATATATATATCTATATATTTGTTTAGGTGTGAAATTATTGGCTAAATTTATGATATCTGTAAAAAAAATATAGGTTAAGGAACGAGTGAGTATATATGTATATGTTAAGGCGCGCGGGAATGTTTATAATGAAGTACGATTTATATTTAATAATTCTAGACTATGAAGGTGATTGGCGCGGCCAACCACACCACCTGTGTGCTGGAGTGTGTGTGGGGATCATCATGTCGAGTAAACTGCGTTTTTTGAGTTTGCACATTATTTCCTAAAGTTTACTTTGAACTTTGCAAACTAAAATGGCATTTTTGTTTTTGTCTGTGCAGTTATCTGCAGTAATACGAGGATGTTATATTGAATATCACTATATAATGTTAGCTCTGCCTTTACCAGATTTTTCAAGTGGCAGCATATTTCAGTCGTCAAAATATCGGCGAATTGCGTTCCATAATCTTGCGTATTTCGTGTGATAAGATCATTGATTTGTGTGTGTTGGTGCAGCAGTACATGTATCCGGCTGTCATATTTGTGTGTTGGTGCAGCGGTGCATGTATCCGGCTGTCATATTTGTGTGTTGGTGCAGCGGTGCATGTATCCGGCTGTCACAGTTCACAACCCGTGTTTGGTAGTTCATTCCTGACGGAGAGTCTTATACAGAAGGTAAATATGATACATGAAAGTGCAAAACTTTACATAATACACACACACTCTCTCTCTCTCTCTCTCTCTCACACACACACACTGTTACGAACCCGATTACATCGTCGGAGCATGGAGCAGCGACGTCAACGCCATCTGTGAGTCCGCTCCCGAAACCCCCACAAATTGGACGACGCTATCTAGTGGTGGCAGGAAGATACTAGCAAGAGGCGCTAGATTCCTGTCATGGTCAGCTCGAGAGGTAGCTGGTGATGACCTCTGGTGAGGTGGCGCCTAGAAAATCAGCGCCATCTATTGTGGGAGGAGTTGTATGTCTATGTCAGAGTTCGTAAGTGGTGTTTCCTAGTGTCCCATGTACTGACCAGTGTACTGATGACTTGCCTGTATCCACAGAGTCGACGTAGGGCTGCAGTGGTACGAGGACAGTCAGCCTACCCAGGGCAGCCATTATCTCTTTACTCCATTCTGCTTTACGGAAGCAGTGAGCTGCCGCCGGAGAAGAACTGTGTAGTGTTCTACTGTCTGCCTGTGAAGTGGCAGTGACAGAATTCGGTGTATCCCGGGACTGGCTAGAGGAAGAGACGACTGACAGTAAGGTGCTACGGAGGAGTGTAACTAGCTAGTTGCAAGAAGCTCCTGCCAGGGGTTCGCTACCCTTGTATTTGTTCGTGAAGAGGCCCAGCAGCGCGAGGCTGATGTTGTCTGCCAGCACCAGGCTGGAGAGTGATTGTGGACGTTCACAAGGAGCACCTAGTGAGACTGTGTATAGGCTGGCCCGTGGCTAGGGTAGACTCGTTGGTGTTTCCCAGTACTGGTTGAGGACGGTACTGTGTGTGTTGAGGAAACACGGAAGCTGACAAGACTGCATCGATTGAGCGTCGAGGAGCACTTAGTGTCCTATGAGAGTGACACTTGTGTATATAAGAGTGTAGTAATACTTCGTTTATGATTTTATATGAGGTGATGGGAAAGTGATTATATGTGAATATATTGATAAATGATGAAGTGTCGTATTCAATGCAACTCCACCATTGTGTTTTACTTGCATTACCAAGCTCACTCCTTGAAAGCCACTACTAACTTGGGGTTGGATACCAGAACTTTAGTTCCTCTAGAAAAGAACCGTGTTGGGACCCATCGTGGCCGTAACACACACACACACCTGCCATACACACATGAGGTACAGACCTGGAGAGCTATTCCGCCTCTCGGAGCATCGTAGTCCAGTCTGCGGGCGCCCTGGTACCACACCACGGCGTGAGGACCCTTCATGTGGTGGTGGGCGATGGTACAGGTCACCGCCAGCACGCTGCCCTCCTGGATGTACCGTTCCTCAGCCCCCGAGATGTGTACCTGGGTACCTGCAAGTATTAGTTCACATGTACTTCAGTTATCCTTGTACCTGTAACATTACATCATATGTACATCACCAATTATACATTCTATAAGTCCTGATTTATTGTAGAGTAATTATCACGGAGCACGGAGTTTACCTTTAGTGATGAATGTGATTGATATATTTAATAATTTCTTGATTTTAAATAAATGGATTTGTTGTATGCAAATATTTATCAAACATACCTCATTAACTAAACGATATAATCAGGACAGAGTAAAAAATTTTACACCCTAACCAAACATTCAGTCATATTGACAATCTCGGCTGGACTCCTTAAACGAAGGGTCAAACCAGAGGGGATAGGGCTTTGCGGAGTAAGATTACCTCAGGGATCACATACACTCATGACTCGCTGTGTACAACATAAGCACACTCACAAACACACACACGCACACTGACGCGCTCAAACATGTAAATGTGATTCTCATTTGTTCACGAGTGAGAATACAAAAGAGGACCTGTTAGCAAGGAAGAGAGGACTAGTAAATGTACTGAAGTTCAAAAAAATTATTCCTGTTGAGGGATAAGACAAGGTGAATGAGGGCAGCAGCCGCGAGGAAGGAGCGCAGGGAGAAAGAAAGGAATCGGGGAAACACAACCCCGAACCCTACAATCCCAGAGGTGAGTGGGGAACCCTCCACAAGCAGTTCAACACAGTGAGAGGAGCACCACCTGCACCTTCCACCCAATAGACGTCCTGCCTGCCCCAACCCTTGCCATCACCCCACTAAGTGCCCATCTAGGGCACCATCCCCCGCCACCCCCCCCTCTCTCCCCAGGACCTCCCATCTTCCCCAATTCTTCCCCACCCCCCTAGCCCTCCCATTCCTCCCATCCAGCCACCCAAGCCCTCTCTTCTCCCCCACCCCCAAGCCATCTCTTCTCCCCCACCCCCTAAGACCTCCCTTCTCCCCGACTCCACCTAAGCCCTCCCTTTTTCCTCTCTCCCTAAGCCCTCCCTTCCCCCACACCCCAACCCCTCCCTCCTCTTCTGCCTTCCCAAGCCCTATCTCGTCTCCCGCCCCATCAAGCTCTCCCTTCTCCCTCATCCGCCAAGCCTCCCCCTCTCACCTTCCCAAACATCCCCCTCCCCCCCAAGCCCTTCCTCCTCCACCACCCTCCCCATGCCAGATCCTCCCAGCACCCTCACACCCCAGATCCCCTAGGCCCTCCCATCCCGGTCCCTCCCTGTTTTCCTGCTTCAGGGGAATCAACAGAAACTGAGGAAGGACAGAAGAAAGTCAGTTTTAAGGTGATGTACTCGAACATAGATGGGATTACAGCAAGGCAAGTGAACTAAAGGAAAGAGCACAAGAAGTGAACCCAGATGTAATCGGACTCACAGAAACAAAACTCTCAGGAATCATAATGAATGTTATGCTACCCCAGGACTACACTGTAATAAGGAATGAGAGGGAGGGAAGGAAGGGGAGGAGGCAGAGTGGCCCTACAAATAAGAAAGGAATGGAGTTTCATGGAGATGGTTATCCTGGGCTGCAAGGGATTCAGAGACTACATAGCAGGCACCAAGATGATGGGAGGACCATGAATAGTAGTAGCAGTGATATATAACCCTCCACCAAATGACAGAAGATCTGTACAAGAGTATGACAACAACAACATGGCAGTTAACACTATAATTGAGAGGGCAGCCCCTGTTGCTTGTAGAAATAGATCTGCTCATCGTACAGGACTTCAATCAGGGAAGGATCGACTGGGAGAACGAGGAACTGCATGGAGGTGAGGATACAAGGACAGCTAAACTATTGGAGGTAGAGACAAGAAACTTCTTAAGCCAGCCCCCCTCCCCGCTCAGCTCGTTGTTGCCGTGAGGGGGGGCTTAGTGGGCGGCTGCCGGAGTGTGATGCTCCTTGGGACAGTCCTCTGTCCTTTTCTAGCCTTGTGCTTCTGCTGCCGTCCTCTCCAATTCTGCTGAGCACCTTTTCCTTTTCCTTCTGTTTCGTTTTTCTTCCCCCTCTTCTCCTATCTGCTTGCCGTTTCCTGCCGACCTTTTGCTTGTTCTGGTTCTTCCCTTGGACTTCTTCTATTTTGACGCCCGGGTGCTGGAGGAGGCATACTTTTGCACCCGTAGAATTGTAGTACCCAACGTCGAGAGCGAGGGGAACCTTTTATTGTCAATCCCTCTTTCGTCACTGAACCCGATCTCGACGGACTGTCGGTTCTTAAGGTGGCGTTTGTTGGGTGTATACTCACGACGCACCCCTAGGAGGCCCAGGCAAGATCGGCGATAGCTTCTTGTTGGGTGTCCTGCCTCTAATTGTGGCTCCATGGTGGGTGTGGGGGCACATTTGTGAATGAATTTTCCTTTTCGTAATGATGATATCCCCTGTTTTGACTGTTTCTGCTTTACCTTCTCAGGCTCGTGGGGTGGGCGACCAAGCCCCCGAGTCGGTCCGTGTTGGAAGACCGGGCTCTGTAGCCTCCGCTGCATTGGGCCCCGACCTTGCTCCTCCTTTGACCTCTCTGACTCCTACCCCTGGCTCCCCTCCCTCCTCTGTGGTTGGGTCGAGCCCCAAGCCCCCAGTGGTGACTACCTCGTCCCCTGGCGCGGCTCCATCTCTAGTTGTAACTACTGCGCCTTTTAACCCCTCTCTCTCTCTGGGGGTTCTCACCGCCGTCCTCGTCACGGCCGCCCTCGCTCGATTCCTTCCAGTTCTGCTACCTATCAAGCCTTGTTTGGTCTCGCTTCGTGGGCCAAATATCTTGATCTCCTCCCTCTTGATTCTGCGCCTCCTGACGATTTCTCCCTCCATCGACATCTCGTTGATTCCGTGGATGCCTCCATTACTTTCAACCCCACTCGTCTCGGTACACGTGTCGTTGCTGCTCCTTCTCAGGATGCTGCTTCCCGCTTGGCTGCCTTATCCTGCCTTGGCGAGACCCCTGTTCGGGTCTCGAAGAACGCTCAGTTGAATGCCAGTGTTGGCACTATTCTGCTCCTGCCCCATGTTGCAACCGGTGTTTGGGACCTGCACGACTGCCACGACGATATTCGACATATCCTTGCTGCCCAGGGCCATTCTATTCTCCGGTTGGACACGTTTATTCGTCCCCCTCGTGATAGTCGCCGTCAACCCCTCCGGTTGTGAAGACTACCTTTGATGGTAGGACCCTTCCACTCGGTCATTCTTGCTGGTGCCAGGTGCTCTGTCCAGGAGTACATTCCTTCTCATCGGCTCTGTAACAAGTGCTGGAGGTTTGGGCATGGTGCCCTCCGCTGCTCCAGGACTGTCTCTCTCTGTCCTTTGTGTGGTGGCGAAGGTCACTCTAAGTCGGAGTGCACTTCTCCCCAGGCTCTTTGCCTCAACTGCGGTGAGGCCCATCCTACCTTCTCCCATGCGTGTGTCCATTACAAGCTTGAGGCAGCCGTCCTCAACTTGAAGCACCAGGAGCGTTTATCTTTTCCTAAGGCGAGATGCCAGGTTCGCCGGCTCCCGCCTTATGCTAATATCTCTTATGCTCGCGTGTTGCGCTCTTCCTCTCCTCGTCCTTCCCACCTTCCTCAGACTCACAACCGTTTCCGGGCCTTGGACCCTGATAGGCCCACTGCCCCCTCCTCTGTTCCTTTGGGTTCTCTCCCGAAGGATCCACCTCCTGGTCCTCTGTCTGGGGTTCCCCTTCTTTCTACCCAGTCTGTCTTGTCTCCTGTGTCTTCTTCCTTGTCTCCCTCCGTTTCTCCTTCCCATCCTTCCCCTCCGTCTCTTGACTCTCCCCGCCACCTGTCGGTGCGGGCTGATGTCCATCGCTCTCCAAACGGCCGTCATGTGTGCTCTCCTTCAGCTTCTCCTGTTGAGACGCTAGAATCCGTTGCCCAGTACGTGGTTGCTGGGACACCTGTTTCTTTAAGTCAGAAGCGTAAGCCTGGCTCCTCTCCTTCCTCCTCCCCGGCGGGTAAGAAGGTTTCGCTTTCTTCCTCGGCCCCTACTTCTGCCACTCTCGCTCCTTCCCCTCCCATTTCGGTGGTTGCGCCCCCTGTTCCTGCTATGGAGGTTTCTTTAGCCCCCGCTTCCCTCTCGGTTGCTGCCCTTGCTGAGGTGCGCTCCCCTCTTTCTACCCCCCCTCTTCCTGCTGCTGTCCTTGACTGCTCCTCTCCATTGTCTCCTCCTCTTCCTCCTCCTCCGGACCCCGCCCGCCCACCTCTGACCTGTTCTCCCGTTTCCTTAACTCTGTCTTTGCTCAGTTTACCCATGCCCCCTAACCCTGACTTTGCTGACCCTGATATTCTTTAACGTGCTCTGTTGCACTTTCGCCTTTGTTTCTTCCTTGTTCTCTGTTTTTGTCCTATCTCTTCTCGTCGTTGTCCATTCTTTAATGGAACGTTCGAGGTTATTACGCCAATTTCCTCAAACTCCAACTTCTGATTTTGCGGTTTTCGCCCCTTTGTGTCTGTCTCCAGGAGCCGAAGCTTGGTGCTCGTCCTGGTCGTTTTCGTGGCTATTCCTTTCTCTCCCCCCCTCCCAGCCGTTGCTGGGACTTCTAATTCTTCTGCTCTCTTGATTCGTGCTGATGTTCCCTTTGTTCCTTTACTTTTTCCTTCGCCTCTCCATTGTTCTGCTGCTCGTATCTTTGTGGGGAAATGGTACACAGTTTGTTCCATTTATCTCCCCCCGAGTGTCCCTCATTCTCTTCCTGATTTGAAACACCTCCTAGACTCCTTGCCGGAGCCTGTGCTCCTGCTGGGTGACTTCAATTGTCATCATTCTCTTTGGGGTGACGTTCTGACGACTACCCGGGGTCGCCTTCTTGAGCTGTTGTTCCTCTCTTTCTTCCCTGTCTCTTCTGAATTCTGGTGAGCCCACTCATTTGGACTCTCGAACTCGCACCCTTTCCTGTCTTGATCTTTCTCTCTGCTCTTCTTCTCTTTACTTAGATTTCACGTGGCAGGTTCTTGATGACCTCCATGGAAGTGATCATTTCCCCATCCTTGTTTCCTTTTTCTCTTTTCGCCCTTCCCTCTCTTTCCTTAGGTGGCAGTTTGTTAAGGCGGACTGGACCCTATTTACTCTCAGTGCTTCTCTCTCTGACCTCTCCCTTCTGCCTCTCTCTCGCGCTCTCCTCCTTTTTCATGATACTGTCTTCAACGCTGCCCTCCGCTCTATTCCTCACTCTTCCTCTCGGGGTCCACGGAAGTGCGTTCCCTGGTGGAATGCGGACTGTGCTCGGGTTGTCCGCTGTAAGCGTGCAGCCTGGAAGAGGCACCGCCGTAGACAGATGACCGATTCTTTTCTTTTCTTTCGGAAAGCGAGTGCGGTGGCCCGTAGGGCCATCTGTACGGCTATACATGAATGTTGGGCATCTTATGTCTCAACAATTACGTCCGAAACTCTTCTGGCCCAGATCTGGAAGCGTATCCGCAAGATAGCGGGTAAGTTCGTTCCCGATGTTTCACCGGTCCTTCACCTCCATGATACTCTTGTGGCGGACCCGTTGCAGGTCGCTTCCGTACTGGGTTCCCACTTTTCTTCTGTTAGCTCTGGTCTTCATCTTCCCCAATTTTTCCTTCTTCGGAAACCTGTCCTTGAGTCTCGTCCTTTAGATTTCTGCACTCGTCTTCAGCTTCCCTATAATGATCCCTTCTCTCTCTCTGAACTTCGTTCTGCTCTGGCCCTCTGCGGTTCTACGGCGGCGGGCTCCGATGGTATTCATTATGAGATGCTTCGCCATCTCCCTCCGAGCACGTCTCAGTATTTACTGAGTCTTTATAATCGGATCTGGGAGTCGTCGTCAGTCCCTGAGGACTGGCTCGATGCCGTTGTCTTCCCTGTTCGCAAACCAGGGTCTCTGGTACTTCCTCTAAGGACTTTCGCCCTATTGCCCTCACAAGTTGTGTCTGCAAACTCTTTGAACGAATGGTTAACGTTCGTCTGATGTGGTTCCTGGAACACCATCAACTCCTCTCCCCTTCTCAATTTTGTTTCCGCAAGTGCCGCAGCACGACAGATGTCCTGGTGAACTTGGAGGTCTATATTCGTACTGCTTTTGCTGCGAAGACCTCCGTTGTTGCCGTCCTTTTTGACCTGGAAAAGGCTTACGACACCACTTGGCGGTATCATATTCTATCTCAACTTCATTCTTTTGGCTTTCGTGGTCGTCTCCCTCTCTTTCTCCGCAGCTTTCTCTCTCGTCGTTCCTTTCTGGTACGCCTTGGTACCGCTCTCTCTGCCTCTTTTCAGCAATACGAAGGTGTGCCCCAGGGTAGTGTTCTGAGCACTACTCTTTTTCTGGTTGCCCTCAATGGTGTTCTTTCCTCTCTTCCTTCAGGTGTCTTCTCCGCTCTCTATGTCGATGATCTTACCCTTTGCTGTCAGGGTGATGATTCGCTTCTCCTTCAGCGCCGGCTTCAACTTGCAATTGATGCCGTGTCGTCTGGGGCCACCGATCATGGCTTCAAGTTCTTTACTTCTAAGACTTGTGCTATGACTTTTACGTGGAAACGGGTCGTTCTTCGTCCCTCTTTGTCACTTTATGGTCATCCCCTTGACTACAAAGATTTCGCGAAGCTTTTGAGGTTATTCCTTGACACTCGTTTGTCTTGGTCTCCCCATATCTCTTACCTCCGTGTTGAGTGCTCTAAGGCCCTTACCCTCCTTCGGGTATTGTCCCATACTTCTTGGGGGGCAGATAGGCGCACTCTCCTTGCTTTACATTCCTCTCTCGTCCTGTCTAAGCTCGATTATGGTTGCCCTGCTTACTCATCTGCTTCTCCTTCTACTCTTCGCCGTCTTGATGCTTTGCACCATACTGGGTTGCGCCTCAGTTCTGGTGCCTTTCGTTCGACTCCCGTCCTTAGCTTGTATGTTGACACTGGCTTCCTGTCTCTCCAAGACCGCCGTGATTGCTACTGTCTTCGCTATCTTGCGCGGTCCTTACAACATCCTTCCTCTCGCCTCTGTCTTGCTTTAACTTTTACCCCTCCTGCGGTTCCTGTTCCTCGTCACCACCTCCCTCTTTCTGTCCGGTTATCTCGCCTACAGGACTCTCTTTCCGTTCGTATTTCTAATGTTTCTCCTCCTGTTGTTCCTTCTTTGCCCCCGTGGAGAGTCCCTCTTCTGCGGTTTTGTACTTCCTTGACCAATATCACTAAAGCTTTTACCCCTCCTACGGTTCTAAAACGCCTTTTCCTTGAGCACTTTTCTTCTCACTCCCGCTCCGTTTCTGTCTTCACCGATGGGTCTAAGTCTGCGGACGGTGTTGGCTACTCTGTTGTTTTTCCTGATCGCACTTATATGTGTCACTTACCTCCGGAGACTAGCATCTTTACAGCGGAACTTTATGCTATTCTCTATGCTCTTCGTCTCCTGCTTTCTCGTTGTCAGTCTTCCTTTGTAGTTGTTGTTGACTCTCGTAGTGCCCTCATGGCTCTCAGGTCCTTTAATCCGGTTCATCCAGTAGTTGTCGAGATCCAGCATTGGCTGTTTCTTGTTCACAGTAAATTTAAGTCAGTTGAGTTTTGTTGGGTTCCAAACCATATTGGTGTGTCTTTAAATGAGCGTGCGGATGCTGCCGCCAAGGAAGCTGTCCGCTCCTGTCCCATCTCTCGTAAAGGTATTCCGTATTCCGACTTTTACCCAGTTATCCACTCCTCCGTCCTTACCCGTTGGCAGGCTTCTTGGTTATCTGTTACTGGTAACAAACTACGTACTCTTAAATATTGTGTTTCCTCGTGGCCGTCCTCCTACCACCGTAACCGGCGATAGGAAACAGCTCTGGCGAGGTTGCGTATTGGCCATACTCGCTTAACCCATGGTCACTTGATGGAGCGCCGCCCTGCTCCTTATTGTCCTAGTTGCATTGTCCCTCTTACGGTCGTGCATGTCCTTCTTGAATGTCCTGACTTCCAGGACGAGCGTGTGTCTTGCTTTCCGACCGCCCCTCGCGGTCACCTGTCTCTCAATAGAATTCTTGGTGACTCGGATACTTTTGATATCGTACGCCTTATGCGTTTTTGTTCTCGTATTGGCATCCTTGGTGATATTTAGCGCCCTCTAATTATTTTGCGCATTTGATGGTGCTACATAGCCTTCCCGGTTTGGTGCCTTCTTTTGATAATTACTTACTTCTTAAGCCAGCATGTCAGGGAACCTCTGGCATTCCGAAAGGGAAACTATGAGAAGATAAGAAAATTCCTAACATGGGAAACAGAGTTCAGGGGAAACATGGCCCAAGACATGATGGATTACATCACGCAGAAGTGTAAGGAGGCAGCAGACAAGTTTGTCCCGGTCCAAAAGGAAAACAACGAAATGCAGATGAGAAACCCATGGTTTAACCAGAGATGTAGGCTAGCTTAACGGCAAAGTAAAAAGGCGTGGAGAAACTATAGAAATAACAGGACTCTTGAGAGCAGAGAAATACCAGAGCGCTAGAAATGATTGTCAGGTTGAGAAGAGAGGCAGAAGGGTAATACGAAAATGACATCGCAAGCATGGCAAAGACTCGACCTAAATTGCTGCACAGTCACATCAGGAGAAAAACAACAGTAAAGGAACAGGTAATGACATTGAGGATAGGGGCAGACAGATTCATTATAAACGACAAGGAAGTGTGTGAGGAACTGAATAAGAAATTCCAGGTTTTCATCTTAGAGCAATGAGTTCTAGAGATAATAGAGGGAATAGAACAAATCCACAAGGGCCGTGGAGTTATGTAGAGGGAATAGTTAATCAGGCACCACTAGAAGAATTTAAGATTACCAGTGGGGATGTAAGAAAGCTTTTGCTAGAGTTGGATGTGACAAAGGCTATAGGCCCAGATGGAATCTCCCCTTGGATACTGAAGGAAAGAGAGTTTAAGCACTGTGCCTACCACTCTCCATAGTGTATAACAAATCAATGGCAACAGGGAAACTGCCAAAAATTTGGAAGACGGCTAATGTAGTCCCGATATACAAGCAGGGGGATAGACAAGAGGCACTGAAATACAGGCCAGTGTTCCTAACCTGCATACCATGCAAGCTGATGGAGAAGATTATGCGAAAAAAGCTAGCGGAACATCTGGAATGGAAGAACTTCGTAACACAACATCAACATGGGTTCAGGGATGGCAAGTCCTGCCTAACAGGATTAACTGAGTTCTACGACCAGGCAACAAAACTCAGGCAAGAAAGAAAGGGGTGAGCAGACTGCATATTTTTGGATTGCCAGAAAGCCTTTGACACAGTACCACACACGAGGCTAGAGCAAAAGCTGGAGATGCAGGCTGGAGTGAAATGGAAGGTACTCCATTGGATAAGAGAGTACCTAAGCAATAGAAGACAGCGAGTCACTGTGAGAGGTGAAGTCTCAGATTGGCGAGACGTTACCAGTGGAGTTCCTCAGGGGTCAGTCCTTGGACCTATACTGTTTCTGATATATGTAAATGATCTCCCAGAGGGTATAGAATCGTTCCTCTCATTGTTTGCTGATGATGCAAAAATTATGAGGAGGATTAAAACAGAGGAAGACAGTATGAGGCTACAAGAAGACCTAGACAGACTGAATGAATGGTCCAACAAATAACTATTAAAGATCAACCCGAGTAAATGTAAGTAATGAAACTAGGTGATGGAAACAGGCCAGACACAGGATACAGAATAGGAGATGAAGTACTTCATGAAACGGAAAGAGAGAAAGATCTAGGACTTGATATCACACCAAACCTGTCTCCTGAAGCCCACATAAATAGAATTACATCTGCGGCATATGTGAGACTGGCTAACATCAGAACAGCCTTCAGGAACCTGTGTAAGGAATAATTCAGAACCTTGTATACCGCATATGTAAGATCAATCCTGGAGTAAGCGGCCCCAGCATAGAGCCCATACCTTGTCAAGCACAAGACGAAGCTGGAAAAAGTTCAGAGGTATGCCACTAGACTAGTTCCAGAACTAAGAGGCACGAGTTACGAGGAAAGGCTGCGTGAAGTGCACCTCACGACATTGGAAAACAGAAAAGTAAGGGGAGACATGATCACTACCTACAAAATTATCAGAAGTGCACCTCACGACACTGGAAGACAGAAAAGTAAGGGGAGACATGATCACTACCTACAAAATTATCAGAGGACATGTTTAACACTGGTGGTACGCGAACAAGGAGACACAGGTGGAGACTGAGTACCCAAATGAGCCACAGGGACGTCATAAAGAACATTTTCAGTGTCAGAGTAGTTAACAGGTGGAATGCATTAGGCAGTGTTGTGGTGGAGGCTTACTCCATACACAGTTTCAAGTGTTGATATGATAGAGCCCAATAGGCTCAGGAATCTGTACACCTGTTGATTGACGGTTGAAAGGCGGGACCAAAGAGCCAGAGCTCAACCCCTGCAAGCTCAACTAGGTGAGTACACACACACACTCACACACACACACACACACACACACACACACACACACACACACACACACACACACACACACACACACACACACACACACACACACAAACACACACACACAAATGGGACAGGAGTCATTGCTGTAAACACCCGATGTTTGGAGAGGCGGGATCCAAAAGTCAATGCTCGATCCTGCAAGCACAAATAGGTGAGTACACACATACACAGGTGAGATGAGCCATTGATACGCTAGGACATACGTGAACTAGGACACAAGAGAGCTAGGATGAGCTAGAACACAGTTGAGATAGGGTGAGCTAGGACACAGGTGAGCTAGGACACAGGTGAGCTAGGACACAGGTGAGCTAGGGTGAGCTAGGACACAGGTGAGCCAGGGGTGTCTAGGACACAGGTGAGCTAGGGTGAGCTAGAACACAGGTGAGACTGGGTGATCTAGGACACAGGTGAGTGAGCTAGGACACAAGTGAGTTAGGCTGAGCTAGGACACAGGTGAGCTAAGACACAGGCGAGCTAGGATGAACTTGGACACAGGTGAGCTAGGATGAGCTAGGACACAGGTGAGCCAGGGTAAGCTTGGACACAAATGAGCTAGGGTGAGCTAGGACAGGGGTGAGCTAGGAGACAGGTGAGCCAGAGTAAGCAAGGTCACAGGTGAGCTAGGACACGGGTGAGCTACGACACAGGTGAGCTAGGACACAGGTGAGCTAGGACACGGGTGAGCTACGACACGGGTGAGCTAGGACACAGGTGAGCTAGGGTGAGCCAGGACACAGGTGAGCTAGGACACAGGCGAGCTAAGGTCAGCAAGGACACAGGTGAGCTAGGATGAGCTAGGACACAGGTGAGCAAGAGTGAGCTAGGACACAGGTGAGCTAGGGAGAGCTAGGACACAGGTGAGCTAGGACACTGGTGACCTTGGGTGAGCTAGGACACAGGTGAGCTAGGGTGAGCTAGGACACGGGTGACCTAGGGTGAGCTAGGACACAGGTGAGCCAGGGTGAGCTAGGACACAGTTGGGCTAGGGTGAGTTAGGTCACAGGTGAACTAGGACACAGGTAAGCTAGGATGAGCTGGGACAACAAGCGAGCTAGGACACAGGTGAACTAGCGTGAGCCAGGACACAGGTGAGCTAGGGTGAGCTAGGACTAGGGTGAGCTAGGACACAGGTGAGCTAGGGTGAGCTAGGACACAAGTGAACTAGGGTGAGCTAGGACATAGGTGAGCTAGGGTGAGCTAAGACAGAGGTGAGCTAGGACACAAGTGAGCTAGGGTGAGCTAGGACATAGATGAGCCAGGGTGAGCTAGGACACAGGTGAGCTAGGACACAGGCGAGCTAGGGTGAGCTAGGACAAAAGCGAGCTAAGACAAAGGCGAGCTAGGATGAGCTAGGACACAGGTTAGCTAGGGTTAGCTAGGACATAGGTGAGCTACGACACAGGTGAGCCAGGGTGATCTAGTACACAGGTGAGCATGGGTGACCTAGGAAATAGGTGAGCTTGGGTGAGCTAGGACACGTTTGAGCTAGGACACAGGTGAGCTAGGGTGAGCTAGGACACAGGTGAGCTAGGACACAGGTGAGCTTGGGTGAGTTAGGACACGGGTGAGTTAGGGTGAGCTAGGACACAGGTGAGCCAGGGTGAGCTAGGACATAGATAAGCTAGGGTGAGCTACGACACAGGTTAGCTAGGGTGAGCTATGACATAGTTGAACTAGGACATAGGTGGGCTAGGGTGAGCTAGGACACAGGTGAGCTAGGGTGAGCTAGGACACAGGTGAGCTAGGACACAGGTGAGCTAGGGTGAGCTAGGACACAGGTGAGCTAGGACACAGGTGAGCTAGGGTGAGTAAGGACACCGGTGAGCTAGTGTAACAAACTAGGCTGTTGTAAGAATTATCCAGAAGGTTCCATAAGTCGTGTAAGGACCTGACCTCTCAACGCGCATTCCTCTGGGGATTAGCAAGTCTGAGTCACAAAATGGTGGACGTCTTTGTTTATAGTTTCGTATAATGAATCATTCTGTAGTACTCAGTATTTTAGAGAAATTAGCCTTTATTCATTTTGTATTAAAATTGTATTGTATAATAATACTGGGTACAATATCAAGAGTATTCTAATTATTAGGAGAATGAGTTTAAGTCATCATCAGTGACGTCACTATCCATGACTAGACCTCGGCGCGGAAGAATTTGAGTGACCTGGCGGTCACAGGTCACAACAGTTTCCACATTCAGTAATTCTCAAAGTTCAAATAACAATTTTGGGGATCGGGAATAGCTCTTCCTTAAGAGGCTTGTGTAATTTAACTTCAGTAAAATATTTCAACCAATCTGGATCAATTCAGTACAAACAGAGGTTAATTATTAAACTTAAGCCTTGCTAGTAACTTGGTAAAACTTAGACTATGCGGAAGGATACAATGCTCTAGTCTGGGGAAGACCAGATGAGGAGACATTAGTGTGGGCTCGAGATCAACTGGGGGAGGTCAACCATCTCACCTCTCCCCCCCAAGACCAGCACTCCACCCAAGCTGGTCAACTTAGAGGTATAGTTGCTATTGTTATTTATAGGGATAGTCAATTCATTGCCGATCTGGTCAATTAGGGAGTGTTCAAGTAGGGAGTGTTAACAATTTAGATTTTGCTTAATTTTGAATCAATTAATTAGTTAATAATCTGCATTTTCATTATTTCCATTTGTTTGTTGTATGTATGTGAATTGGTCCTTGTCATTTGGTCTCCACGAGGCAGAGTTGAATTGGGCGTCGATTCTAACATCGAATCGCATTTCATCATTCCCGTTTAATTAATTCCACACTTAAGATCTTAAAGGGTATCGGTTATAGTGGGGATCAAGCCCCAAGGTTGATTAATTAGCATGATCGATCCAGACCTCGATCATTACTCAGTGTTACTGGTCTGGTGGTGGCGGCGGAGGCGACTCTAGGGTTTTGCTCAAAGCCTATGTCACGTCATACGGGTTGTAGAATCCTAAGTCGGTCAATCGTCTTAGGACCACGTGGCGTGGAGTCGGTATTAGTAAAAGTTTTGGAGTCCCTTGGTAGAGAATAAAAAGTAAGAATACGGGTAGAGGGGGAAAAGGAGGGAAGATCATTCGAGAACACCCCCCCCCCCGTGTTACACTAGGACACAGGTGAGCTAGGGTGAGCTACGACACAGGTGAGCCAGGGTGATGTAGGACACAGGTGAGCATGGGTGACCTAGGAAATAGGTGAGCTAGGACACGTTTGAGCTATTACACAGGTGAGCTAGGACACAGGTGAGCTAGGACATAGGTGAGCTTGGGTGAGTTAGGACACGGGTGAGTTAGGGTGAGCTAGGACACAGCTAGCCAGGGTGAGCTAGGACATAGGTAAGCTAGGGTGAGCTACGACACAGGTTAGCTAGGGTGAGCTATGACATAGTTGAACTAGGACATAGGTGGGCTAGGGTGAGCTAGGACACAGGTTAGCTAGGGTGAGTAAGGACACCGGTGAGCTAGTGTAACAAACTAGGCTGTTGTAAGAATTATCCAGAAGGTTCCATAAGTCGTGTAAGGACCTGACCTCTCAACGCGCATTCCTCTGGGGATTAGCAAGTCTGAGTCACAAAATGGCGGACGTCTTTGTTTATAGTTTCGTATAATGAATCATTCTGTAGTACTCAGTATTTTAGAGAAATTAGCCTTTATTCATTTTGTATTAAAATTGTATTGTATAATAATACTGGGTACAATATCAAGAGTATTCTAATTATTAGGAGAATGAGTTTAAGTCACCATCAGTGACGTCACTATCCATGACTAGACCTCGGCGCGGAAGAATTTGAGTGACCTGGCGGTCACAGGTCACAACAGTTTCCACATTCAGTAATTCTCAAAGTTCAAATAACCATTTTGGGGATCGGGAATAGCTCTTCCTTAAGAGGCTTGTGTAATTTAACTTCAGTAAAATATTTCAACCAATCTGGATCAATTCAGTACAAACAGAGGTTAATTATTAAACTTAAGCCTTGCTAGTAACTTGGTAAAACTTAGACTATGCGGAAGGATACAATGCTCTAGTCTGGGGAAGACCAGAGGAGGAGACATTAGTGTGGGCTCGAGATCAACTGGGGGAGGTCAACCATCTCACCTCTCCCCCCCAAGACCAGCACTCCACCCAAGCTGGTCAACTTAGAGGTATAGTTACTATTGTTATTTATAGGGATAGTCAATTCATTGCCCATCTGGTCAATTAGGGAGTGTTCAAGTAGGGAGTGTTAACAATTTAGATTTTGCTTAATTTTGAATCAATTAATTAGTTAATAATCTGCATTTTCATTATTTCCATTTGTTTGTTGTATGTATATGAATTGGTCCTTGTCATGTGGTCTCCACGAAGCAGAGTTGAATTGGGCGTCGATTCTAACATCGAATCGCAATTCATCATTCCCGTTTAATTAATTCCACACTTAAGATCTTAAAGGGTAT
This sequence comes from Procambarus clarkii, assembly GCF_040958095.1. Classification (NCBI taxonomy): domain Eukaryota; kingdom Metazoa; phylum Arthropoda; class Malacostraca; order Decapoda; family Cambaridae; genus Procambarus; species Procambarus clarkii. Next base: position 50,566,684 of record NC_091152.1, on the reverse strand, counting down.
CGGTTATAATGGGGATCAAGCCCCAAGGTTGATTAATTAGCATGATCGATCCAGACCTCGATCATTGCTCAGTGTTACTGGTCTGGTGGTGGCGGCGGAGGCGACTCTAGGGTTTTGCTCAAAGCCTATGTCACGTCATACGTGTTGTAGAATCCTAAGTCGGTCAATCGTCTTAGGACCACGTGGCGTGGAGTCGGTTTTAGTAAAAGTTTTGGAGTCCCTTGGTAGAGAATAAAAAGTAAGAATATGGGTAGAAGGGGAAAAGGAGGGAAGATCATTCGGGAACCCCCCCCCCCCTCCCCGTGTTACACTAGGACACAGGTGAGCTAGGGTGAGCTAGGACACAGGGTGAGCTAGGACACAGGTGAGCTAGGACAAAGGCGAGCTAGGATGATCTAGGACACAGGTTAGCTAGGGTGAGCTAGGACACAGGGTGAGCTAGGACACAGGTGAGCTAGGGTGAGCTAGGACAAAGCCGAGCTAGGATGAGCTAGGACACAGGTTAGCTAGGACATAGGTGAGCTACGACACAGGTGAGCCAGGGTGATCTAGGACACAGGTGAGCATGGGTGACCTAGGAAATAGGTTAGCTTGGGTGAGCTAGGACACGTTTGAGCTAGGACACAGGTGAGCTAGGACACAGGTGAGCTAGGGTGAGATAAGACACAGGTGAGCTAGGACAGTCCCTGGTCAGCCAGTCCCAGGCGTCTACTGCTGTGTACGTGTAATTACGGGTCGTGGCTTCAATTGTTGACGCGTTATTAACTGGCCGGGCACTATAGAACACGTGGATGAGTAATTGTTAACTGTTAACCGGGTATCAACATAATTCTTGTCGATAAAAACTCCCTAGTCACTACCACTTGATAGAGAATAAAGTCCCTTGGTAGGGAATAAAAAGTAAGAATACGGGTAGAGGGGGAAGAGGAGGGTAGATCATTCGAACCCCCCCCCCCTGTGTTACACTAGGACACAGGTGAGCTAGGGTGAGCTAGGACACAGGCGAGCCAGGGTGAGCTACGACACAGGTGAGCTATGGTGAGCTAGGACACAGGTGAGCTAGGACACAGGTGAGCTAGGACACGGGTGAACTAGGGTTAGCTAGGACACAGGTGAGCTAGGACAGAGGTGAGCCAGGGTGAGCTAGGACACAGGTGAGCTAGGGTGAGCTAGGACACGGGTGAGCTAGGACACAGGTGAGCTAGGGTGAGCCAGGACACAGGGGTAACATACTCACCATTGTCAGAGGCCTCCAGCTGGTAGAACGGGTCGTCCATATTCTTGTCTGGAAAAGATAACACCATAAATATGTTTCTATAAGAATTGATGAATATACAATCAATACAGATTATGTCTCTTTACCTGCAATGTTGCAGCGTGTATGGGGTTATTTAGAGATTTAGTCGCTTATACATCCATACACACACGCGCATACATGTACTCCTGCACACATACACCCACACTTTCACAGAGACCAAAGAGCCAGAGCTCAACCCCCGCAAGCACAACTAGGTGAGTAGAGTGGTAGTCTCCAAGCTAAAGTACTTTCCTCCCTCAATCACACACTCCCACTGTACCTCGCACTCTCACACAGTTGTTGGGTTTCTGGGGCTTGACTCAGATATTCAATTATTTGATTATTGTATTTAAAAAAATCGAAGGATCACCCACTGTTGAGAAAAGAGGGAAAACGAATAATAGTGGTCATTAGAATGACACTAGAGAACCAGTGTCTATGGAAACTAATTAAATGAATAATCACTAGAAAATAATGAATAGACTGTATTATTAATTAATTAAAGTCAAAGCTTCAAATATCAACATTGGGGGGTATTTCTAGAATTCAAATATATCTACGAACCAGTGTGGTTCGTCACTAGTTCATTGTTGAGTTAATAACATAGTAAATCTAAACTACAATAGATTCAAAGATATGATAACTCAAATTATGAATATTAAAGATTATGAATTACTGAGCAACAGTCAGAGCAAAACACATTAATTACCAAATCATCATTTCTGGCAATAATTTATTCAATTTAAAGATCCTATATGAATTATATAGAAATCAGTAATAATATTAGATAAATTTGTATGAAAAAAATGTCTTAGCTGTAAGACGATTTCTGTAACGCCATTTCTTCATTCGTCCTCGTGGTCACAGGATCCCAATAAAGAAAGAACCTGAGGTGAATATCACGAATGATGAGAAACAACTTGTCGACTCCTCGTATACACGCTGAAATCAGAGAAATTTAAGTAGCATTTGATTAGGCTACGATTTATTTCATATATTCATGAAAACGGAGAAATTGTTGAAATTCAACTAACGTTGTGTATTAGGTATCCTTGCTGTATAACGACTGACTACTCACAAATATACAATCTAGGATGATGCATCAAACGAGAATGGTATACTTAACATGAGCGTATCAAATACTGAGGTCTGCCGAAACCGCGTCAGCGAGTCCCAGGCGTCTACTGCTGTGTACGTGTAATTACGGGTCGTGGCTTCAATTGTTGACGCGTTATTAACTGGCCGGGCACTATAGAACACGTGGATAAGTAATTGTTAACTGTTAACCGGGTATCAACGTAATTCTTGTCGATAAAAACTCCCCAGTCACTACCACGTGTCTCACCACTCTTCACGCCAGGGATGCCTCTTGACCAATGGCGTCTCTGCCTTCCCTCAACTTGTCTCTTGCATTCACCACAGAAATTATTAATCACGAATAATTCTTTTCCGCGCAATTATGGATGTAATACGTTAATGAGAACTGGGTTGCAATTATAGGGACTTAAATATTATCATATTCTCGTTTAATGGTGTTAAACGAGAAATGGAGAAGATTTTATTCTCTCCATGGCATTCACACGTAACAAATAAAACTGCTACTTGATAATAATTTCAGTTAATAACTCTTGGTTTTGGATTATTGGGAGTTATATTATCCGTAGGTAATTATTACACGGAATACTCATAATTTTAGAGAACCACATTCAATTCTCTAACACATTGGTAATAAATGTGTCTAACTAGACATTATCTGACGCAATGTTGCTACTTGATTTCATGAGAATTGTAACACTAATAAGCAGATGAAATGGTTTAATTTATGTTGACACTACCGTTAGTGAGATTAATAACTACTGTAGTTAGTATATAATGATGATGATGTATTATAATACAATAGTAGTTTATTAGCGTTGAAAATTTCCAACATAACTCCCGGAGGAGAAAACTTGGGTCGCAGTGCAATGTTGAGTACTGACATACCTCTCCCGAAGTTAATATTAATGTTAGTACACACATAACGGATGTCCCGTAATTGTCAAGGACATACAAGAATTTAAGTCTTGTAAAGGAACTCATGTTAAATGAAAACATGGAATTGGGAATCGTCTAAAGTTAATGACTACTAAAGCCTACAATGTGCTCCTTGACTGGTGTCGCTATGACATGTAAAGTTTATGTTACTAAGTCTTAAAGTTATGCAAACTCATAGATGCTCTAAATGAAATAATGTTATAGTTGATAGCCTACACAAACAAATTAAGAATTAAAGCATACAATTTAAAGTAACTGAGAATCCACGGTGAGGTGGATGTCTTGGGTCATTGTGACTTGTAACTGATTTGTTACTTGACATCACAACACAGCATCATCATGATTATTCAAATTGGATGGGAATTTATTTGCTCTTAGTCAGAGCTATAATAGGCTTGTAGTTTCCGTTTGCATTGTTGAGTAGCTGCTCTAGTGGGGCGGGTGCTCGGTGGATCAGAATTGTTGTCCTCAGAAACTGTTGGTGAAGCTGGTTCTGATAAACACTCTCGTTCTGCTAATTCGAGAGGTACCAACTTCTCTAATGTTTTTAGGGTAGTGTTCCCTCGGCACAAAACCCGTACTACTCTCAGGATGCCTTGGTGATCTGGGTGGATAGCAACAATTTTGCCTATAGGCCACTCTGACCTTGGTCCATCACTGTCAACCAATACTAGGTCTCCTGGTTTGAGTTGAACTTTATTATAGGGGCTCGAAACTCCATAATGGTACTCTCGTAGAGCTGTGAGGTACTCTCGCGTCCATACCTCATTCCACCTTTCAATTACTCTCGAGAGATGTTGGTAACTTTCTACGATGTCACTCCTGGTTACATGGGAAGGGTCGACGGGGTCCTCTTCTGCCAAAGGTATCAGAGGGCTCAGCAGGCCTCCATGTATTAAATGTGAGGGACTCAGAGGCTCTCTGCGAGAAATCATCTGATAGGTAAGTTAATGGGCGATTGTTGACTCGCGCCTCAATTTCCACGACGAGTGTTTGGAGTTCGGAGTAACTAATTTTCTGTCGATGCAAGGTCTTCCTTAAACATTTCTTGACAGTCCCTATCATACGTTCGTAGAACCCACCTTGCCAGGGGGCTCTGGGAGCAATAAATTTCTAGTGGCATTGTCGTCTCTGCAGGACAGACTGCACTTCTGGATGATTCCATATCTCTCATAGGCAGGCTTCTCCTGCCACAAAATTTGAACCATTATCAGATATCATTAGTTTGGGACAGGATCTGCGAGCTGCAAATCTACGAAAAGCTTGGATGAAGGCTTCGGCACTCATGTCAGAAGTCACTTCTAGATGTACGCCTCGTGTGGTAGCACACGTGAAGAGGCAAATATAAGCTTTCACTGGTATCTTATCTGGGTTGCCAGTGAGAAGCAAGGCTCCTGTGTAATCGACACCAGTGGTCTCAAAGGGACGAAGATGAACTACTCTCTCCTTAGGGAGTGGTGAAGGTCCTGGGTAAGGACACACTCGATCGTCGTATCTTTTGCAGATTACACAGAACTTAATAATTGATTTGACAGTTTGACGACCTTGAGGAAGCCAATATTTCTGTCTGAGGTCGGTGAGAGTGTCTAACACTCCGCCATGCAAAGTACCATATTGATGGTGATGTAAAACTAGAAGTTTTGTAATAATGTGGTGACGTGGTAGAAGGATCGTATTCTTTGTATCCAAATCAATTTTTGCATGAAGCAAACGTCCTCCACACCTTAATATATTATGAGTGTTGGTATCATACCAGACACCTAGAGACTTGGTTAATTTATCTGGAAGATTTTCATATTCACTTCCATATGTCTCTTGTTGTGCACGTTTGATCCAGTAGAGGATAGGATTGGGAAACTTATGTCTGATTCCTATCTTAGCAAGAAAGTCAAACACATGTGCTGTCACTCTTAATAACTTACTCAAGTTAGAATAATTGTGAGGATTAATAGCAGCTGTTCGATGAGATTCTGGTTCTTTCATGGGAGTAGTGATACTGGTCACTATGACTTGTGGCTTCTGTTTGGGCCACTGACCACTAACAAGCCATGAAGGTCCATTGAACCACATCGAAGACTTGATTAGTTGTTTTAATGTTAACCCTCGTGATAAGTAATCTGCAGGATTGTCCTTAGTGGGGACATGTCTGAATTTATATCCAGCAGATAATTCATGAATTTCCCTAACGCGATTACTAACGTAGGGAGTTTTATTGTTGTTATTTCTTACCCATTGTAAGACTGCCTCATTGTCTGACCACACTACGATTTCACCAAAGTGGAAAAATTTTGAGTGTCTTGGTCAGGCAATGAGCCAATCTCACTCCCACCAGTAATGCAGTTAACTCCATTTGAGGTAAAGATCTCTTCTTGATTGGAGCAACTCTTGCTTTAGATGTGAGTAAAATTGATTGTGTACTATTGACTAAGTAGCCTGCAGCGCCATACACTTTGCCAGAGGCATCACAAAAAACGTGCAAATTTGTGGGTAAGTTTTGTCCTGAAGCATTACGAGGAAATTTCAAAACACCTAATTGATTGAAATCCGTTGTGAGTATCTGCCATTTATCTTGCAACTCAATTGGCAACGGATCATCCCATTCCATATGTTTCTGCCAGCATTCCTGCATGAGGAGTTTGCCCCTTATTAATATGGGACTAAGTAAGCCTAAAGGGTCAAATGGTTGACTGACATACAAGAGTAATTTTCTCACGGTAAGGGTTGAATTATTGGTTTGTACTGACTTGACATTCATCTCGTCAGTACTTGTGTTCCATTCCATGACCAAAACCTTTAATTGATTAGGCACCTGATAACCCAGAAATTCTTTCTCGATTATCTAGTTTAATGATTTTTTGTTTGAGGCCCATGATTGTAGTGGCATATTGGCTCCTAATAACTCACGGTTAGCCTCATGGTAAATTTCTACCAATTTGGATTTGTCATTTGTAGTTCTCTGGAAATTATCGACATACAAGTTGTCACTGATCTCGGTTTTATAAGGGCTATTTGACTTCCTCAAATGTGTATCTAATGTGGCTTGAAGTAGAAACGGGGAGGAAGTCGCTCCGAATAGCACAGAGGCAAACCGGTAGGTTATGACATCACTGTTCGGATCCAGTGGGTCCTTAATCCAGAGAAATTTGGTGTAGTTACAATCCTCTTCTTGCAATCCTACTCTAAGGAAAGCTTTACTGATATCAGCAGTATAAGCGAAAATACCAGTGTGGAATCATAATAGTACATCATGTAGCCTTTGTGTTAGGCTAGGTCCTGTTTGGAGACATTCATTCAAGGACACGCTGTTTGCCTTCACTTTGGCACTACAGTTGAAGACAATACGTATTGGCGTTGTCAATGAATCTTTCACCACAGTGTGATGGGGTAAATAGTGACCTATTTTTCGGTCATCATTATCTACAACTTGGAAAAATTTACTATTGAGTTGTTGTTGAATTAATAGATGATACATGTTCAATTTGTCTGGCTGTTTCTTCAGTCGTATTAATTGAGACTGTAATTGAGAGGCTGCCATGAAATAATTAACTGGAAGTTGTGGATGATTTAACTTCCAGGGCAGTCTCACCCAGTATTGTTTGTCCTTATAGACAACTGTATCCAGATATTGCTGGTAAGTCCACATATCATCAGGGCTTGGTTGTTCAGGGACAATACCTAATGTGTCTAAATCCCACAGACGATGTACAGGTGGATTAGACTCATTATCTTCAGATATTTCTCTGAAATATAGGGGTGACTGTTCCAAGCCTAGTCACGCCACTATTGTATTGTTAGATTGTTGGTTGGTTGACGCTGGGTTTTGTTGGAAAAGCACCGGTCCAGTAAGCAACTTGCCTCCAGCAGATGACAACAAATTCATTCAATGTTCTCTGGTGCATCCCGTTATAAATTTATAATAATGGTCAGTGCCTATAAGTATACCAACATCAGTGAGGCAGTCAGAATTTATTTTGTAGTCTGCTAGCCTCATGCGGTTTCGTTTAAGATATCCCGCAGTGCGAGCTAGTCCTGTGACCTGCAGGTCTGAAGGAAGTTTATCTACTACTACCGCTTGTATTGGACTAGTCGAAGATCCAAGTCTCACTAACACCTTGACTACTTGGTATTCATGAGGTCCACTATTAGTCTAGAATCCAGAGATATTCAGTCTCACACTTTTGGCGGGTTTTAATTTTAACTGCTCGACTAATTGTTGTGTGATGAAGGTTTTCTGTGATCCTTGATCAAAGAGACCTCTAGTGTTAACTCTAGATTTCCTGTCAATTAGTTTGAGTTGAGCTGTAGGCAGAGTGGTATGCCTGACTCAGTAGCAAGTACATTTATTTCTTGATGTACCTTGCAATATTGTACTGTGGTAGAATTCATAGAATTCTCCCCAGTTGTCATAGATTGTGTAGAAGTTTTTCTACATAAGGCATAATGATGTACACCTTTGTTGCATCTACAGCATAACCGTAGATGCACTACACATTTACTGGGATCATGAGAACCCATGCACCTGGTGCATCTGTGTAATTCTTGTAGCCGTTTAATCCTGGTATTAAACTTAGGATAAACAGTGCTTTTGTAGGTGACATGTTCTTGTTCACAGAACAGACACTTTCTCTCTCTGGCTGAGTTTGTCCTTTTAGTGGACATATCAGTTGTAACGTCAGAGGGAGATACAGAATAAATACCTACACTACCACTCCTTTTTCCAGTGGATGGAGTAGTCTTAGGTTTGAATTTATTGGACTTATTCAAAGTCGATTTGGGTTTGCCTGAGTTGGCAATGTTTGGTGGTTTAGACTCAGGTTTAATCTTATCATGAGTCTTCAACCTGTTAACCGTTATTCTCAGTCCCTCGAATATTTGCTCGAGAGTGAGAAACTCGGTTTTATAGTGTGAGCAGATTTCTGCAAAGATATTTCGAGGCAATTTCCTCTGCAAAAGTAACTTGATTGACCATTCTGAGGCTGGTACATCAACTTTAGTACCTAAGGCCTTCACTAGAGACTCTACTTCTAGCCTGAAGCTTTGAAGTGAGTCTGGTCTGTTACTTGATGCATTCAGATCCAGCAACTGGTAATAAGGGTTAGTTATACTCAACTCCTTGTTGCAATAGTTCAACTTTAGCAGTTTTATAGCTTCCTCATAATTATTCTCAGTGAGAGCTAGGTTATTTATGCCCTGTTTAGCCTCCCCTTTGAGAAGACTAATCAGGTATGAGAATTTAGAAATCCTGTCAAGAGAAGATTTCTTATGTATATGAACTTCAAATGAAGTCCAAAATGTGTCCCAATTTTCTTCATCCAGCCCTGCAAATGTAGGTAAGTCTAAGTAGGTAGACGAACCTCAGGTAATTGATTACTGGATTGAGACATAGTATTATTTGCATTAGATTTAGATTGTGTTACTATATTGGATAGTATGTCAAATTTATCTTGAGTCTCATCTTTATACTGAGAAATATCTGCTATAATTTGATCTATTTCCTCAGGATCAGTTTCATTGGCATTCAGTAGGTTGAAATAAGACTGGCTTGTAGATCTAACTTGATCAAATTTGAGATCAGCTACTCTCACTGATGTTTCTAGTCGATAGTAATCAATGGGAGTTGCTTTAGACAAGGTATCAGACTTATTAATTAGTCTAGTTAAATGACCTTTGAGGCCAATATAGGTTCTCCTTAATTGTTCAGGAGTAGCCATGGTGGCTTTAAGTCCAAATTTCATAGGACTTGAATAAGTGTTACTAATGAAGCTTGGGTACTTGCTCATTAGTTGACAAGTAATATTGAGTATAGCCTAAATTAATATGGCTAAATTACACACTGTACCTCACTCGAGGTTGAATGTACCTACCTAACAATAAGTAGCTAAGGATTTTGAGCAGTGCTTGAACTTCACCATTAACTTTCTTCCCGCTAGCTCATCTTTATCACCATTAGATGTAATGGTGATTATTCAGCAGCACTCAAAATGCATACACACAAATAATTAATATGGATATACTCTAATCAGAGTTACCATAAAGTTTGAATCCCACCCTTGATAGGGTCAGCACAAGAATGTATAATGTATGTACTACTAACTAGTTCAAGACTAGTTGTAAGAATTTCTACCTAAGAAACTACGAATTTATTTAGTCTGCATTTGTGCCAAATTCAGCACAATCACAGCCTAAATTCCTACCTAATAAAGGTTGGCATAGATTAATTTGTGGTGCAATAATGTGAATATATAGTTGTGCTGTGTTTTGGGGATTTTTAGATTTTATAGTTTATATAAAGGTGCACTTGCAAACACAGGTGAAAATGCAATTATGTACAATTAATTTGGCTTGCCAGCCACAGCCTTTTATGGTGGTTGATTGTGTTGATCAATTTGTCAACTACATGTGACCTAGACTCACCTGACAGGTGTACACCATCTCTTGCCAGGTTTTGCCTGTATGGTCTGGCTGTAAATTGAATGTAAGTGGCATCCAATCGTACTCTTTTCCTCAGCCTAAAGTTTATATATTTGGCAGCTCTTTGGTAATATTCTGGACTCACTCCCCAATGATTATTATTGCTCAGTTGGCGAGGTTCCACCAATGCGAACACTACTGAACTGCTAACAAGTTTAAATGAGGAAATTATTGTTTTAAGGTGATTAATTACCTCAGCTGGGTGTCGAGTAGGATGGATGTCATTACCACCTAAATAAATAATAGTTAGATGGTGAGGCCACTCTAACGCAGGTGTTAATGTGGAATTATTATAGAAGTTATGAGCTGTTGCTCCTGGTGACCTGAAGATTCTTACCTCAGTATGAGGTATAGGTCTGAGTGTTGTGGGCATTTGACTGTGTCCCACAAGTGCTACTTTATACATGAGGTATAAGCAGCAAATAAGTTGGTGTGAATTAGGCTAACCTATGTGGTACACTGCTGGTAGCCACAATTAACAAATGTGGTTAGTTTAAACTACTTCACACGGTGATTAGTTATGACTAATTAGTAATGTTAATTGGTATGTATCCGGTTCGTTAAGGACCATAATGTTGGGTTTCTGGGGCTTGACTCAGATATTCAATTATTTGATTATTGTATTTAAATAAATCAAAGGACCACCCACTTTTGAGAAAAGAGGGAAAACGAATAATAGTGATCATTAGAATGACATTAGAGAACCAGTGTCTATGGAAACTAATTAAATGAATAATCACTTGAAAATAATGAATAGACTGTATTATTAATTAATTAAAGTCAAAGCCTCAAATATCAACATTGGGGGGGGGTATTTCTAGAAGTTCAAATATATCTAGGAACCAGTGTGGTTCGTCACTAGTTCATTGTTGAGTTAATAACATAGTAAATCTAAACTACAATAGATTCAAAGATATGATAACTCAAATTATGAATATTAAAGATTATGAATTACTGAGCAACAGCCAGAGCAAAACACATTAATTTCCAAATCATCATTTATGGCAATAATTTATTCAATGTAAAGATCCTATATGAATTATATAGAAATCAGTAATAATATTAGATAAATTTGTACGAAAAAAATGTCTTAGCTGTAAGACGATTTCTGTAACGCCGTTTCGTCATTCGTCCTCGTGGTCACAGGATCCCAATAAAGAAAGAACCTGAGGTGAATATCACGAATGATGAGAAACAACTTGTCGACTCCTCGTATACATGCTGAAATCAGAGAAATTTAAGTAGCATTTGATTACGCTACGATTTATTTCAAATACTCATGAAAACGGAGAAATTGTTGAAATTCAACTAACGTTGTGTATTAGGTATCCTTGTTGTATAACGACAGACTACTCACAAATATACAATCTAGGATGATGCATCAAACGAGAATGGTATACTTAACATGAGCGTATCAAATACTGAGGTCTGCCGAAACCGCGTCAGCCAGTTCCAGGCTTCCACTGCTGTGTACGTGTAATTACGGGTCGTGGCTTCAATTGTTGCTGCGTTATTAACTGGCCGGGCACTATAGAACACGTGGATAAGTAATTGTTAACTGTTAACCGGGTATCAACGTAATTCTTGTCGATAAAAACTCCCCAGTCACTACCACGTGTCATGCCACTCTTCACGCCGCGGATGCCTCGTGTCCAATGGCGTCTCCACCTTCCCTCAACCCGTCTCTCGCATTCACCACAGAAATTATTAATCACGAATAATTCTTTTCTGCGCAATTATGGATGTAATACGTTAATGAGAACTGAGTTGCAATTATAGGGACTTAAATATTATCATATTCTCGTTTAATGGTGTTAAGCGAGAAATGGAGAAGGTTTTATTCTCTCCATGGCATTCGCACGTAACAAATAAAACTGCTACTTGATAATAATTTCAGTTAATAACTCTCGGTTTTGGATTATTGGGATTATATGGATATTATCCGTAGGTAATTATTACACGGAATACTGATAATTTTAGAGAACCACATTCAATTCTCTAACACATTGGTAATAAACGTGTCTAACTAGACATTATCTGACACAATGTTGCTACTCGATTTCATGAGAATTGTAGCAATAATACACAGATGAAATGGTTTAATTTATGTTGACACAACCGTTAGTGAGATTAATAACTACTGTAGTTAGTATATAATGATGATGATGTATTATAATACAATAGTAGTTTATTAGTGTTGGAAATTTCCAACAACAGTACCCCACACTCTCCCACAGTACCTCACATCCTCCCACTCTCCCACAGTACCTCACATCCTCCCACTCTCCCACAGTACCTCACATCCTCCCACTCTCCCACAGTACCTCACACCCTCCCACAGTACCACCCACTCTCCTACAGTACCTCCCACTCTCTCACAGTAACCAACAGCCTCACAGAGAAGAGTTAAACAGAGCAGAGAGGGGTAAAACTCTGATGTAAACTTTGAAAATAAAAATATCTTGCCGGAAGGTTTGAGGAAAACTGTAAACTTTACCTCTGACGTATTTTTGTGGTCTACGGCGACCGGTCACGATACTCTGGTTTACATCACCTTTCTCTTGGTGCTCATTACCTTTTTACATTTTAGGAAAAAGGGAATTTTTTTTTGTAAATATTGGATTCCAAAATATAATTTATGTAATTTTTCGTGTTCAAGAATTTGGATGAACCTGTTCATAGTGATAATTTAGTGATTATTCTTTGAAAAAATAATTATAAAAGGTAATAAATATTAAAATAAATAATAATCATACTGAGGCTGGTGTATGATGTGCTCAAACTATATAGTGATATATTGGCTAATTAACCTATTATCACGAATGTTGTAATTACTTGCTGATCTTGCTCAAACTATATAGTGATATATTGGCTAATTAGCCTATTATCACGAATGTTGTAATTACTAGATGATCTTTTGACCGTAAATGATTATATTTTGTGTATTGACACTGTATGTCATACATAACTTACTATATTATATTTCTGTATCAGAGTTGTATGCCATGTAATTTTGGATGTATATTAGATGTCTACTCTTTAGCAGTAGCCTAATGTCATGTAACTGGAAAATCTGCTTGTATGCTTATTGTATGAAATGCTTCATAAATGTTGTATAGGAAGTATTATGTGAACCATGATGGAGAATGTATACATTTAGGTCTCGCACATTACTCATTACTACACATTACTCGCACATGTGTAATTTCCATTTCATTGTTGTTCCTTGCATTGTCCTCTTGTCATGACATTAAATGAAATTATGACTGAAGTGTATACCACCTGGACAAGCTTTTGATACACATGTTGTGTTTATATGTATGTATGTATATATATATATATATATATATATATATATATATATATATATATATATATATATATATATATATATATATATATATATATATATATGTATATATATATATATATATATATATATATATATATATATATATATATAGATATATATGTCGTACCTAGTAGCCAGAACTCACTTCTCAGCCTACTATTCAAGGCCCAATTTGCCTAATAAGCCAAGTTTTCCTGAATTAATATATTTACTATAATTTTTTTCTTATGAAATGATAAAGTTACCCTTTTCACTATGTATGAGGTCAATTTTTTTTTATTGGAGTTAAAATTAACGTAGATATATGACCGAACCTAACCAACCCTACCTAACCTAACCTAACCTATATATATAGGTAAGGTTAGGTTAGGTAGCCAAAAAAAAGCTAGGTTAGGTTAGGTTAGGTAGGTTAGGTAGACGAAAAAACATTAATTTATGAAAACTTGGCTTATTAGGCAAATCGGGCCTTGCATAGTAGGCTGAGAAGTGAGTTCTGGCTACTAGGTACGACATATATATATATATATATATATATATATATATATATATATATATATATATATATATATATATATATATATATATATATATATATATACACATATATACATATATATATATATATATATATATATATATATATAATGTATATATATATATACATATATATATATACATATATATATATATATATATATATATATATATATATATATATATATATATATATATATATATATATATATATATATATATGGGGGTACACCTCTGGTGCAATTATAGGGATCCACAGCCTCAGAGAAGAGAACACAGAGCATTCAGAGAAAAACTTGCCATATAACTCTGAATACGTAGGAGTGTTCGCTTCTCCTACCACCCCCCTTTTTTATGGTGTACACTTTATTTTGCAAGGTTATACAGTTACATATCTGATTTTATACAAAAAATGAACATTAGAGGACATAAGAAAAAGTTCGCTTCCTAGAGGCTGTAGATTTTCTCGAACTCCTCTGACGCCGGGCAGGAACCGAGGATGCCGCGAGCATTCCCCCTCTGGATCGCGAAACTGAGGCGCTGAAAGAGAAAACTTGCCGCTCTAGGGGTCTCTTGTGGTGTCAATGAGCTTGGAACCAAGATCCTTAAGAAACCTTCTTGCACTCTCTCCCCATGGGCCTAGGGTCTCAGACCCTATTGGAACGAATTTGTACCGATGATCTAATTGCCTGTACTTGGCTGACTTGTCTCTTTCTCTGTGTGTCGCTACGGCTCCTGTTGTGCCGGCAGAGAGGTTGATGTATGTGGTTACCAGGGTGGATACGCAAGTATAGTCCATATATATATATATGTGTGTGTGTATATCACGAAAATAAACACGTGATTAAGAATGTGACAATGTCAGACCACGGAGGAAAATGAAACAGGAATTTCCTTAAAGAAATTAAGGAAAGGAAATTCCTGTTTCATTTTCCTCCGTGGTCTGACATTGTCATATATATATATATATATATATATATATATATATATATATATATATATATATATATATATTTTTTTTTTTTTTTTTTTTTTTAAAAAGTTTGTGAGGGTACCACCTCTGGTGCCAATGTGGGGACCCATAGCCTCGGAGAAGAAAATAAAAAGTATTCAGAGGAGACCTTGTGGTCTCTCACTGAACACTAATATTATCCTCTCCTACCACCCCCATTCTTTTGTATGTACACATATATATTTACTTTATTTGAACTTTGTTACAAAAAAGGAGTTACATATGGGTTACAAAGATGGTTGTCATAGGTTGTCGAGTTCCTCCAGCTCCTCAGATGGCGGGCAGGAACCCTGGATGCAGTGCGCATTTCCCCTCTGTATCGCCACACTGAGGCGCTGGAAAAGAAAGCTTGCAGCTCTCGGGTCCCTTGTTGTTTCAATGAGCCTAGAACCCAGTTCCTTCAAAAAACTGGTAGCACTTTTACCCCAGGCGCCGAGCGTCTCAGAAGCAATGGGGACAAAATTGTAGTGGTGATCCAGTTCTCTATACTTACGGGATTTGGCTGCTTCCCTGTGGGTGGCAGCGCCACCTGGTTGTGCAACACTGAGGTTAATGTAGGTGTTAGCCAGGGTTGATACGCACGTGTAGTCCCATACCAACTGCTTGCCATTCTTCCAGGGGTTCACTGTGATACCATCCGGGCGACCAATAAGAGCATCAGAGTTACGGGGCGTTAGGTAACGGGGCTCTCTTTCAGCTGGGCATCCAGCTGTAGTGAGGCTCCTCTTGATGATGTCGTTAACTTCACTGTGCCTCGAGTGCCATCCCCCTGTGCTTTGGCAGAGTAGGCCATGGTGACCGTACCTGTCAGCCACCACCTCGCCGCAAATACACCTATATCTGGTGTGGATTGGGGCAGCAAGGCGGAGGGCCACAGCAATTCGGAGGGCGTGTGGTGTGAGACGCGTGCCAGTTGCCGACATTGGGGTTGTTAACAGGAAATCCCCTGCATGTGGTGCTGCTACTGCTGTGAGGCGAGCAATGTCGTGTTGTGTTGTTGCAGCACCCAGGCACTCTGCAGCAACTTGGTCTACAATGGGACCATCCCAGCTGGATTGCTTGTGGGATTTTGGGGATGGTGGTTGAGGTGATTGGCCTGCACGAGAGGCCCACTCTGTGGCACAGCGTGTAAAATTGGGATCATGTACACCTGCCAGCTGATGTAAGTGGGCAGGTAGAATTTCCTTCACAAGGTCGTCGGATGCTGATAAGGAGGACAGGAAGGCTGGAACAGCGATTTGCGTTGCTGTTCGAACTCCGAGGCCCCCAAGTCTTACGGGAAGAGAGGCTTGTTTCCACTGTAGGTCATCGAGAGAGAGGTTAAGGGCTTTTTCTAGCATTGATTTCAGTAACCGGTCATACTCACTTAGTTTTTGGCTACTGTAAGATGGTGAACACCTCAGAAAGTAGGTTAACCTGGGGAGGGACAGACATCTGGTGATGAGGTAGAGTGCATCATGAGCATCAATATCCTCAATCCTCCCATCCATCCTCTTAAGGTCGGCGATTTTCTTATCAAGGACCTCATCGATGGCTTTCAACCCCAGGGGAGCTCCTAGGAGTGTGCTGTCTTCAGGTTTAGTTTTATGGATATTTGGCAGAAGACCCTCTATTCTCTCTACGATGCCCTGGTTGGAACATATTATTTCACATTTAGAAGGGTTCAGGGTGAGGCCTAAAACTGCACCTTGCTCCTGGATTTTTCTGATGTCCTCCAGGAGGGAGTCTTGGGAACCAGCTAGGGTACCATCATCCAAGAACCAGATGTTAAGCTCGCTGGACAGGACCTCTGTGACTTGTTTGATGACTAAGCAGAAAAGGAGAGGAGCGAGGGGGTCACCCTGTTGGACGCCTTCTCGCGAGTCAATTTCATGTTCGCCAAAAAGTAGCTTAAGATCCATACTGTAGCATGAATGTACAAAAGGGTAGATGGAAGGGAAATGACTATGAACCGCACGGAGTACTGCATCCCTCCGCACCAAATTGAAGGCATTTTTGAAATCTAGCTTGATAAGGGCCTTTTCGTCTGTGATGTTGGCGATGAAGGCTCGAGCTGCATGGGCTGCCGCCTCACACCCTTGTGGAATGCCAAACCCGAGCTGTTTTGGCTTCAGCATGTTGGCCGCTGCATCACTAACTGTTCTTGCAGCTGCCTTTGCGACGAGACGCCGGAGAGAACCACAGCTATTGCCCACAGCTATTGGCCTGATCCCTCCATCCTTTTTCTTTAGAGCACAGAGAGATGCTCCAAAAAAGATAGGTCTTATGGACGCTGGTATGTTGCCAGCTAGACATGTGTTGGTGAATCTGGTTAGTTCCACCAAGAGGTTCTTTGCAATGTCACCCAGTGCAGGGTTGAGCATTTGCTTGAGTTGGTTGGGTTTTAGTCCTGTGAACCCACCTGCTGATCCTGTAGGGAAGGACATGGCTGCTTTATGGACCACAGATTCAGCCACCCAGAGAGGTTCTGCTCCGGTAGCCCCCACTTGTACAATGTCGTCCTCACGCGGAGCCCTGGGTGGGTGTTTCTCCCTTAGGGCTTGAGCTGTTGCGGCATCTCTGTCGGCAATTGAGTCCTCACTGGTGATGACTCTTATTGCGCCAATAGTGTTTACTTCTTCTATTTTCTTGGTGACTGATGTTCTGATTTTTGATGTCTCGGATATGGCACTGTTGCTCTTCCTGCCGTGGGTGTTTCTCGCGCGAGTGGGAAGGCGCACCTGGTTGTCCTCCCTGGGAAAATCATTTATAGCTTTGATGACTGAGGCAGCTAAGGTTTTGTCACTCCTTGCAGGGGTGGCTAGACATATGTTGCCAAACATTAGGAGGTTGTGCCATGCTTGGGTCGTTCCAGGAGAGTCGTTGACCTTTCTCAGGAGGGCAGATAATTTGGCTGCTGCATGGGGGCGGGCTGCTTTAGGGATGTGTTGCAAGGTTCTGGCCGATGTTGCTTTGATAGCTTCTAATAAATTTTCTGTGGGAATGAAGGTCTGGGAGGTGTTTTGCCTTACGGGCGGTGTGGGCTGTTGATTGGTGTTCTCCCTGGGAGGGCGCCCAGAACCCAAACACCTGGCTCCGTCGTGGTAATGAATGCGCACATTATCGTCACTCAACCGGATATAGCATACCCGGTCACACGTCTGACATCTACCTTGTCTACCCCTGTTTGATGGCTCATCTTGGCTTGGAGAAGCCTGGCTATCTGTTGGGAGCTGCGACATGGGCGGGCGCTGGGCTGGCGCTGGGCGGGCGCTGGGCGGGAAGGTGGACGGCGGGTGGAGACTGGAGGGTGGGCGGCGGTTGGAGGCTGGGGGGGTGATCAGCTGGCCGTGGCACTTACTACTCAGGTGAGTGGTAATACATATACCACCTCTATACAAAGTGTGGGTATACACCCACTACACGATATGTGGGTATACATTGGGTGGGTGGGTAGCGTAGACACACATGGGAGCCTCCCGGCTTCTATGGGCGGGTGGCAAGGTGGCCTCGTGGGTGGGGAGGCGACGTGGTGGGGTGGGTAGGAGGGGGAGAGCAGGTACTTCCCGGCCTGGGCGCTAGGTGGGGGCGGGGGTCAGGGCGACACTAACACTGGTATAATTCCCCCGTATATCACTGCACAATAATGAATGAATCACACACTTGTAATCTGACTCACTGCACGGTTGATGTACTCACAATATGATACATATGTTGCGCCAATTATCGCTGACAACGTAACTTGTTCAGCAAAACTTTCAAAAAAGAAAAACACAAAACACTGTTTGGCACACGCGTAACCCCCACCTCTCTCTCCTGACCACACAACACCCCTCACTCACCCCCCACCTCCCCTCACTATGGGAGGCCTGCAGGGTCCATCCTGGCCCCTCACTCCAGCCTCCATGACTCCACACTGCCAACCCACCTGTTTTGATAAGTTTTCACATAGATGGTACACCGTAGGCACTTCCGGCCACTCCCACGTCTGCTTGGTGTATTCACGGTGAATATGGTTGAGTCTTGGTACGGTGAGGCCAAGATGTCTCAGGGTAATGGCTGAGAAGGCAGCAGCTCCTCCGCCACACGTCCGTCCCCTAGGCCTCTAGGGGTCGTTTATATATATATATATATATATATATATATATATATATATATATATATATATATATATATATATATATATATATATATATATATATGTATATATATATATATATATATATATATATATATATATATATATATATATATATATATATATATATATATATATATATTATTAAATATGACCGAAAAAGTAAGATTAATAATTCTAACACGAATTTTCTCAATCTTTCGTCCATTTCTTTTCAATGTTGGAGGTAAATCAAAAATCAATTCTCCAAAATTCATTTTTATTTCTAGTCTGACGCGACACGAGCGCATTTCGTAAAACTTATTACATTTTCAAAGACTTTAGTTCACAAATACACAACTGAATAGAACTTACGCATCTCCGATTTTATATCTACATTTGAGTGAGGTGGAAGGGGTGATGTGGCATTAACACAAGACAGAACAAGATGTGGCATTAATAGGGAATTAATTTCATCAACACAGACAGAACAAGAGTATTAATAGGGAATTAATTTCATCAACACAAGACAGAACACGAAACAATGGATATTGAATAGAAGTGTTTGTAGAAAGCCTATTGGTCCATATTTCTTGATGCTTCTATATTGGAGCGGAGTCTTGAGGTGGGTAGAATATAGTTGTGCAATAATTGGCTGTTGATTGCTGGTGTTGACTTCTTGATGTGTAGTGCCTCGCAAACGTCAAGCCGCCTGCTATCGCTGTATCTATCGATGATTTCTGTGTTGTTTACTAGGATTTCTCTGGCGATGGTTTGGTTGTGGGAAGAGGTTATATGTTCCTTAATGGAGCCCTGTTGCTTATGCATCGTTAAACGCCTAGAAAGAGATGTTGTTGTCTTGCCTATATACTGGGTTTTTTGGAGCTTACAGTCCCCAAGAGGGCATTTGAAGGCATAGACGACGTTAGTCTCTTTTAAAGCGTTCTGTTTTGTGTCTGGAGAGTTTCTCATGAGTAGGCTGGCCGTTTTTCTGGTTTTATAGTAAATCGTCAGTTGTATCCTCTGATTTTTGTCTGTTGGGATAACGTTTCTATTAACAATATCTTTCAGGACCCTTTCCTCCGTTTTATGAGCTGTGGAAAAGAAGTTCCTGTAAAATAGTCTAATAGGGGGTATAGGTGCTGTGTTAGTTGTCTCTTCAGAGGTTGCATGGCTTTTCACTTTCCTTCTTATGATGTCTTCGACGAAACCATTGGAGAAGCCGTTATTGACTAGGACCTACCTTACCCTACAGAGTTCTTCGTCGACTTGCTTCCATTCTGAGCTGTGGCTGAGAGCACGGTCGACATATGCGTTAACAACACTCCTCTTGTACCTGTCTGGGCAGTCGCTGTTGGCATTTAGGCACATTCCTATGTTTGTTTCCTCAGTGTAGACTGCAGTGTGGAAACCTCCGCCCTTTTCCATGACTGTTACATCTAGAAAGGGCAGCTTCCCATCCTTTTCCATCTCGTAAGTGAAACGCAGCACGGAACTCTGCTCAAATGCCTCCTTCAGCTCCTGCAGATGTCTGACATCAGGTACCTGTGTAAAAATGTCGTCAACATACCTGCAGTATATGGCCGGTTTCAAGTTCATGTCGACTAAGACTTTTTGCTCGATGGTACCCATGTAGAAGTTTGCAAACAGGACACCTAGGGGAGAACCCATGGCGACCCCATCTACTTGCTTATACATGTGCCCATCCGGGCTCAAGAAGGGTGCCTCTTTAGTACAAGCTTGGAGTAGTTTCCTCAGAATATTTTCTGGTATGTCAAGAGGAGTACAGGCTGGATCACGATACACTCTGTCGGCTATCATTCCGATTGTCTCGTCCACAGGTACGTTGGTAAACAGCGATTTTACGTCCAACGAGGCTCTTATCCCTGTGGCCCGTGTGCCCCGCAGTAAGTCAACAAATTCCTTTGGAGACTTCAGGCTGAAGGCGCAAGGAACATAAGGAGTCAGCAGGCCGTTGAGTCGCTTCGCCAGTCTGTACGTGGGTGTGGGTATCTGGCTAATGATTGGCCGAAGTGGGTTTCCAGGCTTGTGCGTTTTGACATTTCCATACGCATATCCAGGTTTATATTCCCCAATGATCTTTGGCAGGTGGAGTCAGGATTTCTTGGCGTTCACAGTTTCGATCAGTTTGTTGACCTTTGCTTTTAATTCGGCTGTAGTGTCCTTCGTTACCCTTTGGAACTTAGTTTGGTCAGAGAGTATGATGTTCATTTTCGCCAGATATTCGTCTTTTTTAAGAATGACATATATTGGCGACTTGTCACCTCTCCTGACAACTATCTCCTTGTTCTCACGAAGGCTTTTAGCTGCCGCTTTAAACTTGGGGGACAGTATGGTGCTTCTGTAGTTGCCTCGATTCTTTCCTCCTTCTGCAATAAGTTCTGCTTGTAAGGTATCTTTGGTAGTGACCTTCTTTTGTGTCTCGAGGTCGAATATGTCGTCCAACAGAATTTCCAACTCTACTTTCCGGGCCATCTCACTCGGTCTGGACATAACATGACAGTTTATGCCCAGATTTAGGAGAGTGACTTGGTCCTCAGTGAGGTTAATTCCTGCAAGGTTCAGGAAGCCATCTCTTGGTCGTGGAATTGCCATAGGTCCTCCATATAATGTTGTTAGTCTCTTGATAATCCTTGTTTCAGTGCTGAGGTGATGTTGGTCTGTGAGGATGTCGAGGTGTTGTTCAATGCGGGTACGGATACTATCGTCGATGTTGCTATTTCTCCACGCGTTTGTAGCGTGAAGTAGTTGCGTTTTGTTGTCTTTGATTTCATTCTCTGCCTTGTATATCTGATCACGAATCAGATCCTGGCGATATTTTATCGTGAAGGCTTGATTCCTTGCTGCTGGTTCGTGCGCTTTAATATTAGTATATTTTGGTAGCAGTCTTTCCTGTAGACATATATTATTAAATATGACCGAAAAAGTAAGATTAATAATTCTAATACGAATTTTCTCAATCTTTCGTACATTTCGTTTCACGGTTGGAGGTAAATCAAAAATCAATTCTCCAAAATTCATTTTTATTTCTAGTCTGACGCGACACGAGCGCGTTTCGTAAAACTTATTACATTTTCAAAGACTTTAATTCACAAATACACAACTGAATAGAACTTACGCATATCCGATTTTATATCTACATTTGAGTGAGGTGGAAGGGGTGATGTGGCATTAACACAAGACAGAACAAGATGTGGTATTAATAGGGTATTAATTTCATCAACACAAGACAGAACAAGAGTATTAATAGGGTATTAATTTCATCAACACAAGACAGAACACGAAACAATGGATATTGAATAGAAGTGTTTGTAGAAAGCCTATTGGTCCATATTTCTTGATGCTTCTATATTGGAGCGGAGTCTTGAGGTGGGTAGAATATAGTTGTGCAATAATTGGCTGTTGATTGCTGGTGTTGACTTCTTGATGTGTAGTGCCTCGCAAACGTCAAGCCGCCTGCTATCTCTGTATCTATCGATGATTTCTGTGTTGTTTACTAGGATTTCTCTGGCGATGGTTTGGTTGTTGGAAGAGATTATATGTTCCTTAATGGAGCCCTGTTGCTTATGCATCGTTAAACGCCTAGAAAGAGATGTTGTTGTCTTGCCTATATACTGGGTTTTTTGGTGCTTACAGTCCCCAAGAGGGCATTTAAATGCATAGACGACGTTAGTCTCTTTTAAAGCGTTCTGTTTTGTGTCTGGAGAGTTTCTCATGAGTAGGCTGGCCGTTTTTCTGGTTTTATAGTAAATCGTCAGTTGTATCCTCTGATTTTTGTCTGTAGGGATAACGTTTCTATTAACAATATCTTTCAGGACCCTTTCCTCCGTTTTATGAGCTGTGGAAAAGAAGTTCCTGTAAAATAGTCTAATAGGGGGTATAGGTGCTGTGTTAGTTGTCTCTTCAGAGGTTGCATGGCTTTTCACTTTCCTTCTTATGATGTCTTCGACGAAACCATTGGAGAAGCCGTTATTGACTAGGACCTGCCTTACCCTACTGCAGTAGGCTGAGAAGTGCGTTCTGGCTATTAGGTACGATATATATATATATATATATATATATATATATATATATATATATATATATATATATATATATATATATATATATATATATATATATTAGTATATTTTGGTAGAAGTCTTTCCTGTAGACATATATTATTAAATATGACCGAAAAAGTAAGATTAATAATTCTAACACGAATTTTCTCAATCTTTCGTACATTACGCTTCACTGTTGGAGGTAAATCAAAAATCACTTCTCCAAAATTCATTTTTATTTCTAGTCTGACGCGACACGGGCGCGTTTCGTAAAACTTATTACATTTTCAAAGACTTCACAAATACACAACTGATTAGAACTTACGTCTCTCTGATATTATATCTACATTTGAGTGAGGTGGGAAGGATGATGTGGCATTAACACAAGACAGAACAGGGGATATTAATAGGGTATTAAAAGTATCAACACAAGACAGAACAGAAACAATGGGTATTGAATAGAAGTGTTTGTAGAAAGCCTATTGGTCCATATTTCTTGATGCTTCTATATTGGAGCGGAGTCTTGAGGTGGGTAGAATATAGTTGTGCAATAATTGGCTGTTGATTGCTGGTGTTGACTTCTTGATGTGTAGTGCCTCGCAAACGTCAAGCCGCCTGCTATCGCTGTATCTATCGATGATTTCTGTGTTGTTTACTAGGATTTCTCTGGCGATGGTTTGGTTATGGGAAGAGATTATATGTTCCTTAATGGAGCCCTGTTGCTTATGCATCGTTAAACGCCTAGAAAGAGATGTTGTTGTCTTGCCTATATACTGGGTTTTTTGGAGCTTACAGTCCCCAAGTGGGCATTTGAAGGCATAGACGACGTTAGTCTCTTTTAAAGCGTTCTGTTTTGTGTCTGGAGAGTTTCTCATGAGTAGGCTGGCCGTTTTTCTGGTTTTATAGTAAATCGTCAGTTGTATCCTCTGATTTTTGTCTGTAGGGATAACGTTTCTATTAACAATATCTTTCAGGACCCTTTCCTCCGTTTTATGAGCTGTGGAAAAGAAGTTCCTGTAAAATAGTCTAATAGGGGGTATAGGTGTTGTGTTAGCTGTCTCTTCAGAGGTTGCATGGCTTTTCACTTTCCTTCTTATGATGTCTTCGATGAAACCATTGGAGAAGCCGTTATTGACTAGAACCTGCCTTACCCTACAGAGTTCTTCGTCGACTTGCTTCCATTCTGAGCTGTGGCTGAGAGCACGGTCGACGTATGCGTTAACAACACTCCTCTTGTACCTGTCGGGGAAGTCGCTGTTGGCATTTAGGCACATTCCTATGTTTGTTTCCTTAGTGTAGACTGCAGTGTGGAAACCTCCGCCCTTTTCCATGACTGTTACATCTAGAAAAGGCAGCTTCCCACCCTTTTCCGTCTCGTAAGTGAAACGCAGCACGGAACTCTGCTCAAATGCCTCCTTCAGCTCCTGCAGATGTCTGACATCAGGTACCTGTGTAAAAATGTCGTCAACATACCTGCAGTATATGGCCGGTTTCAAGTTCATGTCGACTAAGACTTTTTGCTCGATGGTACCCATGTAGAAGTTTGCAAACAGGACACCTAGGGGAGAACCCATGGCGACCCCATCTACTTGCTTATACATGTGCCCATCCGGGCTCAAGAAGGGTGCCTCTTTAGTACAAG
This sequence comes from Procambarus clarkii, assembly GCF_040958095.1. Taxonomy (NCBI): domain Eukaryota; kingdom Metazoa; phylum Arthropoda; class Malacostraca; order Decapoda; family Cambaridae; genus Procambarus; species Procambarus clarkii. The sequence continues at coordinate 50,542,182 of NC_091152.1, read as the reverse complement.
CTTGGAGTAGTTTCCTCAGAATACTTTCTGGCATGTCAAGAGGAGTACAGGCTGGATCACGATACACTCTGTCGGCTATCATTCCGATTGCCATGCAACCTCTGAAGAGACAACTAACACAACACCTATACCCCCTATTAGACTATTTTACAGGAACTTCTTTTCCACAGCTCATAAAACGGAGGAAAGGGTCCTGAAAGATATTGTTAATAGAAACGTTATCCCTACAGACAAAAATCAGAGGATACAACTGACGATTTACTATAAAACCAGAAAAACGGCCAGCCTACTCATGAGAAACTCTCCAGACACAAAACAGAACGCTTTAAAAGAGACTAACGTCGTCTATGCCTTCAAATGCCCACTTGGGGACTGTAAGCTCCAAAAAACCCAGTATATAGGCAAGACAACAACATCTCTTTCTAGGCGTTTAACGATGCATAAGCAACAGGGCTCCATTAAGGAACATATAATCTCTTCCCATAACCAAACCATCGCCAGAGAAATCCTAGTAAACAACACAGAAATCATCGATAGATACTGCGATAGCAGGCGGCTTGACGTTTGCGAGGCACTACACATCAAGAAGTCAACACCAGCAATCAACAGCCAATTATTGCACAACTATATTCTACCCACCTCAAGACTGCGCTCCAATATAGAAGCATCAAGAAATATGGACCAATAGGCTTTCTACAAACACTTCTATTCAATACCCATTGTTTCTGTTCTGTCTTGTGTTGATACTTTTAATACCCTATTAATATCCCCTGTTCTGTCTTGTGTTAATGCCACATCATCCTTCCCACCTCACTCAAATGTAGATATAATATCAGAGAGACGTAAGTTCTAATCAGTTGTGTATTTGTGAAGTCTTTGAAAATGTAATAAGTTTTACGAAACGCGCCCGTGTCGCGTCAGACTAGAAATAAAAATGAATTTTGGAGAAGTGATTTTTGATTTACCACCAACAGTGAAGCGTAATGTACGAAAGATTGAGAAAATTCGTGTTAGAATTATTAATCTTACTTTTTCGGTCATATTTAATAATATATGTCTACAGGAAAGACTGCTACCAAAATATACTAATATATATATATATATATATATATATATATATATATATATATATATATATATATATATATACATATATATGTACCACCTCAGGCTAGATGAAGGGGACCCTTAGCCTCGGAGGAAACGACACATAACGCTGTTTGTTTAGGTCGTCTCCAATACAGTTTCTGTGTGCTTGTCTCCTACCACCCCCATACAATATTTATATTGTATTGCATTCTTGTATACATATGTATAACGGCTGGCCGACGTCTTTGAAAGCCTCCCTCAACTCCCCCGCCCCATCCCCCCCTTGAGTACCGACTCGCGCCAGTGTTACCATGTCTTTCCAATATGAATTCTTTGTGAACATATTTTAATATCATGATAAAATCTGTAATGTACTTAATTATTGATATGTATTATTATGTAAGGTTGTGTATTATAATATATATTTAGTTATATATTGACTTAGAAGTTGTTGGTCGAATTATGCCTGAATATGAGCTAGAGATATTTGAAAGTTGAGGGTCAGTTGACTCATAGAGGTTGGGTCGTGTCGTACCCTGGGGAGCTTGGCTGAAGGCGCACTACTCTTTGATCATCTCAGGCGAGCTCATCTATGGCGTTATGGTCAGGGGATTGTGACCTTATTTGTGTTATTTGACTGTTAAGATGTTAGTCATGTTGATGTAATGTATTGCCATGGATCATTTCTACTGTTGTGAATCTTATATCAGGAGGTAGGTTTTTTATGTCTTAGTGAGGTGATATTCTGAGGAAGTTAAGTAATGTCAAGTGCTGTATATGATATTGTTTCCTCATACCTCACTTGTTATTGGTTGTGACACCACCACCTTGTATTGGCTTTAGCAGCATAATAGGCGCTAATGGCCCACTGCGACAGGATAGAGCCTGGTGTCAGCTAGTGTTGAGTGTATGCAGTTTCCAGACTTGTTTTGTTGATCATGCCCAGTTGTTGAGAAGCTGGATAAAGTAATAGTGTGTGAGTTGGTAGATAGTTTTATTTTTTAATGTTATGTGGATTTATATTAATGCCCAGAAAACTGGAAGATTTTTTGCTAGCCTTTCACTCCCCTAGAATATTGATTGATATATGGCCAGGCTATGTTTTCAGTGATGCTGCGCTCCCTCTTAACATATAAATGGGGGCACTGACCGTAGGCTCATAACAGTCCTCTTGTTCGTGAAACTGCTGGTTTCAGGAATTCCTCTTTGTTAATTTGATAGATTCCTGTTTGTATTTAGTAAGTTGTGATCATATCAACTATTTTTCTTCTATTTTGGAATGTCTAACGCCTTGTGTGTGTGTGTGTGTGTGTGTGTGTGTGTGTGTGTGTGTGAGTGAGTGTGTGTGTGTGTGTGTGTGTGTGTGTGTGTGTGTGTGTGAGTGAGTGTGTGTGTGTGTGTGTGTGTGTGTGTGTGTGTGTGTGTGAGTGAGTGTGTGTGTGTGTGTGTGTGTGTGTGTGTGTGTGTGTGTGTGTGTGTATGTGTGTGTGTGTGTGTGTGTGTGTGTGTGTGTGTGTGTGTGTGTATTCACCTAGTTGTACTTGCGGGGGTGGAGCTCTGCTCTTTCGGCCTGCCTCTCAACTATCAATCAACTCTTTTTTTCCACACATACAAACACATATCCCCAGAAAACAGGCCGTGACAGCTGTCTATCTCGCAGGTACCTATTTACTGCTAGGTAACAGGAAAATCAGGGTGAAAGAAACTCTTCCCAATTTTTTTTCCGCCTCCACAGGGGATCGAACCCGGAACCCCAGGACAATGAATCCGAAGTGCTGCCCACTCAGCTGTCAGGCCCCCAGGCATACATCAACCCCCAAATGCCATGTGTGTGTGTGTGTGCGTGCGTATATGCGTGTCTCATAACTCACAAACATATGCCACAGTCTTAACAAGCCAGGTGTTATCCTCACAATGAGCGAGGCCACCAACCAGAGTGAGATACTGACCCTTGACAATGAGGAGGACAGGCCTGGTGATCTTGGGGTCAGAGTTGACCTGACACTCGTACCAGCCACCGTCCCCTGGCTGGGCGTACTTGATGTGTAGCGTCCACTCGTCCGTGTTCCCCGGGTGGAGCACCTGCCACACAACCTTACCATTATTATATATAACAATATTATCACAGGTAATAATGTGTAGCGTCCACTGGTCCGTGTTCCCCGGGTGCAGCACCTGCCACACAACCTTACCATTATTATATATAACAATATTATCACAGGTAATAATGTGTAGCGTCCACTGGTCCGTGTTCCCCGGGTGCAGCACCTGCCACACAACCTTACCATTATTATATATAACAATATTATCACAGGTAATAATGTGTAGCGTCCACTGGTCCGTGTTCCCCGGGTGCAGCACCTGCCACACAACCTTACCATTATTATATATAACAATATTATCACAGGTAATAATGTGTAGCGTCCACTCGTCCGTGTTCCCCGGGTGCAGCACCTGCCACACAACCTTACCATTATTATATATAACAATATTATCACAGGTAATAATGTGTAGCGTCCACTGGTCCGTGTTCCCCGGGTGCAGCACCTGCCACACAACCTTACCATTATTATATATAACAATATTATCACAGGTAATAATGTGAAGATCCACTAGGGCTGTGAGGTGGGCGCGAACCTGCGACCTTGGCATTGTCAAGTCGCATACTCTACCACTGGACCCCCCAAAACTTATCATTGATATATATCACGTTAATGTAATTACTGTGTATAAAAATTATTATTAATATTAAATCATACATATAATAATAATAGTTATAGGAAGAATGATAATATTACACCCATGATTCCGGTACATTACTCCGCTGAATACTTCAGCGTTCATGTTGCCGTTCGCGAAGCCGGATCACAGCCTCGGCGCTCTAGAACGCCACATGTGTGTGATGTATGGCGGAGGAAGATCTTGTACCCCTGAAAGACGGCTTGTAATGGCTTACTGTGTCCTCCTCATAATTACCTTCCTCACCTTGCAGCCTTCTTGCACGCTTACACTCATCACCAAACTTATGAGAACACGTGAGTGTGTGAGGAAGTGGTGAGAGTGTGAGGAAGTGGTGAGTGTGTGTGAGGACCGCGGACAACAGTTATGTTGGCCAAACACCTTTAACTTTTAACCTCTTAGACCTTTAACACGCGGCTAGAGAACAATTCTAGAAATTTCGACCTGAATCGAGAGGAAGAAAGAAGCAGGTATATAAAGAGTCCCACCACCTGCCACAGTCAGTATAAGTGTAGACGTGGACCAGTACACATGCTGCTCCTCCACGTCATATATAATACCTATTTATAATGTCTGTGAAACCTTTGTGAAGTTTCAACAAATTGTAAGAAAGGAAAATATGAAGAAAAAAGCGGAAATGTTGAGCCAGAGTGGGAGGAAGAGTTTATCCTGACCCCTTCCCAGAGGCATATAGCTGCAGTGCTGCAGTCGTGTGGTGGTGGTTCCCGAGGAAGAAGGGTACACAGTGCGTGCGTGTGTGTACTCACCTATTTGTGCTTGCGGGGGTTGAGCTTTGGCTCTTTGGTCCTGCCTCTCAACTGTCAATCAACTGGTGTACAGGTTCCTGAGCATACTGGGCTCTATCATATCTACATTTGAAACTGTGTATGGAGTCAGCCTCCACCACATCACTGCCTAATGCATTCTATCCGTTAACTACTCTGACACTGAAAAAGTTCCTTCTAATGTCCCTGTGGCTCATGTGGGTACTCAGTTTCCACCTGTGTTCCCTGGTTCGCGTACCACCAGTGTTGAGTAGTTCATCCTTGTTTACCCGGTCGATTCCCCTGAGAATTTTGTAGGTTGTGATCATGTCTTCCCTTACTCTTCTGTCCTCCTGGGTCGTAAGGTGCATTTCCCGCAGCCTTTCCTCGTAACTCATGCCTCTTAGTTCTGGGACTAGTCTAGTGGCATACCTTTGGACTTTTTCCAGCTTCGTCTTGTGCTTGACAAGGTACGGGCTCCATGCTGGGGCCGCATGCTCCAGGATTGGTCTTACATATGTGGTGTACAAGATTCTGAATGATTCCTTACACAGGTTTCTGAACGCTGTTCTGATGTTAGCCAGCCTCGCATATGCCGCAGACGTTATTCTTTTTATGTGGGCTTCAGGAGACAGGTTTGGTGTGATATCAACTCCTAGATCTTTCTCTCTGTCCGTTTCATTAAGTACTTCATTTCCTATTCTGTATCCTGAGTCTGGCCTCCTGTTTCCACTGCCTAGTTTCAATACTTTGCATTTACTCGGGTTGAACTTCAACAGTCATTTGTTGGACCATTCACTCAGTCTATCTAGGTTATCTTGTAGCCTCCTACTATCATCCTCTGTTTCAAACCTCCTCATAATTTTTGCATCATCAGCAAACATTGAGAGAAACGATTCTATACCCTCTGGGAGATCATTTACATATATCAGAAACAGTATAGGTTCAAGGACTGACCCCTGCGGGACTCCACTTGTAACGTCTCGCCAATCTGAGACCTCACTCCTCACACTGACTCGTTGTCTCCTGTTGCTTAGGTACTCTTTTATCCAATGGAGTACCTTCCCTTTCACTCCAGCCTGCATCTCCAGCTTTTTCAATAGCCTCTTGTGTGGCACTGTATCAAAGGCTTTCTGAAAATCCAAAAATATGCAGTCTGCCCACCCTTCTCTTTCTTGCCTGATTTTTGTTGCCTGGTTGTAGAATTCAAGTAACCCCGTGAGGCAGGACTTGCCATCCCTGAACCCATGTTGATGCTGTGTTACAAAGTTCTTTCGCTCCAGATGCTCCACTAGCTTTCTTCGCACAATCTTCTCCATCAGCTTGCATGGTATGCAGGTTAGGGACACTGGCCTGTAGTTCAGTGCCACCTGTCTATCCCCTTTCTTGTATATCGGGACTACGTTAGCCGCTTTCCAAATTTCTGGCAGTTCCCCTGTTGCCAGTGATTTGTTATACACTATGGAGAGTGGCAGGCACAGATCTTCTGCTCCTTCCTTTTGTATCCAAGGGGAGATTCCATCTGGGCCTATAGCTTTTGTCACATCCAACTCTAGTAAACACTTCCTTACTTCCCCGCTTGTAATCTCAAACTCTTCCAATGGTTCCTGGTTAGCTATTCCCACTTTTATCTCTGGGATTTCTCCTTGCTCTAAGATGAAGACCTCCTGGAATTTCTTATTCAGTTCCTCACACACTTCCTTGTCGTTTGTAGTGAATCCTTCTTCCCCTATCCTTAATTTCATAACCTGTTCCTTTACTGTTGTTTTTCTCCTGATGTGGCTATGCAGCAATTTAGGCTGAGTCTTTGCCTTGCTTGCGATGTCGTTTTCGTATTGTCTTTCTGCCTTTCTTCTCAACCTGACATTCTGATATCTTTCTCTGCTCTCAAGAGTCCTGTTATGCCTATAGTTTCTCCATGCCCTTTTACTTTGCTGCTTAGTTAGCCTACATCTCTGATTAAACCCAGTGTGTGTTCGTGTGTGTGTGTGTGTGTATGTGTGTGTACTCACCTAATTGTACTCACCTATTTGTGCTTGCGGGGGTTGAGCTCTGGCTCTTTGGTCCCGCCTCTCAACCGTCAATCAACTGGTGTACAGATTCCTGAGCCTATTGGGCTCTATCATATCTACATTTGAAACTGTGTATGGAGTCAGCCTCCACCACATCACTTCCTAATGCATTCCATTTACTAACTACTCTGACACTGAAAAAGTTCTTTCTAACGTCTCTGTGGCTCATTTGGGTACTCAGCTTCCACCTGTGTCCCCTTGTTCGCGTCCCACCAGTGTTGAATAGTTCATCCTTGTTTACCCGGTCGATTCCCCTGAGGATTTTGTAGGTTGTGATCATGTCCCCCCTTACTGTTCTGTGTGTGTGTGTGTGTGTGTGTGTGTGTGTGTGTGTGTGTGTGTGTGTGTGTGTGTGTGTGTGTGTGTGTGTGTGTGTGTGTGTGTACTCACCTAGTTGTGCTTGCGGGGGTTGAGCTCTGGCTCTTTGGTCCCGCCTCTCAACTGTCAATCAACAGGTGTACAGGTTCCTGAGCCTATTGGGCTCTATCATATCTACACTTGAAACTGTGTATGGAGTCAGCCTCCACCACATCACTTCCTAATTCATTCCATTTGTCAACCACTCTGACACTAAAAAAGTTCTTTCTAATATATCTGTGGCTCATTTGGGCACTCAGTTTCCACTTGCGTCCCCTAGTGCGTGTGCCCCTTGTGTTAAACAGCCTGTCTTTATCAACCCTGTCGATTCCCTTGAGGATCTTGAATGTGGTGATCATGTCCCCCTAACTCTTCTGTCTTCCAACGAAGTGAGGTTTAATTCCCGTAGTCTCTCCTCGTAGCACATACCTCTCAGCTCGGGTACTAGTCTGGTGGCAAACCTTTGAACCTTTTCCATTTTAGTCTTATGCTTGACTAGATATGGACTCCATGCTGGTGCCGCATACTCCAGGATTGGTCTGACGTATGTGGTATATAATGCTCTGAAAGATTCCTTACACAAGTTTCTAAAGGCCGTTCTTATGTTAGCCAACCTGGCATATGCTGCTGCTGTTATCCTCTTGATATGAGCTTCAGGGGACAGGTCTGGCGTGATATCAACCCCCCAGGTCTTTCTCTCTCTGGGACTCTTGAAGTATTTCATTTCCCAAGTGATACCTTGTATCTGATCTCTTGCTTCCTACCCCTATCTTCATTACATTACATTTGCTTGGATTAAACTCTAACAGCCATTTGTTCGACCATTCCTGCAGCTTGTCCAGGTCTTCTTGAAGCCTCAAGCTGTCCTCCTCTGTCTTAATCCTTCTCATAATTTTGGCGTCGTCAGCAAACATTGAGAGGAATGAGTCTATACCCTCTGGGAGATCATTTACGTATATCAGAAACAGGATAGGTCCAAGTACAGAGCCCTGTGGGACTCCACTGGTGACTTCACGCCAGGCTGAGGTCTCACCCCTCACTGTAACTCTCTGCTTCCTATTGTTTAGGTACTCCCTTATCCACTGGAGCGCCCTACCAGTTACGCCTGCCTGTTTCTCCAGCTTATGCATCAACCTTTTATGGGGTACTGTGTCAAAGGCTTTCTGACAGTCCAAAAAAATGCAGTCCGCCCACCTTTCTCTTTCTTGTTTAATCTTTGTCATGTGATCGTAGAATTCTATCAATCCTGTAAGGCAAGATTTACCCTCCCTGAACGCATGTTGATGGGTTGTCACGAAGTCTCTTCTCTCCAGATGTGTTACTAGGTTTTTTCTCACAATCTTCTCCATCACCTTGCATGGTATACAAGTTAAGGACACTGGCCTGTAGTTCAGTGCCTCTTGTCAGTCACCCTTTTTGTATATTGGTACTACATTAGCAGTCTTCCATATTTCTGGTAGGTCCCCCGTTTCCAGTGACCTACTATACACTATGGAGAGTGGTAGGCAAAGTGCTCTTGCACACACTTTCAATACCCATGGCGAGATTCCATCCGGCCCAACAGCATTTCTCACATCCAGCTCCAATAGGTGCTTCTTGACCTCATCTCTTGTAATTTCGAACCTTTCCAAGGTCACCTGGTTTGCTGCCACCTCTTCTAGCGCCGCGACATCTCCCTGTTCTATTGTAAAGACCTCCTGGAACCTTTTGTTGAGTTCTTCACACATCTCTTTGTCATTCTCTGTGTACCTGTCCTCGCCCACCCTAAGTTTCATCACCTGTTCCTTCACTGTTGTCTTCCTCCTGATGTGACTGTGTAGTAGCTTTGGTTCGGTCTTGGCTTTATTAGCTATATCATTTTCATACCTTTTCTCAGCTGCTCTTCTCACACTAACATACTCGTTCCTGGTTCTCTGGTATCTCTCTCTACTTTCTGGTGTTCTGTTATTACGGAAGTTCCTCCATGCCCTTTTGTTCAGCTCCTTTGCTTTCATACATTCCCTATTAAACCACGGATTCTTCCTTTGCTTCTCTGTTTTTTCCTGTTGGGCTGGGACAAACCTGCTTACAGCCTCCTGACATTTTTGGGTGACATAGTCCATCATGTCTTGTACGGACTTGGTTCCGAGTTCTGTGTCCCAATGTATATCCCATAGGAATTTATTCATTTCCTCATAGTTTCCTTAAATTAAATTTCCCATAGTGTTGTGTGTGTGTGTGTGTGTGTGTGTGTGTGTGTGTGTGTGTGTGTGTGTGTGTGTGTGTGCGTGTGTGTGTGTGCGTGTGTGTGTGTGTGTGTGTGTGTGTGTGTGTGTGTGTGTGTGTGTGTGTGTGTGTGTGTGTGTGTGTGTGTGTGTGCGTGCGTGCGTGCGTGTGTGTGTGTGTTCAGCAGCACACCATTAAGGGGTCCACTATGCCTCCCTCGGCTCCCTTCACCAATCGATTCAGATCTAATTATTAGTGTCGGAAGCGGATGGGGAGAGAAGTCTTTTATAATTATCCTGGCAATTAATATTGTAGCAATTATTAGTATTAAGGTTTCCTTCCTAATTATGTGCGTTTAGGGATGGTTGGTGCAGCTCCACATATTTGAAGACCATCTTCATCAAATGGGTAATATTTATTTAATATGTACAACGTATATCTAATTAGTTCATCAAAGTATTAATCTATATTATGTGAATGTTTGTCTGTCTGTCTGTAAAACTGGAAGCCAGAGGGTTGAGGGCTGCCTCACTCAAACTGGCATAGGGAATGGTCAGGGGTATAGGTTGAATATAGGTCCCAAACAGGATACCCATCCAGGGATTAATATCCTGGTTGTAAAGCTCCATTACCTCCCAGTGAAGTCAATATAGTTCTGGGTTGGTTGGCTTCAGTACCATCATGGCTGAGTCGGTTAAGGCAGGTGTCTGGGATCCACCAGAACGCTGGTTCGGGTCCCCCCCCCCCCACTGCCTCACTCTGATCAAACAAAGTTATCAGTGTTTCAAACTTGGTCAAAGTTATCACTATTTCAAGCTTGGTCAAAGTTATCACTATTTTAAGCTTGGTCAAAGTTATCAGTATTTCAAGCTTGGTCAAAGTTATCAGTATTTCAAGCTTGGTCAAAGTTATCAGTATTTCAAGCTTGGTCAAAGTTATCAGTATTTCAAGCTTGGTCAAAGTTATCCCTATTTCAAGCTTGGTTAAAGTTATCACTATTTCAAGCTTGGTCAAAATTATGAGTATTTCAAGCTTGGTCAAAGTTATCAGTATTTCAAGCTTTGTCAAAGTTATCAGTATTTCAAGCTTGGTCAAAGTTATCAGTATTTCAAGCTTGGTCAAAGTTATCCCTATTTCAAGCTTGGTTAAAGTTATCACTATTTCAAGCTTGGTCAAAGTTATCAGTATTTCAAGCTTGGTCAAAGTTATCACTATTTCAAGCTTGGTCAAAGTTATCAGTATTTCAAGCTTGGTCAAAGTTATCAGTATTTCAAGCTTGGTCAAAGTTATCACTATTTCAAGCTTGGTCAAAGTTATAACTATTTCAAGCTTGGTCAAAGTTATCACTATTTCAAGCTTGGTCAAAGTTATCAGTATTTCAAGCTTGGTCAAAGTTATCAGTATTTCAAGCTTGGTTAAAGTTATCAGTATTTCAAGCTTGGTCAAAGTTATCATTATTTCAAGCTTGGTCAAAGTTATCAGTATTTCAAGCTTGGTCAAAGTTATCAGTATTTCAAGCTTGGTTAAAGTTATCAGTATTTCAAAATTGGTCAAAGTTATCAGTATTTCAAGCTTGGTTAAAGTTATCAGTATATCTGTGAAGTATGTGAAGCTGTCAGATGCCAAGGTTGCAACTATATTCATCTGTGGAATATTACGAAGCAGATGAGGATTAGTCTGGTTATTTTTTCCTTCAAGAGCCATAATTTTTAAGTCTACTGGAAACGATCTCTTGAGGTTATCTTGAGATGATTTCGGGTCTTTAGTGTCCCCGCGGCCCGGTCCTCGACCAGACCTCCACCCCCAGGAAGTAGCCCGTAGCAGCTGTCTAACTCCCAGGTACCAATATAGACTCCCCCTCTTGTCTGTGTTTCTGCTTTAAATGTTGCGTCAGGAGGTTTCTTTCTACACTCTCTACTAAGTTTGCTCTCCATGTCTCTTCTTCCTCTCTTGGATTGACTGATTCCCAGTCAACTTGCTCCATGGTTGAACTCTCCCATTATTAGTAAGTTTGTTCTCAATCTACGGGATAATTCAGTTACACTTTTGATATATATATATATATATATATATATATATAAATATATATATATATATATATATATATATATATATATATATATATATATATATATATATATATTAGTATATTTTGGTAGCATTCTTTCCTGTAGACATATATTATTAAATATGACCGAAAAAGTAAGATTAATAATTCTAACACGAATTTTCTCAATCTTTCGTACATTTCGTTTCACTGTTGGAGGTAAATCAAAAATCAATTCTCCAAAATTCATTTTTATTTCTAGTCTGACGCGACACGAGCGCGTTTCGTAAAACTTATTACATTTTCAAAGACTTTAGTTCACAAATACACAACTGAATAGAACTTACGCATCTCCGATTTTATATCTACATTCATATATCACGGTACACTCTGTCGGCTATCATCCCGATTGTCTCATCCACAGGTACGTTGGTAAACAGAGATTCGACGTCCAACGAGGCTCTTATCCCTGTGGCCCGTGTTCCCCGCAGCAAGTCAACAAATTTCTTTGGAGACTTCAGGCTGAAGGCGCAAGGGACATAAGGGGTCAGATCCCTTGCGCCTTGCGCCTTCCCTTGCGCCTTCAGCCTGAAGTCTCCAAAGGAATTTGTTGACTTGCTGCGGGGAACACGGGCCACTGGGATAAGAGCCTCGTTGGATGTAGAATCTCTGTTTACCAACGTACCTGTGGATGAGACAATCGGGATGAGAGCCGACAGAGTGTACCGTGATCCGGCCTGTATTCCTCTTGACATACCAGAAAACAGTCTAAGGAAACTACTCCAAGCTTTTACTAAAGAGGCACCCTTCTTGAGCCCGGATGGACACATGTATAAGCAAGTAGATGGGGTCGCCATGGGTTCTCCCCTAGGTGTCCTGTTTGCAAACTTCTACATGGGTACCATCGAGCAAAAACTCTTAGTCGACATGAACTTGAAACCGGCCATATACTAAAGGTATGTTGACGACATTTTTACACAGGTACCTGAAGTCAGACATCTGCAGGAGCTGAAGGAGGCATTTGAGTAGAGTTCCGTGCTGCGTTTCACTTACGAGATGGAAAAGGATGGGAAGCTGCCCTTTCTAGATGTAACAGTCATGGAAAAGAGCGGAGGTTTCCACACTGCAGTCTACACTAAGGAAACGAACATAGGAATGTGCCTAAATGCTAACAGCGACTGCCCAGACAGGTACAAGAGGAGTGTTGTTAACGCTTATGTCGACCGTGCCCTCAGCCACAGCTCAGAATGGAAGCAAGTCGACGAAGAACTCTGTAGGGTAAGGCAGGTCCTAGTCAACAACAGCTTCTCCAATGGTTTCGTGGAAGACATCATAAGAAGGAAAGTGAAACGCCATGCAACCTCTGAAGAGACAACTAACACAACACCTATACCCCCTATTAGACTATTTTACAGGAACTTCTTTTCCACAGCCCATAAAACGGAGGAAAGGGTCCTGAAAGATATTGTCAGTAGAAACGTTATCCCTACAGACAAAAATCAGAAGATACAACTGACGATTTACTATAAAACCAGAAAAACGGCCATCCTACTCATGAGAAACTCTCCAGACACAAAGCAGAACGCTTTAAAAGAGACCATCGTCGTCTATGCCTTCAAATGCGCACTTGGGGACTGTAAGCTCCAAAAATACCCAGTATATAGGCAAGACAACAACATCTCTTTCTAGGTGTTTAACGATGCATAAACAACAGGGCTCCATTAAGGAACATATAATCTCTTCCCACAACCAAACCATCGCCAGAGAAATCCTAGTAAACAACACAGAAATCATCGATAGATACAGCGATAGCAGGCGGCTTGACGTTTGCGAGGCACTATACATTAAGAAGTCAACACCAGCAATCAACAGCCAATTAATGCACAACTATATTCTACCCACCTCAAGACTCCGCTTCAATATAGAAGCATCAAGAAATATGGACCAATAGGCTTTCTACAATCACTTCCATTTCAATACCCATTGTTTCGTGTTCCTTCTTGTGTTGATGAAATTAATACCCTATTAATGCCACCTCTTGTTCTGTCTTGTGTTGATGAAATTAATACCCAATTAATGCCTCCTCACCCCATTCACCTCACTCAAATGTAGATATAAACAAAATCGGAGATGTGTAAGTTCTATTCAGTTGTGTATTTGTAAACTAAAGTCTTTGAAAATGTAATAAGTTTTACGAAACGCGCTCGTGTCGCGTCAGACTAGAAATAAATATAAATTTTGGAGAATTGATTTTTGAATTACCTCCAACAGTGAAAAGAAATGTACGAAAGATTGTGAAAATTCGTGTTAGAATTATTAATCTTACTTTTTCGGTCATATTTAATAATATATATATATATATATATATATATATATATATATATATATATATATATATATATATATATATATATATATATGTATGGGGGTACCACCTCTGGTGCAATTATAGGGACCCACAGCCTGAGAGAAGGGAACACAGAGCATTCAGTGAAAAACTTGCCATTTAACTCTGACTACGTAGGAGTGTTCGCTTCTCCTACCACCCCCCTTTTTTATGGTGTACACTTTATTATGCAAGGTTATACATTTACATATCTGATTTTATACAAAAAATGAACATTAAGAGAACACAAGAAAAAGTTTGCTTCCTAGAGGCTGTAGATTTCCTCGAACTCCTCCGACGCCCGGGCATGAACCGAGGATGCAGCGAGCATTCCCCATCTGGATCGCGCCACTGAGGCGCTGAAAGAGAAAACTTGCCGCTCTAGGGTCTCTTGTGGTGTCAATGAGCTTGGAACCAAGATCCTTAAGAAACCTTCTTGCACTCTCTCCCCATGGGCCTAGGGTATCAGACCCTATTGGAACGAAGTTGTACCGATGATCTAATTGCCTGTACTTGGCTGACTTGTCTCTTTCTCTGCGTGTCGCCGCGGCTCCTGCTGTGCCGGCAGAGAGGTTGATGTATGTGATTGCCAGGGTGGATACACAAATATAGTCCCATGCCAACTGTCTGCCACCCTTCCACGGACGTAGGAATATATATATATATATATATATATATATATATATATATATATATATATATATATATATATATATATATATATATATATATATATATATATATATATATATATATATATATATATATATGTGTGTGTGTGTGTGTGTATCACGAAAATAAACACGTGATTAAAAATGTGACAATGTCAGACCACGGAGGAAAAATGAAACAGGAATTTCCTTAAGTACTTTCGTATATTAATACATCTTCAGAAGGAGTAATACTCCTTCTGAAGATGTATTAATATACATAAGAACATAAGAACAAAGGTAACTGCAGAAGGCCCTATTGCCCCATACGAGGCAGCTCCTATTTATAACCACCCAATCCCACTCATATACATGTCCAACCCGCTCTTGAAACAATCGAGGGACCCCATCTAAGAACATAAGAACAAAGGTAACTGCAGAAGGCCTATTGGCCCATACCAGGCAGCTCCTATCTATAACCACCCAATCCCACTCATATACTTGTCCAACCCGCGCTTGAAACAATCGAGGGACCCCACCTCCACCACGTTACGCGGCAATTGGTTCCACAAATCAACAACCCTGTTACTGAACCAGTATTTACCCAAGTCTTTCCTAAATCTAAACTTATCCAATTTATACCCATTGTTTCGTGTTCTGTCTTGTGTTGATATTTTTAATACCCTATTAATATCCCCCTGTTATGTCCATTCATCCACTTGTAAACCTCTATCATGTCACTCGTAACTCTTCGCCTTTCCAGTGAATGCAACTTAAGCTTTGTTAATCTTTCTTCATATGAAATATTTCTAATTTGGGGAATTAACTTAGTCATCCTACGTTGGACACGTTCAAGTGATTTTATATCCATTCTATAATACGGCGACCAAAACTGAACTGCATAATCTAAATGGGGCCTAACCAGAGCCAGATATAGCTTAAGAACCACACCAGGAGTCTTGTTACTAACGCTTCGATTAATAAATCCCAGTGTCCTATTCGCGTTATTACGAACATTCATGCATTGATCCTTTTGTTTTAAATTCTTACTAATCATAACTCCCAGATCGCTTTCGCAATCCGACTTCGCAATCTCAACACCATCTAGCTCTTATCTTGTAACTCTATCATCAATACCTAGCCTCAGAACTTTACATTTATCAGCATTAAACTGCATTTGCCAATCCTTTGACCATTTCAAAACCCTATCTAGAGCAACTTGAAGTGATAGTGAGTCCTCCTCCGAATTAATTTCCCTATCGATTTTCGTATCATCGGCAAATTTGCAAATGTTGCTACTCAAACCTGAATCTAAATCATTTATATATATTGTAAACAACAGAGGTCCCAGGACAGAGCCTTGAGGTACTCCACTTACAACATTATCCCACTCTGACTTAACCCCATTTATACTAACTCTCTGTTTCCTTTGGAATAGCCATGCCCTAATCCAACTTAATATAGCACCTCCAATACCATGAGCTTCTATTTTTTTAATTAGTCTTTCATGTGGCACTGAATCAAAAGCTTTGCTAAAGTCAAGGTACACAACATCACAATCCTTACCACTATCAAGTGCCTCAACTATGCTGGAATAAAAAGTTAGCAAATTTGTTAAACATGAATGGCCATTTATAAAACCATGTTGCGACTCATTTATTAATTTATGTTTTTCAAGATGGAGACGAATTGTATTTGCAATTATTGATTCAAGTAACTTTCCCACAATAGACGTTAGGCTAATTGGCCAATAGTTTGACGCAAGTGATCTATCTCCTTTCTTAAAAATTGGTACCACATTAGCTACCTTCCATGACTCTGGCACTCTGCCTGACTCTATTGATTTATTAAATATGGTAGACAGTGGCTCGGGAAGCTCCTCTTTGCATTCTTTAAGCACCCTGGCAAACACTTCATCCGGCCCTGGGGATTTGTTTGGTTTTAGTTTTTCTAATTGTTTAATTACATCCTCCCTGGTAACTGCTAAATTAGCCAACCTGTTCTCATCCCCACCCACATAGACTTGTTCGGCTGAAGGCATATTGTTAAGTTCTTCTTTAGTAAATACAGATATCAAATATTTGTTAAAAATACTACTCATCTCCTTGGGCCGGATTCAAGAAGGTACTTACGAAGGTTTTTCCTCTTAGCTAAGAGCGTTTTCTGTCTTAGCGCCTTCGTGGCGGCTACGTCCGTATTCAATTAACTACCCTAAGTGGAAAAACCTTCGTAAGTTCATTCCGGGATTTAAGTGTGGTTTCGACCACTCGTAGCTTTACGTAAACTGGATATAAGTCATTTTTTCTCTACTACATAACACTGGGATCGATTTATGATATTGGAACATGACCAAAATATTATAGCTGGTGAATCTAGTGAAGAGGAGTCCTTCGTGTTAGTTATATATGCATTCTCTGCTTGAAACTTGAAGTAAATATGTGTTTGATGATAGTAGAATTAGTTTTATAATAGCAAGATATTATACCAGTAGTTATTAAGTAAATAAACACTGGTGAACATGAAATACGAGAGGTGATGAGCCCTGCCTGATGGGATCATTTACTATCACCAAATGCCCCTGTTCACCTAGTAGTAAGGGTGTACCTTAGCTATACATACCCATTTCTAATTTATTTAGTTTGGTTTTATTTTGAAATTAAATCTGGGTGAGACATAAAATAAAAATATGCTGCACAAATGATGTTAGGTAAGGAGAAGGGTAAAAATGTCAAAAACTTTATTCATTGAATACTTAAAGCTATAATTATGACTATATAGATTATTAAAAAAGAGAGAGGGAAGTAGGGGTCCAAGACCTCTTCCTGTTATACAATTTGGGTGTGGAACAAGTAATTATCAAAAGAACGTACCATGCCGGGAAGGCTATGTAGCAGTAAGGCAGTGAGGTGAGGCAGCTACTTATTTGAGAAATGCTTATTTTATTTACCTTATAAGCTGAGGCAACTTATTTTATTTGAGGAATACTCAGCTGATTCCTCTACATTTAGCATGGAACAAATTTGTGTCCAAGACCTCTTCCTGTTACTCAATTTGGCTTTGTGTAACCAAACTAGAAGTGCTCTACAAATCAAGGGACCCAGAATGTGGAATGACCTCCCGAATCATGTCAAAGGCTGTACCTCTCTCAACCAGTTTAAGAGTTAAACCAAGTACTGCCTAATTAACTCCATGTAACCTAACTTACCTCCTAAATGTCAACCCATGTCTTGCTATTTTTTAAACAACGCTGTTCACCATCATGTGCAATTGCTGATTTATGCTATGTTAACCCCCTTTTTGTATTTTTTATTCCTTCTTTCAACACAATTTATACCTAATCCCGATTACTATTAAGTTTTAGTCTGTGTTTTTTTCCCCCCACACCTTGCCCGAAATCTATGAGTATTAGTGGCTTTAGGTATTGTATGTACTAGCTCTGCCTATAAATCCAACATTATGTTTGTAAATCAACTGTATGTACTTTTCCTGAATAAAATGTATTTATTATTTATTTTTTAATCAGTAAGTATTAAGAGAAGGCACCAAGCTGGGAAGGCTATGTAGCACCATTGTGTGTAACAATAAACCAAATTTTTTTTAACAAATAATGCACCTGTATGGTAAAACAAATCCTGTCAGCTGTAAAAATATTGTTGCAGTTATTTAAATGAAAAATATAATGAAAGAAATATTACTGGTTTATTTTTATCCTATCTTTTTGTACTGTACAGTATATCCAAGAAAGTGAAAAATTGAGACATAATGCACAATTTAATGAATGATTAGCATGGATTAGCAGTTCAAAAGAAATATGACTTGTATTACATATCAACATGAGATCTTAATGATCCATGGTCAACATGATTTAATAAGAATAATACAGTACTGTATTTGTAATAATACAAACTATAATTCAAAATTTTTATTACTGATTTTTGTTATTAAGAAGATTAGGTATACACAGCAATGTGCTGCTACCCTATTCTATATGGAATATTACACAGTGTAGATAAAAAACTAGCTATAAGTTTATCTAACACTCCCATCTCACAGGATGGTTAGACATACTGTACATGGAATCAATTTAGAAAATACCAGCCTCAATACAAAAAACAAATCAACTCTGACTAAACAACTCTAAGCAATTTTCACAAGAGGTAAGCACTGAATCATGGAAACATTATATTATAATTACTCTTACCAGTTTCTACAAAACTCCTCTCGACAATGTATTTTTAAACATGTTTAGGTATACACAGCAATGTGCTGCTTCCCTATTCTGTATAAAGGACCACACAGTGTAGATCAAAAACCAACTACAAGCTCACCCAACATCCTCACAGGATGGCCAGTCATACATGGAATTAGGAGAGAACAAAATACTTAATGCTGATCTATTAGCCTCCACTGGCAAAATCTGGGTGCAGCACAAGAATATCTTCCAATATTCCTGAGTGTATGAAGTAATTACAGAGCTCAAAATACCTCATACCATTTGGTATGAAGTCACTGATAACAGGACAATCACAGATATAGTGTTGGAGAGTATGTTCTCTCAAGTAGGACTGAAAACAGATGTTTTTTTTTCCACCAAGAGGGCTATAAACCATGGAACCGGCTACCCGCTGAAGCCGTAAATGCCAAATTACAGCTAAAAAATATCATTAAGACAATTGGCGGGCCCTTTAACAAGCCGCCGGCTTTCTGTCCTCTTCGAGGTCACTAGATAGTTAGTGGCCCTTGGGTAAATTCAGTAAATATATACAATAATTGTCAGCGCATCTTCCGAGCAAGAAGGACAGCTACACAGTATCTCTTAGAATTAAACAACAACAATTAGGTAAACAACAATTGTAACATATTTGTTTACTACAATGTCGGTGCTGGTTGTAGAAGTTGAAAAAACATTGTTTTACTTCGAAATATACTAATTTTATAAGAAAATTCAACGTAAATAGGAGGCAGTAGAGCTCCGATAAGCCAGCGCTAAATCTTCAATATGAAGAATGTTGCTGCTCTCTGATTGGCCAAACGAAACACAGTAGTGACCTCTATCGGCACGCAGGTGAACCAACAATTTTCTTCCTAAGTATACCTTATTGAATCGCACCTAAGCATCTTCTTAGGGCACACTTAGGAACCTTCGTAGCAAACCCACTTACGAAGAAATACACAGAGCTTCCTGAATCTAGGTCCTTGTCATTAACCGTTATTTGACCTGTCTCAGATTTTAATGGACCAATCCTTTCCCTAGTCTTAGTTCGATATAACTGAAAAAAAAACTTTAGGATTTGACTTTGCTTGCTCTGTTATGCGAACTTCATAGTTTCTTTTTGATTTCCTAATCTCTTTTTTTAACATTTCTAACCAGTTGTATGAATTCCTGTTCTAAACTGACTTCCCCATTCTTAATCCATTTGTACCAAGCTCTATTTTTACCTATAAGGTTCTTTAAATTATTTGTTATCCACTTTGGGTCATTAGTATTCGATCTATTCAATTTGTATGGTATACTACGTTCCTGTGCTTTGTTTAGAATATTCTTAAATAAGTTATATATTAAATCCACATCGAAATCCCCTTTTACGTCACCTATCGCTGGGTTCATGTCTCGCTCCAAGACCGGCCCACACCCCATACTTGACCCAAAAAATTTCTTAGGCTATTAAAATCAGCTTTTCGAAAATCTGGCACTTTAACAGAATTTTCTCCTACGGGTCTATTCCATTCTATGCTAAATCTGATTACTTTGTGATCACTGTTCCCTAACTCACTCCCTATCTCGATGTCATTAATTTGTGTTTCCCTGTCGTTTAACACTAAATCTAAAATATTATTTTCCCGCGTTGGTTCCTTAATGTGTTGCGTAAGAAAGCAATCGTCAATTAATTCTAGAAAATCTTCTGCTTCACTATTCCCTATTTTGTTCACCCAGTTTATTCCACTAAAATTAAAGTCACCCATGACATAAATACTGTTAGATCTAGATACTCTAGATATTTCATCTCATAGATGCTTTGCTTCCATTCTGTCTAAATTTGGTGGCCTATATATAACTCCTATTATAATATTATTTGCTTTTTCGTTTAATTCTATCCAAATAGTTTCTGTGTGTGGCTCAGTTTTGATTCCCTCTTTGAGACTACATTTCAAATTGTCCCTAACATATATGGCTACTCCCCCTCCTCGTCTAATATATCTATCTGTGTGAAATAGTTTAAATCCATTTATTTGATATTCAGCTAATAGTTCTCTATTTTCTACATTCATCCACGTTTATACGAAAGTACTTAAGGAAATTCCTGTTTCATTTTTCCTCCATGGTCTGACATTGTCATATATATATATATATATATATATATATATATATATATATATATATATATATATATATATATATACATATATATATATATATATATATATATATATATATATATATATATATATATATATATTATTAAATATGACCGAAAAAGTAAGATTAATAATTCTAACACGAATTTTCTCAATCTTTCGTACATTTCTTTTCACTGTTGGAGGTAAATCAAAAACAAAAATCAGACAAAAATCAGAGGATACAACTGATGATTTACTATAAAACCAGAAAAACGGCCAGCCTACTCATGAGAAACTCTCCAGACACAAAACAGAACGCTTTAAAAGAGACTAACGTCGTCTATGCCTTCAAATGCCCTCTTGGGGACTGTAAGCTCCAAAAAACCCAGTATATAGGCAAGACAACAACATCTCTTTCTAGGCGTTTAACGATGCATAAGCAACAGGGCTCCATTAAGGAACATATAATCTCTTCCCACAACCAAACCATCGCCAGAGAAATCCTAGTAAACAACACAGAAATCATCGATAGATACAGCGATAGCAGGCGGCTTGACGTTTGCGAGGCACTACACATCAAGAAGTCAACACCAGCAATCAACTGCCAATTAATGCACAACTATATTCTACCCACCTCAAGACTCCACTCCAATATAGAAGCATCAAGAAATATGGACCAATAGGCTTTCTACAAACACTTCTATTCAATTCCCATTGTTTCGTGTTCTGTCTTGTGTTGATGAAATTAACACCCTATTAATGCCACCTCTTGTTCTGTCTTGTTTTGATGAAATTAATACCCTATTAATGCCACCTCACTAAAATGTAGATATAAAATCGGAGATGCGTAAGTTCTATTCAGTTGTGTATTTGTAAACTAAAGTCTTTGAAAATGTAATAAGTTTTACGAAACGCGCTCGTGTCGCGTCAGACTAGAAATAAAAATGAATTTTGGAGAATTGATTTTTGATTTACCTCCAACAGTGAAAAGAAATGTACGAAAGATTGAGAAAATTCGTGTTAGAATTATTAATCTTACTTTTTCGGTCATATTTAATAATATATGTCTACAGGAAAGACTGCTACCAAAATATACTAATATATATATATATATATATATATATATATATATATATATATATATATATATATATATATATATATATATATATATTGTGACGATAATCTCCTTCAAGAGATTGAGCCTGCTCTTCCCTCCAAAATACGTCGCTACAAATCTATATACAACTAATATGGAAGAAATATTCAACAACGACTACAACATCTCCAAGGTTTGCCAGAGAGCAAAACGTATGCAGCCAGGAACACCTGCTCCACCTCGAACCGCCAAACTACCTATCTTGTCGCCTGCTCATCGCTGATTGGCTGCGGGTCCAGCTGCAACTGCACTCCACCCACCATACTACTTGATTTCTGGGGCCGCCACGACCTCAGTCCTCAGAATATCCCGTGCTTTCGACAAGTTAACACGTCTCGTTGGTAGACTAAGCCCCAGGCTTACGTGTACTAAGAGAAGTGATAGCTTGAAGCCAATATTCCTGCACCTATTTACTTTGTTTGTCATACACTTGTTATTTGCTCACTTGTCTTAACGTAACTTTTCATTTTGCCATTTGATTATTCTTATTACTTTGATTGATTTTATTATACGAATTTGTATGTCCATTTTATTCATGTTTTGCTTTCTTTAACGTAATTAAAATTTCATTGTTAAAATTTACTTGTGTTTTGTGTGTCTTTTCCTTACCTTACCACAGACGAAGTTCCAGATTTTCTATTTTTTTTCTATATCTGACAAGGCCATACCCCTAGCTTTTGAACAGCCGAACACCAACGCGTTACCGTCACATATTATATGGGGGCCTGTCCTAGGAGCTTCACTCAGGTACTGGTGCCAAGTGGTAATTAATGGTAAGCGTATTTAACTTTGTTAACGTAGCTTTTACTATTTTTCATATTCAATTTCATTTTTTATATGGTGCGGTGTATTGTGCATTACGAGAGTAGCATATGGTGAAGGTGAGACAACTTTGGATTACGTGGTGACTGTAGGCCTCAGTCATACTCTTAATTGGTCATCTCTCCCTCCGTGTTATTACTTGTGTTTACCATCTTTGTCCCTTGGATATTTCTCATTTTTGACAGATCATCATATTGGTACCCTGGTACTGTGGTCTGCCCCGGGTCAAGTGCACCTAATCTTCTGCAATCTGACTGTAGGAGGACAAAGAGGGCCAAAGTTCCTCTAGCTCGAACTTTAGTTGCTGAATTGGGACCTCAGCAGCAGTTCTCGTCACCAGTTGACACCTCGCACCCCTTCACGTCAGTCAGAGATGATGATACATACAACGGTAGGGAATTAGCTTACTTTTTCAGAGCACAAAAGTTCGCTAATTCTGTAAGTATCATATTAATTTCGGTAGGAAAAACTTGCTTTATGTCCTATAGAGACTCGGCAAGGTATGCCTACATCCTTGGACTACCAATTTTACTTTTGAGGCAATTAACTGTTTCATTTGTTTTCGAAACTCTGTTTCATTTGTTAGTAGGATTTTCTTGCCCTTATCCTCTTACATGAGTACCGGGTACAAGATTTCCTGCGCCCTTGATTTAAATTAATCATTTAACATCTTGTACTTAACTTTAATTGTTAAAGATCCCACAGGATAGGTATCAGTTGCCACGTTGTCCTGTTTCTGACATTCACTATAACTGTATATTCGTTGTACATTTATTTGCTAATTTCACAATGTTTCGTCTCCAAGCTCTCCGTGCAGATCCAGCAGGTGAAATAGGGACTTTAAGTCGTGCCAAGAGGACTGAATTACAAACTCTTGCACATGAGTACCAACTAGAAGTTCCCTACCAAGCCAACAAAAATGACATACACAACCTGTTGCTGGATTACTATTTAGAGCAAGGTAAGATAGACTCTGAAACTCATGAAACTTACTATATTGCAGATAAAACTGACTTGGCAACGATGAAACTCAAACTAGAGCTGGCCAAGATTGAACGTGAGCAGCAAAGAGAAGCAGCTGCCATACGAAAGGAAGAACAAGAACGTGAGATTGCGTTACTCCGTGAACGTGAACGGATACAGCTTGAAACAAAACAACGCGAGTTGGAGATGCAACGTGAACATGACAAGCAACAAGCGACTCTGGCTCTAGAGTGTCGTCAACGAGAATACACGTTGGAAACTTCACACCTCGCTCAACGCCAGCAAGCTACTGCCAATCTTCCCGTCAGTTTTAATATATCACATGCAAGTAAGTTAATGCCATCCTTTGTAGAAGCAGAAATTTATGTGTTTTTCACCACCTTTGAAACCCTTGCTAATCAACTCAGTTGGCCTGTCGACCAATGGGCCACACTTCTCAGAGTCCATCTTACAGGTTGAGCTGCAGTCACACTCAGTACTTTGGCGTCTGAGAATGACTACCAGACTCTGAAACAAGCAGTGTTGGACGCCTACCTCCTCTCTACAGAAAGTTATCGAAGGAAATTCCGTGACCACCTGAAGGCAAGTACCACTACCTTCCTCGAGTTTGCTAACACAAAACGGAGATATTTCATGAAATGGCTGGAAGCAGCACATGTCTCTACTTTTACAGAACTCGTCAACCTGATGCTAGTTGAAGAATTCTTGAGGCGTGTGCCGCCTCCTGTCCGTCTCTACTTAGCAGATAAAGAAGAAACCGACTACCTGAAGTGTGCTAAGTCGGCTGACACTTACAGCCTCATCCACCAGCTGACACCCGAACCATCCTCCAGTAAGAAGTCGTGGTACAGTTACGAGAAAGTGAGCACCGATCAAGCTGGCTCGCAATTGTACTGCAAGTATTGTAGACTCTATGGACATACCATAGACAAGTGTGGTAAGTCTCGATACAAGGGAACCACTGACCCACAGAAACCCAAACCAACTCCTCCTAAGTCCGGTAAGCCTGTGATGAATGTTGGTGTTAATGTTAATGATCTTTCTCTTTTCAGTAACCACCTGTATACTGGAACTGTCTCTGCCAACGGTTCAAATACGGAGGGACGTTTCAAATTGAAGATCTTGAGGGACACAGCGGCTCTTCAATCGATCATCTTGAAGTCGGCTGTGCCCAACATCGCCTACACCGGAGAAACTGTCTTCATCACTGACCTCACTGCTACCACTCCTTATCCTCTCGCCAGAGTCCACCTGGATTGTCCCTTCGTGAACGGAGAAGTCCAAGTCGCCGTCAGGGAAAAGCCTTTTCCCATGCCTGGAGTGCAACTTCTCCTAGGCAACGACTTGGCAGAAGACCTTCAACCAACCAACCTGATCGTCATGGACAAACCCCAGGTGTGTAACTCTGTGCCAACTAACCCTATTCTAGCGTATGTTCCAGCAGAGGTTCAAGAGAGTGATGAAGTTTCTCCTCCGGTTCTCGTGACCACCCGTGCACAAGCCGCACGTCCACAGCCAGCTGACTCTACTGCTACTGCTGTCCCTCAAGACCCTCAGAAACTACCCCCGCATCTGACCAAGTTGGAGTTCCGTAAGTTGCAGAGGGAAGATCTTACTTTAACACCATTATTTTTCCAGGCCGAGACTCAACCCGACAGTATTCCTGGGTTCTTCCTAGAGAACGACTTGCTCTACCGCAGATATAGACCCAGTAAACTGAAGGAGGAGGACGATTGGGCCAACATCGAACAACTTGTGATTCCTACCACCCTGCGGCCCACTATTCTACACCTGGCCCACGGAGCACTCTCCCACTACGGCTTCAACAAGACTTACCATGGAATTCGTCAAGACTACTACTGGCCAGGTATGGTAAATAGCGTCAAACAGTACGTAAAACAGTGTCATACATGTCAGATGGCAGGCAAACCGAACATCTCCATTCCCAGAGCGCCACTGATTCCCATACAGGTGCCTGCGGAACCTTTCCACAGACTTATAATAGACTGTGTTGGTCCTTTACCTGGGACCAGTTCAGGTAACGCCTATATCTTAACCATCCTGTGTCCAACCACCAGATTTCCCATAGCAGTTCCAGTGAAGAACATCACGGCTGCTACGGTTGTAAAACATCTATTGAAGATCTTCACTCAATACGGATTTCCCAGGGAGATTCAGAGCGACTGTGGTACCAACTTCACTAGTGATCTCTTCAAAAGGACACTGGAGGAGTTCAACATCAAACAGGTATTGTCCAGCCCCTATCATCCTGCTTCACAGGGTTCTCTTGAACGTAGTCATCAGACTATCAAAGCACTCTTGAAAAAGTTTTGTAGTGAAACCTCTAAGGATTGGGATAAGCAAATCGACCTTATAATGTGTATTTACAGAAGTCTTCCCAATGAATCCCTAGGAGTATCTCCTTATGAGATGCTCTACGGCCGTAAGTGCCGTACTCCCCTTAAGGCTTTCAAAGACTCTCTCCGAGATGACACCTTCAGTGAGCATCAGAATGTGCCCCAGTTTCTTCAAAACCTTCAACACATTCTAGAGAGAGTCCACCGTTTTGCCCATGATAATCTATTGAAAGCCCAGGAGAGGATGAAGACTCATTACGACCAGACCAGCAAGGTAAGAAAATTTAAGCCAGGAGACTTCGTCCTAGCATATTTTCCTATCCCAGGTTCACCTTTACAAAACAGGTTTTCAGGACCCTACCGCGTCAAGGAGTGCCGAAACAACAACAACTACGTTATAGAGACTCCAGATAGGCGGCGGAAGACCCAGCTGTGCCACGTCAACCTCCTGAAGCAATATAATGGTACTCCTCCCACTGTCCTGATTAACTGTTCTACCTTCACAGAACCCTACATCCACAGTGAGACCTTCCCAGCTTCTCCTCCCGAAAGCACTGACAAGGAGTCAGCGCTTTCTAATTCCAAAATCCTTAATGATCTTCCCAAATACTTTCAGGATAATAATAGTGCTCCTTTGCCATATTCTAATTCCACTCTCACCTCGTCAGATAAGCCCTTCATCCTCCATGTCGACGCCAGTGGTACCGACGTTGGTGGTGTCGTGATGCAGCAACGAGGCGAGGAGAATACACCTGTCAGCGACTACTGCTACAAGGAACTACGGAACAATTGGCAAGGAGCTACTCTTCATCATCCTGAAGCTCCAGCACTTCACTCCACACCTGAAAAGTGCTCGGTCTACCATCAACACGGACCACACCACCCTACACCTCCTGCAGCACGCCCACTTCTCATCTCAACGTCTTCTACTATGGGCTTGATAACTGCAGAAATTCAACCTGGAGACATGCTATACCAAGATTCCGACAACATCTTAGCCCATGATCTCTCCAGAGTTTATGAAGTAGAAGCGACTCCATCTATTACTCCACCACATAATGACGTACTTCTTCCAGAACCGCAGGCTTCGGGGGAGAGTTGTGACGATAATCTCCTTCAAGAGATTGAGCCTGCTCTTCCCTCCAAAATACATCGCTACAAATCTATATACAACTAATATGGAAGAAATATTCAACAACGACAACAACATCTCCAAGGTTTGCCAGAGAGCAAAACGTATGCAGCCAGGAACACCTGCTCCACCTCGAACCGCCAAACTACCTGTCTTGTCGCCTGCTCATCGCTGATTGGCTGCAGGTCCAGCTGCAACTGCACTCCACCGACCATACTACTTGATGTCTGGGGCCGCCACGACCTCAGTCCTCAGAATATCCCGAGCTTTCGTCAAGTTAACACGTCTCGTTGGTAGACTAAGCCCCAGGCTTACGTGTACTAAGAGAAGTGATAGCTTGAAGCCAATATTCCTGCACCTATTTACTTTGTTTGTCATACACTTGTTATTTGCTCACTTGTCTTAACGTAACTTTTCATTTTGCCATTTGATTATTCTTATTACTTTGATTGATTTTATTATACGAATTTGTATGTCCATTTTATTCATGTTTTGCTTTCTTTAACGTAATTAAAATTTCATTGTTAAAATTTACTTGTGTTTTGTGTGTCTTCTCCTTACCTTACCACAGACGAAGTTCCAGATTTTCTATTTTTTTTCTATATGTGACGAGGCCATACCCCTAGCTTTTGAACAGCCGAACACCAACGCGTTACCGTCACAATATATATATATGGTGTTTTTCTCACCTTCTCAACCAACTTTCAACAGCCAGCCAACAGTTGTCTTCTACAATCTTAAGAGTCTGGTACTGCCCGGAGTCTACCCAAGTGCGGGTATGTCTCACGTGTGTCAGTATGTGTCGTGTGTCATGTGTGACAGTTTAAATCCAATGTTATTTATCATGTGTTAGCAAGTATCATGAGTTGGCATGTGTGTCAGCATGTATCACATGTCAGTATATGTCGGTCTTCTTATTATTATTAGATTTATTTTTGATTTGGAATAATTAGTGCATAATGTTTTATAATATGACAATAATAATAATAATAATAATAATGATAATAATACAAATAATAATAAAATTTAAAATAAAGATAATAACACCGAAGAAATTACACTAAATGTGATATATATCAATGAGAAAATCAATTGCAGCTCTGCTGTGACTCTTGCAGAGGCTGCAGCTGGCAGTACGCTGGTCGCGGGTTCCTGGCACCTAAGAGCACCAGTTGATTGTTTCAATAATAATAATAATAACAATAATAACAATTCAGAATCGTGTCAGAATGTCGTGTTTTTGTTGGGGGGCGTGGTGGGGGGGGGTCACTGTGGCACAGAATCACTTGACACGCTTTTTATTGATGCCACTCCCGACCCGCCAAATTTGGCAACAGAGAATACTAGGAACAATTAGACAAACTAAGAAACTAACAAACAAATATACAGGTATTTTATAGATATAGACATATATATATCAATAAACAATTAATTACATAAAGACCTCACAGGAGATTTTTCTCTGGCTAAAGAATTTATTTTAAGCCAAGTAAGAGTGCATGAAGAGTGACTTACTCTGTAGCGGTCGTCAGGAGAGTATGTGAGGAGTCCCGCCGTGATGATGTGCAGGTTTCGTCGTCTCATCCACGTCACCTGCAGGAACACAACACTTATAGCAACACCTGTGACACAACACCTGCAACACAGCCTCAGTGGGTGTTACAAGACTCTGCAGGTTCTCCATAGCCCCAGAGAAATGATTATTCAGAGAGAAACATTCATATATTTTTGTTAATTTGACTTTAAAAGCCGTATCAGTATTTGCTTCTGCTACCTCCCCCTTTTTAATTATAATTATTATACACTGTTATACAAGATTATTTATTTATATATATGATTGTAACTAAATGAGAACATTAAAAAGAAATAAAAGGAATTTTGTTTCCAAAAGGCTGTTGATGAAGGAAGTTTCCTAGAATATATATATATATATATATATATATATATATATATATATATATATATATATATATATATATATATATATATATATATATATATAAATATATGTATGATAAAGATTCTTTCCTAAAAAAAAATAGGTTTTACATCTGACGGAAAATTTACATTTTGAAGCCTTATCGAAAGAATTTAAATGCGAGTAAAAAATTTGTTTTAATAGTCCAGTGAGGTGTAACTAGGAGTGAACACTAGCGCCTGTTGGCTGGTCTAGTGTGGTGTAACTAGGAGTGAACACTATCGTCTGTTGGCTGGTCTAGTGTGGTGTAACTAGGAGTGAACACTAGCGTCTGTTGGCTGGTCTAGTGTGGTGTAACTAGGAGTGAACACTAGCGTCTGTTGGCTGGTCTAGTGTAGTGTAACTAGGAGTGAACACTAGTGTCTGTTGGCTGGTCTAGTGTGGTGTAACTAGGAGTGAACACTAGCGTCTGTTGGCTAAAGTATAAGCACATATACTTTAGGTAGTTTACTGATCAGCAAGTATGCGTTAGGCTTGAACATAGTCCAATACTAAAGCACTGTGTGAATACACCGTTACTTTTGACAGGTGGATGCAGGAGTCGGATCTCCCAATCCTGAGCACTCCAGGTGCAAACTCTGTGAGCAGGAACTGCGGCATGATCTCCCGCACTACAGCACCGAATGGCCAGTTATCAGACCTTTCAGACCAGTTGGCATGAGGTACTTGGAGCTTTGCAATTACTTTATTCAGTCTTGTATTCTTGAAGATATCCTCACAGTGTACCCAAAATTTGCCAGTGCAGGCTACTAAACACATGGCCCTGTATGACTAACCATCCTGCGAGATGGAGACTTTTAGTACCACTGCTACCTTATTCAATCTTGTGTTGATGATATCCTCAAAATGCATCCGGAGTCTGCCAGTGCAGACTGCCTATCCCATGCCTCTGTATGACTAACCATCCTGTGTGATTTTTAGCATCACGTAGTTAGCTTTTTTGACACACTGTACTCCACTTCATATAGTCTAGGGCAGCTGCACTAATGCAGATGTACCTCATGTATTAATAAAAAAAAAGTTAATACACCGAGAAGCAAGACCTAATAATTACTAATACTGTTTTATGTTGTTGTATGTTAAAAGTACTGTACATAGTTTTGTTGTATGTTTAAAGCCTCAAAACGTAAATTAAAATCTAAGAAGCTGCGCTGACATTCGTTTCAAAGCTTTCAAAATTCCTTCAAATAACAAAAATAATGCGTTCGATGTTGTTGCTTTAGTTAGTCCTGTTTAGGATGGGCTCATTAACTATTTTGGCCTAAGGCCCCAAGACAGTTAGAGCCTTGAATATAACTGTTCCATCACACTCAAGAGAATTCCACTGGAGTAGAGAAGTAATCTTATATACAACCTGAAGTATATTGAAGACCAAGAAAACTTAAAGTATCCATTCTACTTTTCAAGAATATTAAACAAAGATGGCCAATTTAACTGCATCTCTTTTATCAATAATAATGAGTTGTTAAAAAGCAAGGAGAGATCCCTTCCCCCCTTCAAAATAGGTTAGTGCAGATTATTTATTATTTCCTTATTACCCATGAACAGTTGTGTCGACCGATACCAGTAGGAATGGGAAAGGGGGGCCGTTTGACAGGCCGCCGGCTTCCTGTCCTTGTCGATGCTACTAGAGTGTTAGTGGCTCTCGGGTAAATTCAGGTAAATCTTTCCTAACCAAATTGTAAGGCTAGATAATCTCTATCTGCAGGAGATACCGTGAGAAAAAGACTGAAGAGTGGTTATCAGAGCCAACTGAAGCACTCTTTCACCTCGTTCAACTTTCCAGTCAACTGTTTGAAGCAAAATCTCCCGCGCACAATAAACAGTTTGAGAAGTGAGCATATACTCACGGATCTGTCGCCGAGGTTGGCCACCCGGCAGGGGAGGAAGGCGTGGGCGCCCTCGCTCACCGTCACGTTGGCGGGAGACTCCACGAAGACCGGACCCGCCACCCACGAGCACCAACCTGCGCCGGAAACCTCTATTATTACTGTGTGTCATGAGGCTATGGTCGTGTGCTGGCTAAGTCAGTCGCAATAACTGGATGTCAATAAGACACACTTCTCTCTCTCAGTTATATTCCAGACCATCCTCCTGTTTTAGATAGTACTTATAGCTACAGTGTGCACCATCGTATTATTGACGTAATGGGCATTTGGAAAGAAGAATAGTAGTACCACATTCTACTACCTAATTGTCCAGTACGTACATATATGTACGATGGTCCACACAGTTACACAAAGTACTATATAAACAGGAGGATGGGTTGTAATATTAGGTTGTACAAGCAAGATTATATTCACTTTACTCAGCCTTTGAAAATGTTGAAATGATCAACAATTCGCATCTCCGTCCGGCCATTATAAGACTTTAAAAATAACTTTTGTAATGTTATATTTTCAACTTCATTCTCAAGTGAAACGGATCATAATACAAATAATAAACATTAGACATTTTAGTATAAGAAGCAATAAAACCCAAACATAACAGGAAGAAGGTTATCTAATGAAGCCAGTGATGTTCACACTTTCATTTCACTTTCACTTAAATAAAACACTTTTATTTTGGGATCAGTGAGGAAATGTTAGGAGCTACAAAATGAGGTTGTAGACGCAGATATTAGACTGTTGACGCAAATATGAGGCTGTTGATGCAGATATGAGGCTGTTGACGCAGATATGAGGCTGTTGACCCAGATATGAGGCTGTTGACACAGATATGAGGCTGTTGATGCAGATATGAGGCTGTTGACACAGATATGAGGCTGCTGACGCAAGCTTCATCCATAGTTTTATGATTGATGAGACCAGTGCTGATAGGGACGCGAGGCTTTGCTACATAAAATCTTTATCAAAACGCTGAAGCTTATTTATTCAAATTAAAAAATGTGCAAACTAAACAACTGGGCGAGTAGATACACACACACACACACACACACACACACACACACACACACACACACACACACACACACACACACACATACCTGCAGTTCCTTCAAGCATTTTAACCCAGCCTCTTCTGGATTGTACTTGGATGGGGTTCTGGGAGTTCTACTGCCCAACAGCCTTCTTTCTACCCATTGATTGATTGATGAAGATTAAGCCACCCAAAAGATGGCACGGGCATGAATAGCCCGTAATTCTACCCCTCACATCCTTACATCTTTATACTCCTGTTATTATATCCGTCTCACCTCCCCTACCTCTATGTTTATTTTATAAACATGCTCAACCTCTTCTGGTAATCTTATGCCCCATTACAGCCCTTCTCTCCCTCCTAACACATTGTTGTTTGGTCCTCTCCTCACCCATTCTCTCCCTCTCAAAAAATCAAACATCCACCCAACACATCAAGTATCCCTACCTTCACTTTCTGCTCCTTCACTCTCTCTCTCTCTCCTTCCATCTCACCTTAACGCTGCTCTACTTCTCCCTCCCACCGTCCGTCACACCATCCCATCCTTCTCACATTTGAGTCCCACGAAGGGAAAGCCTCGCAGCTTTAACACCCCAGAGCCTCGGTCCGCGTTTCTCAGCTCACGCATTCTTTCCTCTCTCTCTCACCCCTCCTTCCTCTCTCTCTCTCCCCTCCCCTCCCCTCACAACACGTTCCGAGCACTAACTTTCCCCTCACCTAAACAGTATTGCTCTCTCTCTCTCTCTCTCATCTACAAGAGTTAACTTTCCTCACAATATTCTGTTTTCCGACCAACAATATTTTTTCATTCAATACTATATTTATCCTCTGCCCTGACCCTCGTGTCCCCCCCTCCACATCCCGGCCTCCCATGGCGACTGTTCTTATTTCATTTATTCTATCAACCTTTGCTTCTTATCTCCCTCCGTCCATTTCTCTAACTTCTCTAGCCACTAGCAGCCTCTCTAACCTCTAATTCACTAGCTAACCATCCTCATTTGTCCCACACCACACCTTTAATTTCAACAGTATTGCCCATTCCTACCACTTCCAACCCATTACATCCTGAGTAGTGATCGTATTCAGTAAGAACTAGCAAGAGCATATTCTGTTAAATATTGATGGAGGTTACAGGTATTCTAGTGAAAAGTGTGTATTGTATGATAGAATGTCTATTTGCCTGTCCAAAGCTGGAGGCCAGACGCATGGGGCGAGCTTCACCTAAATTGGCAGAGGGAATGGTGTGGGGTAGGGGATGATCATAGGCTGGTCGGGGTCGCTAGAATTCAAAAGGGAACAGCGTGCCAGTGCCACATTCAAACCCCTACAACGGTTTTTGGCACTGCTCGCCACGATACCTGCGAAATTAATAACGAAAATTAAAGACTTTTTCCTTATAGAAATATACACCATTATTCATTGATCTCGGGAAAACTAACATACATTTCCTGTTATTTAAAATAAGGCCGTAGTTCTATAAAACAGGAAAATTATATTCTGAACCTCCAGCTCCAATAGAAAACTGAAGAACCATACATTCGAATGGGGTAACTATTATATTCTGCAAAGATACATGGAAGGAAGGCTAGATGGAGAAACAGATCGATGAATAGATGAACAAATGAATCGATGGATAGATGAATAGACAGCTGGAGAAATGGATGGACAAGTGGATAGATAAATAGATGACTTAGACTGATAGATAGATAAATAGATGACAGGAGAGACAGACCCCGGGCAATGCCGGGTACCCGGACCAAGTCTTTTATACCCAGGTGTTTGGGCATGAAGATGGGATGGCAGACACATATCCTGCCCCAACACCCGTCGTTAGTTCGACACGTGTTTAATTTATGTCTTGAAGCCGTCTAGGGCGCCAGCCATTAATCACGGTGCTTGTCGCCGTCCTAAGTATTCATCAGCCAGCCCCCTGATGCTGGCAGCGTCTCCCGCCTCATCTCCAGACTCAGCATCCTCTGCCAGATTATCAATATATGGTTCAGAGAGATGGATGGCCCCGTGGTGGGTGATGGAGGCTTGCGAGCATCCCGTGAGTCATACTAGCGAGATCAAGGGTTCGAAGCCTCTCAGTTCTGCAAGCGACCTTCAGGCTAGGCTTCTTAAGATAGGTTTAATATGGAGACGCAGATTGTGTTCGTTTGTCTGCTGTCAGTGGGCAGATTGTGTGATTTGCTGTCAAGAGCGACAAATCAATCGTTTGATTGATTTGGAACTTGGATTGGATTTGGATTGGATTTCGTTTGATTAATCGTACTGGAACAGTTGATGATATATTGGACTTGTATCCAAGATTGACCATGTAATATATCAATCATACAATGTATATATATGATGTAACTATATAACCTGAGCTTGTAAAAGCACCTTCATCACCTTCAGTGATTAAGTGCTTAATTGCACACTAGTTTCTTTATCAGCTATCTCACCCTGTCAGGGTAAATGAGACAAATGTATGTGAATGCATGTGTGTGTGTATATATGTATGTATATGTGTGTGTGTGTATGTATATGTATGGGTGTAAAGTATATATGGAAGCTGATCAGAATTACATTTCACCTTTGTGAATGTACATTAATGACACTATGTAAAAGACACATCAAACACTTTATGTAGGGCATACGTAGATCTGTGTATCTATGTATTTACGTATGTAGGTTAGCTTAGCATTTTAAAAGCACCGAATCACCTTCTGTGGTTGAGTGTTCAATAAACCCTTGAACTATATGTTTAACACTTCTCTAACCCTGTCCATGGAGGACAGAAGAAAATGTATATATGCTGGTTAGCATTGTAAATTTGTGGCCACGTCTGTGGTAGAAAATAATAATAATAATAATAATAACAAAAAAATCAATCGTTATTTCAAATTCTATCGGGTCATTCAGTGAAATTTTGTTACTAAATTTGATGAAAAGAATTTTATTTGTGGCAAGTTATAGAACTTTTATTACATGTCAGAAGAATGGAATTAAAATAAACTTGCCTTGATCATGACAGACACCACGTGTGACAAAGACACCAACCTCACGTGTGACAAAGACACCAGCCTCACGTGTGACAAAGACACCAGTCTCACGTGTGACAAAGACACCAGCCTCACGTGTGACAAAGACACTAGCCTCACGTGTGACAAAGACACCAGCCTCACGTGTGACAAAGACACCAGCCTCACGTGTGACAAAGACACCAGCCTCACGTGTGACAAAGACACCAGCCTCACGTGTGACAAAGACACCAGCCTCACGTGGAACAAAGACACCAGCCTCACGTGTGACAAAGACACCAGCCTCACGTGTGACAAAGACACTAGCCTCACGTGTGACAAAGACACCAGCCTCACGTGTGACAAAGACACCAGCCTCACGTGGAACAAAGCCACCAGCCTCACGTGTGACAAAGACACCAGCCTCACGTGTGACAAAGACACCAGCCTCACGTGGAACAAAGACACCAGCCTCACGTGTGACAAAGACACCAGCCTCACGTGTGACAAAGACACCAGCCTCACGTGTGACAAAGACACCAGCCTCACGTGTGACAAAGACACTAGCCTCACGTGTGACAAAGACAACAGCCTCACGTGTGACAAAGACAGTAGCCTCACGTGTGACAAAGACACCAGCCTCACGTGTGACAAAGACACCAGCCTCACGTGGAACAAAGACACTAGCCTCACGTGTGACAAAGACACTAGCCTCACGTGTGACAAAGACACCAGCCTCACGTGTGACAAAGACACCAGCCTCACGTGTGACAAAGACACCAGCCTCACGTGGAACAAAGACACCAGCCTCACGTGTGACAAAGACACTAGCCTCACGTGTGACAAAGACACCAGCCTCACGTGTGACAAAGACACCAGCCTCACGTGTGACAAAGACACTAGCCTCATGTGTGACAAAGACACTAGCCTCACGTGTGACAAAGACACCAGCCTCACGTGGAACAAAGACACCAGCCTCACGTGTGACAAAGACACTAGCCTCACGTGTGACAAAGACACCAGCCTCACGTGTGACAAAGACACCAGCCTCACGTGTGACAAAGACACTAGCCTCATGTGTGACAAAGACACCAGCCTCACGGGTGACAAAGACACTAGCCTCACGTGTGACAAAGACACCAGCCTCACGTGTGACAAAGACACCAGCCTCACGTGTGACAAAGACACTAGCCTCACGTGTGACAAAGACACCAGCCTCACGTGTGACAAAGACACCAGCCTCACGTGTGATAACAAAAAAATCCTTCTTGCCTGATAATAACTTAATCAAAATTGACAACCAAAAACAACAATTGACCAAAACCATTAAGTATAGGCTTATAAGCTGGACACGAGTTCTCTCACATTGACAGTGGCTTGACGAAAAATGCAGACTGACCCCTCACTCATCTGGTGCCTTCGGGAGGTGGAGATGTTTGAGATATATATCTCGAACTATCTACTTCTTTTGTAAGGTCTGATGGCGTAGTGGGTTAAAGCATACTAGTTATGCCAGCTACTGGAAGGTAGTTGTGCTTTCTGGGTTCGAGTCCCACTGGTGGGTGTTGTCCAAAGATTGTTAATCTTCACTTGTGGTTTATGGAAGTATAGGCTTATAAGCTGGACACGAGTTCTCTCACATTGACAGTGGCTTGACGAAAAATGCAGACTGACCCCTCACTCATCTGGTGCCTTCGGGAGGTGGAGATGTTTGAGATATATATCTCGAACTATCTACTTCTTTTGTAAGGTCTGATGGCGTAGTGGGTTAAAGCATACTAGTTATGCCAGCTACTGGAAGGTAGTTGTGCTTTCTGGGTTCGAGTCCCACTGGTGGGTGTTGTCCAAAGATTGTTAATCTTCACTTGTGGTTTATGGAAGTATAGGCTTATAAGCTGGACACGAGTTCTCTCACATTGACAGTGGCTTGACGAAAAATGCAGACTGACCCCTCACTCATCTGGTGCCTTCGGGAGGTGGAGATGTTTGAGATATATATCTCGAACTATCTACTTCTTTTGTAAGGTCTGATGGCGTAGTGGGTTAAAGCATACTAGTTATGCCAGCTACTGGAAGGTAGTTGTGCTTTCTGGGTTCGAGTCCCACTGGTGGGTGTTGTCCAAAGATTGTTAATCTTCACTTGTGGTTTATGCAAGTATAGGCTTATAAGCTGGACACGAGTTCTCTCACATTGACAGTGGCTTGACGAAAAATGCAGACTGACCCCTCACTCATCTGGTGCCTTCGGGAGGTGGAGATGTTTGAGATATATATCTCGAACTATCTACTTCTTTTGTAAGGTCTGATGGCGTAGTGGGTTAAAGCATACTAGTTATGCCAGCTACTGGAAGGTAGTTGTGCTTTCTGGGTTCGAGTCCCACTGGTGGGTGTTGTCCAAAGATTGTTAATCTTCACTTGTGGTTTATGGAAGTATAGGCTTATAAGCTGGACACGAGTTCTCTCACATTGACAGTGGCTTGACGAAAAATGCAGACTGACCCCTCACTCATCTGGTGCCTTCGGGAGGTGGAGATGTTTGAGATATATATCTCAAACTATCTACTTCTTTTGTAAGGTCTGATGGCGTAGTGGGTTAAAGCATACTAGTTATGCCAGCTACTGGAAGGTAGTTGTGCTTTCTGGGTTCGAGTCCCACTGGTGGGTGTTGTCCAAAGATTGTTAATCTTCACTTGTGGTTTATGCAAGTATAGGCTTATAAGCTGGACACGAGTTCTCTCACATTGACAGTGGCTTGACGAAAAATGCAGACTGACCCCTCACTCATCTGGTGCCTTCGGGAGGTGGAGATGTTTGAGATATATATCTCGAACTATCTACTTCTTTTGTAAGGTCTGATGGCGTAGTGGGTTAAAGCATACTAGTTATGCCAGCTACTGGAAGGTAGTTGTGCTTTCTGGGTTCGAGTCCCACTGGTGGGTGTTGTCCAAAGATTGTTAATCTTCACTTGTGGTTTATGGAAGTATAGGCTTATAAGCTGGACACGAGTTCTCTCACATTGACAGTGGCTTGACGAAAAATGCAGACTGACCCCTCACTCATCTGGTGCCTTCGGGAGGTGGAGATGTTTGAGATATATATCTCGAACTATCTACTTCTTTTGTAAGGTCTGATGGCGTAGTGGGTTAAAGCATACTAGTTATGCCAGCTACTGGAAGGTAGTTGTGCTTTCTGGGTTCGAGTCCCACTGGTGGGTGTTGTCCAAAGATTGTTAATCTTCACTTGTGGTTTATGGAAGTATAGGCTTATAAGCTGGACACGAGTTCTCTCACATTGACAGTGGCTTGACGAAAAATGCAGACTGACCCCTCACTCATCTGGTGCCTTCGGGAGGTGGAGATGTTTGAGATATATCTCGAACTATCTACTTCTTTTGTAAGGTCTGATGGCGTAGTGGGTTAAAGCATACTAGTTATGCCAGCTACTGGAAGGTAGTTGTGCTTTCTGGGTTCGAGTCCCACTGGTGGGTGTTGTCCAAAGATTGTTAATCTTCACTTGTGGTTTATGCAAGTATAGGCTTATAAGCTGGACACGAGTTCTCTCACATTGACAGTGGCTTGACGAAAAATGCAGACTGACCCCTCACTCATCTGGTGCCTTCGGGAGGTGGAGATGTTTGAGATATATATCTCGAACTATCTACTTCTTTTGTAAGGTCTGATGGCGTAGTGGGTTAAAGCATACTAGTTATGCCAGCTACTGGAAGGTAGTTGTGCTTTCTGGGTTCGAGTCCCACTGGTGGGTGTTGTCCAAAGATTGTTAATCTTCACTTGTGGTTTATGCAAGTATAGGCTTATAAGCTGGACACGAGTTCTCTCACATTGACAGTGGCTTGACGAAAAATGCAGACTGACCCCTCACTCATCTGGTGCCTTCGGGAGGTGGAGATGTTTGAGATATATATCTCGAACTATCTACTTCTTTTGTAAGGTCTGATGGCGTAGTGGGTTAAAGCATACTAGTTATGCCAGCTACTGGAAGGTAGTTGTGCTTTCTGGGTTCGAGTCCCACTGGTGGGTGTTGTCCAAAGATTGTTAATCTTCACTTGTGGTTTATGCAAGTATAGGCTTATAAGCTGGACACGAGTTCTCTCACATTGACAGTGGCTTGACGAAAAATGCAGACTGACCCCTCACTCATCTGGTGCCTTCGGGAGGTGGAGATGTTTGAGATATATATCTCGAACTATCTACTTCTTTTGTAAGGTCTGATGGCGTAGTGGGTTAAAGCATACTAGTTATGCCAGCTACTGGAAGGTAGTTGTGCTTTCTGGGTTCGAGTCCCACTGGTGGGTGTTGT
The DNA here is from genome assembly GCF_040958095.1 of Procambarus clarkii. Taxonomy (NCBI): domain Eukaryota; kingdom Metazoa; phylum Arthropoda; class Malacostraca; order Decapoda; family Cambaridae; genus Procambarus; species Procambarus clarkii. The sequence continues at coordinate 50,502,861 of NC_091152.1, read as the reverse complement.
CCAAAGATTGTTAATCTTCACTTGTGGTTTATGCAAGTATAGGCTTATAAGCTGGACACGAGTTCTCTCACATTGACAGTGGCTTTACGAAAAATGCAGACTGACCCCTCACTCATCTGGTGCCTTCGGGAGGTGGAGATGTTTGAGATATATATCTCGAACTATCTACTTCTTTTGTAAGGTCTGATGGCGTAGTGGGTTAAAGCATACTAGTTATGCCAGCTACTGGAAGGTAGTTGTGCTTTCTGGGTTCGAGTCCCATTGGTGGGTGTTGTCCAAAGATTGTTAATCTTCACTTGTGGTTTATGCAAGTATAGGCTTATATATATATATATATATATATATATAACTGAAAACTCACACCCCAGAAGTGACTCGAACCCATACTCCCAGAAGCAACGCATCTGGTATGTACAAGACGCCTTAATCCACTTGACCATCACGACCGGACAAAATGAGGTGATAGCCGAGGCTATTTGAACCACCCCACCGCCGGCACTCGGATAGTTATCTTGGGCATAGCATTTTACCAAATCACCTCATTCTTTGGGGCAACACGTGAGGAACACAAATGCGAACAAGTCCGGACAAGTCAAGTTTTGTCCGGTCGTGATGGTCAAGTGGATTAAGGCGTCTTGTACATACCAGATGCGTTGCTTCTGGGAGTATGGGTTCGAGTCACTTCTGGGGTGTGAGTTTTCAGTTGCATATGTCCTGGGGACCATTCAGGCTTGTTCGCATATATATATATATATATATATATATATATATATATATATATATATATATATATATATATATATATATATATATATATATATATATATATAATACACTAAAATCACTTATAAACAATTAAAAACAATCACATTGGCTGTAGAAAATACTTTTGCTTTAAATATAAATATATTTGACACAAATGAATACAAACTTTTGAATTACAGTGTGAAAAGAATTTATTTTTTACCTGTATTTATAAGACTTAACAAAAATGAAAGTTAGTGTGGGGAATAACTCCAGGCAGCTATTCTCTTTTTTAAATTGACTGTAATAAGATAAAGTTCTGTCTTATTTATTTTCTTAGTAAATAAGAATTAATTGAGTGAACTGTATGTACTTGTTTAAACTGCCTGAAATTATCTCACACACTGTGGGGGGGACAATTAGTAGCTTAAACCACTTTGAGATGGCTCCTTCTTAAACTACCAATTGTTTACCCTTTATTATTATTATATCATACCACATATGGTGGTCTAATCTACTGGTAATAATTACTAATTATGAATACTAATACTACTATAACAAAAGAGGGCTTAGCTGTTCCTGTAGTAGGGGCCTGCTAAGGCTGTGTATAATGTAGTATCAATCTGGGTGTGGCCCTGTGCCTCTTTGTGCCACATAATGGCGGCTGGTGGGAGGTCTACAAGGCTTGGCAAACAGCAAGGTATATTATGTGTTTGGTCCAACTGTCTGCCTAGCTTCTTGCTGCTCCTATCACAATTTACCTGTATGGGATGCAACGAATTAATCAAAGTTCCCTAAACATATCAATTACAGGTATGACACGAAATGTGAGGGCTGTAAAATGGAGTACACGTACATTGTGGTTGTTTTATTCCTACATCGTGGCCGCCTCTACCCATTGAATCAAAATGTGCACAAAATGATATACAATACTTGGTAAAACGGATACGGTCGTTGCTGTGATGTTGATAGGCTGTGTTGCTGGTTGTTGACATGTAATTTGGGTGTCTAGTTGGTTTCACCAGCCTTGTACACTCGTACAGCATGGGGCTGTGTTTGTTGTTGTGGGCGTGAGAGTAAGTCTCTGTCTGGGGCCAACTTCCTCAGGCTCTTGGTTCCACTTCTAAAGTAATTCTACATTAACAAGGGAATCAAGCTACATTTTGGTGTTAGTAATTATATTCAGTCTAGTTGATTACTTTTTTGTTAAATCTAGTTACAAAACTGTTGTATAAACAGTTTTATTTTTGTAAATATACAGCGACATCGATGATGTCACGGAGTATCCCATTTTCTTTCCTGAAGGGAAAACGAAAAAGGGGATACTACGTTATGTGTGTATGTGTGTGTGTGTGTGTGTCGGATTCCGACATAATTCCGGGGCAGGGGGGGGGGGGGAAAGAACACGGGTCGAAGTCCCGGTAAGGACTGCGATCACTTTATTCTTCTCCTTCAGAATTATAGTGCTGCTTTAATTTGAGTTTACATTGTTGTGCAGCAGTCCTTTGGGGACGTATATCCTGTACTGGCGTATCAGGTGCTGGAAGTCGTTGCACGTCTCCTTTCCTGGCCAGTTCTAAAGGAACTAATTTCTTTAGAGTTTTGAGAGTAGTGTTGCCTCGGCATTTTACTTTCACTATTCTCAAGATGCTCTGGTTGTCTGGATGAACAGAGACTATTTGACCTATAGGCCACTCTGAGCGTGGTCCATCACTATCCACCAGAATTATGTCACCAGGGTTCAATTTAATTCTGTTATAGGGATTGTTTGCCCTGTAATGATACTCCCTCAGAGCTGTAAGGTATTCACGAGTCCATACGTCATTCCACCGACTTATCACCCTTGAAAGATGTTTGAAACGTTGAACCAAATCACTCTCTTTGACATATGAAAGATCCTCTGGTTCCTCATCCGTAAGGGACACAAGTGTTTTGAGAGGTCTCCCATACATCAGATGAGCTGGACTTAATGGTTCACGCTGCAAAACATCATCAGAGAGGTAGGTAAGTGGTCGGTTATTAACTCGTGCTTCTATTTCTATGATTACTGTTTGAAGCTCCTGAAGGTCAATCTTTTGGCGGTGTAGGGTTTTCCGTAGGGAACGTTTCACCGTACCAATCATGCATTCATAGAAGCCTCCGTGCCATGGTGCTCTGGGAGGTATGAATTTCCAATGGCACTGCCGTTGAGTTAGGGCCGTGTGTACCTTTGGGTGTGTCCAGATTTTCCTCAGACATGCTTCTCCTGCCACTAAGTTGGACCCATTGTCTGAGATCATTAACTTAGGACAAGATCTACGTGAAGCAAACCTGCGGAAAGCCTGTAAGAATGCTTTGGCACTCATATCAGGAGTCATTTCTAGATGGACTGCCCTTGTTGTGGCACAAGTAAAAAGACAGATATAGGCTTTTACTGGTTTCTTGTCTTTAGTGCCTGTTAGTGTTAGTGCTCCTGTGAAATCTACTCCTGTTGTCTCAAAGGGACGAATATGTACGACTCGTTCCTTCGGAAGTGGAGGAGGGCCAGGATATGGACACACTCTGGCATCGTATCTCGGCAAATAACACAGGATTTGATTATTGATTTCACTGTCTGTCTACCTTGGGGTAGCCAGTATTGTTGTCTTAAGTCTGTGAGAGTATCTAATACCCCACCATGCAGAGTGTAGTATTTGTGTATATGTAGCACAATTAGTTTGCTTACTATGTGGTGACGAGGGAGCAATATTAGATTTTTTGCTTCCAGATCTATGTCAGCATGCTGTAAGCGTCCTCCGCATCTTATCAAGTTATAATTGTCAGTGTCTAACCAGAGACCCAGATCATGTTGTAGCTTCTTAGGAACATTGTTAAATTCTGTTCCGAATGTGTCGATCTGAGCTCTTTTGACCCAGTACCTTAGGGCACTAGGGAATTTATGCTTGATTCCTATTTTCTTTAGAAAATCAAACACTACTTGGGTGACACCTATAAGTTTGTTCAGTTCAGAGTACCGAGCAGGATCAATTACCAAAGTCCGAGGTAGTTCCGGGTTCTCAGTGGGAACAGTGACATTGGTCACAATGACTTGTGGCTTTTGTTCAGGCCACTGGTTGCTGATTAGCCACTGAGGTCCATTGAACCACATCTCTGCCTTTGTTAATTGCCGTAAAGTCAGGCCTCGGGAGAGATAGTCAGCTGGATTCTCTTTAGTAGGTACATATCTTAGTTTATACCCTGCTGACAACTCTCGTATTTCCTTAACGCGGTTACTCACGTAAGGATTCTTACTGTTATTGTTTTTAACCCACTGTAGCACTGCCTCATTATCTGACCATACTACTGTTTCTTTAAAGTGGATGTGGCTTAAGGCCTTGATCAGATAATGAGCCAATCTTACACCTAGCAGTAAGGCTGTTAATTCCAGTTGTGGCAGTGATCTTTTCTTTAAAGGTGCCACTCTGGCCTTTGATGTGAGCAAATTAGCTTGTCCATTTGAGACCAGGTAAGCTACTGTACCATAAGCCTTTCCTGAGGCATCACAGAATACATGTAGCTTAATTGGTTCTTTTCCATTTACTACTGTGTTCCTAGGGAACTTGACAGACTCTAGGATACTTAAATCTTTCACTAACCCTTGCCATTTTTCTTGTAGGGCAGGTGTTAGAAGATCATCCTAGCTTATCTTTTGTTGCCAACAATCTTGTATTAACTTCTTCCCATTAATTAGTATTGGATTTAATAGTCCTAATGGGTCGAAGGGTTTGCTGACTTGTGATAGCAATTTTCTCATTGTTAAGTTAGTGATATCTGTCTCCATTGACTTGATTGTCAGCTGATCGGTTGTCGTGTTCCATTGGACACCTAGTACCTTTGTCATCTCGGGTACTTGGTAGTCGGGAAATTCAGATGCGATCAGTTGATTTAATTTGTCATTGTTAGAGACCCAAGACTGGAGAGGCATATTGGCTCCTATTAATTCTCGATTGGCCTCATGGTATATGTCCAACAGTTTACTCTCACTGTTGGTTGTTCCTTGAAAATTATCCACATGCAAGTTTTCGCTAATTTCCGTCTTGTTTGGGCTATTGGACTTCTTCAAGTGCGTATCCAAGGTAGCTTGAAGCAGAAATGGAGAGGCTGTGGCTTCAAACAAGACGGACGCAAACCTGTAAGTGATTAATTCACTGTTCGGATCGTTAGGATCCTTGATCCATAGGAACTTTGTGTAGTTCCGGTCCTCTTCTTGAAGACCTAACCTAAGGAATGCCTTGCTAATGTCGGCCGTATATGCATAAGTCCCTATACGAAACTTTAACAGCACGTTGTAAAGCCTTTGTGTTAGGCTAGGGCCTGTTTGAAGGCAGTCATTTAACGAAACACTACTCTGCCCCGTTTTAGCACTGCAATTAAATACTATCCGTAGTGGGGTAGTCGCAGAATTCTTCTGTACAGGGTGGTGTGGCAGGTATTGTCTTTCCTTTGGGTTATCATTTGTTACAACTTCGATAAATTTGTCATCGAGCTGCTTCTGTATTATTTCATGGTACAACTTCAAGTTCTCAGGTTGTCTTTGTAAGTGCAACACCTGTGATCTTAATTGGTTTTGTGCCATAAAATGGTTGACGGGTAGCTGAGGGTGATTCAGCTTACATGGTAACCTGACCCAGTATTGATTATCTCTGTAGATAACTGAGTCCAGGTATTGTTTGTAAGTCCAGTCATCATCTGGGCTAGGTTGTTCAGGGACAATGCCGAGAGTTGCCAGGTCCCATAACTTATGTACAGGGGGATCAAGCTCATCCTCGGACATGTCTCTGAGTTGCAGTGGAGACTGGTCTCCTAGTCATGCAACCATTACTGTGTTGGCATGTTGGTGATCCACAGGTGCGGGTTGTTTTAGCCGTAATACTGGGCCTGTTAGTAAATAGCCACCTGCAGATGGTAACACGTTCATACCGTGGTGATCTTCCTTTCCTTTGATGAACTTATGGTAGACATCTGACCCCATAAGGATTCCAATATTGGAAAGGCTGTCCGATGTAATTTTATCAGCCAAAGGAACTCACTTTTCTTCCAGGAATTTGGCTGTTGTTCCTAGACCTTCTACATACAGGTCTGTTGGGAATCTATCTACGACCAGTGCTTGTATTTTTCGTACATAACCTCCTAATCGTACTTTGGGTCGTACTACCCTGTAAGCTCGGGCTCCCGAGTCAGTCATGAATCCTGCTATGTTTATTCGTGTCTCCTCTACAGGCGTAAGTTTCAGTGTATCTACCAACTCCTTTGATATAAAGGTCAGTTGGGACCCTTGATCAAATAATCCACATACGGTGGCCTTGTTCTCTCCATTTCTAATGATCAATCGTGCAGTAGGTAGAACTGATTTATGATTAGACCTTGTTGAGAAGACACTTATGTCAGGAAACACAGTACAAAGCTGTACTAAAGTGGTAATTCCTTCCTCCTCCTGTGGTATGGCAGACTTTGTACTTGTGTCCCAACAAAGTGCTGTATAGTGTTGACCCTTATGGCACCTGTTGCAGGTGCGTATTGTAGTTGTGCAAGTGTCGGTATTATGTTCCCTTATACACTTGATACATCTATGTAACTCCTTGAGTCGTATTATGCGTGTTGCACGATTGGGTTAACGTCTGCAATTGTACGGGGATTGTGGTTTCTCACAAAACACACATGGTCTCCAGACGTTAACAGTATCTTGAGGAGTCACCGATTTGGGTGGCGTGTTAACTGTAGGTTTGGAGGGACAGTCACATTACCTTCTCAGTCATCAAAGGTAATTTCTAAGTCACTTTCATTCATCAAAGTTATTCTCTAAGTCATAAAAGTTATTCCCAAAGACAATAAAAATTAATCTCAGTCATCAAAAAGTTAATCTCAGTCATCAAATGTTATTCCCTAAGTAACCTTTCGTTCATCAGAGAAGCTTTCTAAGACATCTTCGTTCATCAAAGTTTATCTCTAAGACATCAATGTTATTCTCTAAGACATCAGAGATGTTCTCTAAATCATAAACGTTATTTCCCGAGCTATCAAAGTTTTTCTGTTTTCTTCGTTCATCAAAGTTTTTCTCAGAGTCATCAAAGGTGATCTCTAACTAACCTTCGTTCATCAAAAGTTGTTCTCTAAGACACCTTCGTTCATCAAAGAAACTCTCCTTCTTCCAACAAGTTATTATTTAAGACATCTTCAGTCATAAAATTTCTCTCCAAATGTAACTAGTTCTGCTTTTCATATCAAACCTGCACTTCTGTTAAAATATATTTTCTTAGTCACTTTACCTTAAAACTGTTCTCCGAACTATACTGCATAAACGTACCTAACCTATCCTCCCCACCCAATGTTACTCACCTAACATAACATTCCTAAACCTAACCTTACTTAACTTACCTAACCTGCCTATCCTAACTTAACTTACCTATCCAAACCTAACCTAACCTACCTTACCTATCTTAACATAAATTACCTCCCTAACCTAACTTACCCTAATCTAACTTAACTAACCTAACCTAACTTAACTTTCATAACCTAACTTAACTAACATAACCTAACCTAACCTAACTTACCTATCCTACCTTAACTAACATAACCTAACTTAACCTAAAGTAACCCAACCTAATCTAACTTAACCTAACCCAAGTTACCTGTCTTAACTTAACTAACCTAACCTAACTAACCCAACCTAACCTAACTTAACCTAAAATAATCCAACCTAACCTACCTTATCCTAATCTAACCTAACTAACCTAACCTAACCTAACTTAACCTAAAATAACCCAACCTAACCTAACTTAACTAACCTAACCTTACCTAACTTAACTAACCTATCCCTACCTATCTTGCATAACCTAACTTAACTAACCTATCTTGCATAACCTAACTTAACGTAACCTACTTAAAGTAAAATACCTAACTTAACCAAACTGACATAACTAACTTACCTAGGCTAACTCACCTAAACTTACATTAATATTCCTGCTCGTCTTTTGTGTTTCGTCAATCAATGTCTCATATTCATTTGTTCGTTTCAATGGTTATTTTTCTCAAATGGTCATTTTTGCATTTCAAGTGCTATTTGTTAAAGATCGGGTGTTTAAGCATTTCAAAGGATTTTTGTTATATATGAGCATTTACTCATTTCAAGGGCTAATTTTCAAATGGTTGTTTATGCATTTCAAGAGTTATTTGTTAAAGTTAAGGTATTTTAGCATTTAAAGGGTTATTTATTAAAGATCATTAAGTTGCTCATAAGTTGTATTCTTTATGCTTGTTATAATTGTTCTTCTTGTTTCCCCCCTTAACCTAACCTCTTTTGATCTTAGTGTATTCTTTATGTTATAATTTGTTCCTAGTTTTACCCCCTTTAACCTAACCTCTTTGATGTTAGTGTAGTTATTATATTTGGTATCATTTTGTTCTTATTCTTTGTCCTTTAACCTAACCTTTCAGAAGTAGTTTATTTGTTGAATATATTATCCTTATCCTAACCTTTTAGATGTAGTTTTGTTTCTCCTTTTTCTATATTTTACCCAAACCCACCATCCCACTTAACCTTCCTTCCTTCTTTTACTTTGTTTCTCCTACGCCTTCTCTCCCCCATTTTTTCTTTATCTTCATCCTTCTAACCCCCTTTTCTCTTTCTTCCTCCCCCCTCTCGCTCACTCATTTGCTCCAATGCTCTTATTTTTCTCAAATTCAAGTCTTAATGCTCCCATGTGCTCACTCTATCTCATTCTCTTATTTTTTCTTTTCTCATATTCAAGTCTTAATGCTCCAATGCTCTCACACTCTGTCATTCCCTCTCTTCTTTGATCCCATGCTCACACTCTTATTCTCTCTTCTTTGATCCCTTGCTCTCACTCCCGTGCTCTCTTGTTTTTCTCAATTTTAAGTCTTAGTAGATCTGATTCTTTACTACTGTAATTATATTATTACTAGGGTAAAGAATGAGCTTATATGTGAAAACAAAGTAAAGCAAGGAAGGAAGGTTAAGTGGGATGGTGGGTTTGGGTAAAATATAGAAAAAGGAGAAACAAAACTACATCTAAAAGGTTAGGATAAGGATAATATATTCAACAAATAAACTACTTCTGAAAGGTTAGGTTAAAGGACAAAGAATAAGAACAAAATGATACCAAATATAATAACTACACTAACATCAAAGAGGTTAGGTTAAAGGGGGTAAAACTAGGAACAAATTATAACAAACATAAAGAATACACTAAGATCAAAAGAGGTTAGGTTAAGGGGAGGAAAGAAGAACAATTATAACAAACATAAAGAATACAACTTTTGAGCAACTTAATGATCTTTAATAAATAACCCTTTAAATGCTAAAATACCTTAACTTTAACAAATAACTCTTGAAATGCATAAACAACCATTTGAAAAATTAGCCCTTGAAACGAGTAAATGCTCATATATAACAACAAAAATAATTTGAAATGCTTAAACACCCGATCTTTAACAAATAGCACTTGAAATGCAAAAATAACCATTTGAGAAATTATCCCTTGAAACGAGTAAATACCCGTATATAACAAAAATCCTTTGAAATGCTTAAATACCCAATCTTTAACAAATAGCACTTGAAATGCATAAATGACCATTTGAGAAAATATCCCTTGAAATGAGTAAATGCCCATATATAACAAAAATCCTTTGAAATGCCCAAATATCCATTCTTTAACAAATAGCACTTGAAATGCATAAATAACAATTTGAGAAAAATAACCACTGAAACGAACAAATGAATATGAGACATTGATTAACGAAACACAAAAGACAAGCAGGAATATTTATGTAAGTTAGGTTATTTAAGTTTGGGCGAGTTAGCCTAGGTAAGTTAGTTATGTCAGTTTGGGTAAGTTCGGTTAAGTTAGGTATTTTACTTTAAGTAGATTATGTTATGTTAGGTTATGCAAGATAGGTAGGGATAGGTTAGTTAAGTTAGGTAAGGTTAGGTTTGTTAAGTTAGGTTAGGTTAAGTTAGGTTAGGTTGGGTTATTTTAGACTAAGTTAGGTTAGGTTATTTTAGGGTAAGTTAGGTTAAGCAAGTTAGGTTAGGTTAGTTAAGTTAAGACAGGTAAGTTAGGATAGGTTAATTTAGATTAGGTTGGGTTACTTTAGGTTAAGTTTGGTTAGGTTATGTTAGTTAAGTTAGATTAGGTTAGGTTATGAAAGTTAAGTTAGAATAGGTTAGGTTAGTTAAGTTAGGATAGGTAGGTTAGGGTAAGTTAGGTTAAGGGAGGTAATTTATGTTAAGTTGGGATAGGTAAGTTAGGTAAGGTAAGGTAAGGTAATGTAGGTTAGGTTATGTAAGTTAGGTGAAGCAAGTTAGGTTAGGTTAGTTAAGTTAGGACAGGTAAGTTAGGTTAGGTTAGGTTAAATTAGATTAGGTTGGGTTACTTTAGGTTAAGTTAGGTTAGGTTATGTTAGTTAAGTTAGGATAGGTAGGTTAGGTTAGGTTAGTTAAATTATGATAGGTAGGTTAGGGTAAGTTAGGTTAAGGGAGGTAATTTATGTTTAGTTAGGGTAGGTAAGTTAGGTAACATAGTTTAAGTTAGGTTTGGATAGGTAAGTTAGGTTAGTTAAGTTAGGATAGGCAGGTTAGGTAAGTTAAGTTAGGTTAGGTTTAGGAATGTTATGTTAGGTGAGTAACATTGGGTGGGGAGGATAGGTTAGGTACGTTTATGCAGTATAGTTCGGAGAACAGTTTTAAGGTAAAGTGACTAAGAAAATATATTTTAACAGAAGTGCAGGTTTGATATGAAAAGCAGAACTAGTTACATTTGGAGAGAAATTTTATGACTGAAGATGTCTTAAAGAATAACTTGTTGGAAGAAAGAGAGTTTCTTTGATGAACGAAGGTGTCTTAGAGAACAACTTTTGATGAACGAAGGTGAGTTAGAGATCACCTTTGATGACTCTGAGAAAAACTTTGATGAACGAAGAAAACAGAAAAACTTTGATAGCTCGGGAAATAACTTTTATGATTTAGAGAACATCTCTGATGTCTTAGAGAATAACATTGATGTCTTAGAGATAAACTTTGATGAACGAAGATGTCTTAGAAAGCTTCTCTGATGAACGAAAGGTTACTTAGAAAACAACATTTGATGACTGAGATTAACTTTTTGATGACTGAGATTAATTTTTATTGTCTTTGGGAATAACTTTTATGACTTAGAGAATAACTTTGATGAATGAAAGTGACTTAGAAATTACCTTTGATGACTCTGAGAAAATCTTTGATGACCTTGAGAATGACTTCTGAGAACATGAGTAATATTGTTTGATATCTCAGAGAATAACTTTTGATGACGTAGAGAATAACTTTATGTCTTAGAGAACAAGTTTGATGATTTAGAGAATAACTTTGATGACTCTGAGAATATCCTTGATGACTCTGAGAATAACTTTTGATGTCTTAGAGAATACCTTTGATGAACAAAGATATTTGGAAAGTTTTCTCTGATGACTGAGATTAATTTCTAATGTCTCTTGGAATAACATTGATGACTCTGGGAATACCTCTGATGAATCTGAGAATAACTTTTGGTAGCTCTGAGAATAACTTTAGATGCCTCTGAGAATAACTTTCACGGATAAAGATGCCTGAGATTAACTTTTGAGGACGTGAGTAGTATTTGACGATTTGAGTGTGTCTTTGAGTAAGTCCTTGATGTATCGAAGAGTGTCTTTGATTTCTCGAAGAGTAACTTTAGTGTCACTGAGAGTGTCTTTGGCATCTCGAAGAGCGTCTTTGACTCTATTTATTACTTAACGACATATAATTTTAGTTACGAAAGTGCTGAAAAATTACATTTTATTATTTTTTAGCGAAGTGAAAAGTTACTTCAGTTAAGAACAATGTTGGAAAAGAGGCTACACTTGACTATTTTCAGTTGAGAGAAGTGATATTTCAGTTAAGAAATGACAGGGAAACATGATGAAAGTGACTATTTTTAGTTGACTGACGAATACTTTTAGTTAAGAAATGATGAAAGTGATTATTTTTTGTTGATTGACGATGGATAAAGTTAGTTATGAACAGTATTGGAAAGTTTCCTTTGACTATTTTTAGCTAAGAGGAAGGTTATTTTAGTTAAGAACAGTGATGGTAAGAAATATTAAGTTGACTACAAGAATTACTTTGACATAGTTTTGCAAATTAAACTGGGTGACTAAATTTGTTTGGGGAATTGTATTGCTGATGATAATATTTGACAAAGAACTAGTTAGTGAATGGAAGAAATAATTGGTTTAAAGAAACAAAGAACATAAAAAATTGAGACTAAGTAAGGTAATGAACACAGTGAACATACGGGAACACAGAAAACATGTAAGAAAAGTTGATGAACACAGTGAACATGCAGGGAATATGAACTTACAGAGAATATGAAGACATGATAAGGAACATAGGGATTACAAAGAATGAACACTGAACATGTGAAGAACAAGCTAGAACGTTGAGAACGTGAATATTGAGTACAAAAGTTGTATAGAGAACATATGATGTACATGAAAACATGACAAAGAACATAGTGAACATAAGGGGAAAATGGTAGAAAACAGAAAAATTGAGAAAACAGGTGAAAAAAATATGAACTGAGAATGCTGTGAACATTTGTAGAACATGGAGTTAACACAGAAAACATGGAAAAGAATGTGAAGAACACAGCTGAATATAGAGAAAATATGCAAATACAGTACGATTATTGAAGGTTTGGATAAGTTGGGGATGAGAAGGTAAGGGAAGGAAAGGGTAAGGTGAGATTTTTGACCATGTGATTATTGCTTACTTGGGCAAACAAAGGTATTGAAGGTAAGATGTTATATGACCTTGTGAATATTACATAGCTGAGTACAAAAAAGGTATTAAAGGCCAAGATGTTTACTTTGTTAGACTGGAGAGGGACTTGATTTGAATCAATTTGATAAATATTGAACTAAGGTGGAGGACATGAGCTGAAACTCGGTTAATGTTTTGATTTATTTTACTACGTAGAAATATAATGATCTTAAATTTCAGGGAAATTGATCTGCCACTAAAGAACTTGAACAAATAAACTACGGTGGAGGAAAAGAGCTGGAGCTCAGTAACTGACTTGATCTTATTTACTACGTCTGAAATATGACTGTTTAAATTTCAGGGGGATTGGACTGCTAGTAAAGATGATACAGGGAAACACTAAGGCGGGCACATGAGCTGGAGCTTGCTTACTGACTCTAACAAATTTTGATCTGGAAACGGTGTCTGATGAAAATTGGTCTCTGAATATTTCTGGGCTCAAACTGAACTCTGTTAATTTTTTGGTCTTTATTGGACTCTGAAAATATTTTAATTTCCTCCATAAAAACTTTTAAGAACGCAGGTTTAAGTAAAACTCTGAAATATTTCGGTTTCAAAGTGAACTCTGCCGAATTTTTGGTATAAAATGGACTCTGATGATAATTGGTTTGAAAATCGACTTTGTCTAATTTTCACAGATTACAGGTCTCTGATTATTTTCTGGCACAACAGGAGTCTGTTAATTTTCAGGGTAAAACTCGACTCTGATTATTTTCAGCATAAACTGGAACTCTGAAGAATTTTGCTCACAAAGTGGACTCTGACGAATTTTTGGTATAAAATGGACTCTGATGAAAATTGGTTTGAAAATGGACTCTGAAGAATTTTGAGCTTAAACTGGTTTTTGACTAATTTTTGGTCTTAAATGCATATAAAACTAAATGTCATGGCTAAGATGTCTGTTTTCCTTAATAAAACGTCTAAGACAATATTCTCTGAAAATGGTCTTTTTACAAAATTCGGTCATAAACATATAAATAAACTTCTATAATTACTTGAAACTCTGAAATACTTTCTTAAAACTGAACTCTGAAAAATTTGAATTTCTCTCATACGAACTCTTAACAAACTTCTATGAAATTATTTTACGTATAAGAAACCTTAACAAACTAATATGAAATTATTTTCCTCATAAGAAGTCTTAACAAACTTATATGAACATATTCTTAGAAAATGGTATTTGAAAAATACGCAGTTTTGAAAATTGGCAAAGGTTGTCCGTAGAGTTTACCTGGAAATGTTGTGGCATATTGACCCTTTTTTTCTAAAACTTTTCTATAAGATTTTCCTACTTACTTTCCTCATAAGAACGCTTAACAAACCTCTAGAATCTCAGAAATTATTTTCCTCATAAGAATTCCTTAATTCCAAATCTGTGACTGCCCCAATTTACCTGAAACCCCTGACCATCCACACTGGAATTTGAATTTCTCCCATAAGATCTCTTAACAAACTTCTATGACATTATTTTCATCATAGGATCTGTTAACGAACTTCTAAAATCTCAGAAATTATTTTCCTCATAAGAATTCCCTAATTCCAAATCTGTGACTGGCCAAATTCGCCTGAAACCCCTGACCATCCACACGGATATTTCCAAAAAATAAAAATTCCCGTGTGGATGGCCATTCCTACCACTGCTTCCTGTGTTCACCTTGCGTCTTGCTTCTTACCGTTGCTTCCTGTGTTCATCTTGCGTCTTGCTTCTTACCGTTGCTTCCTGTGATCACCTTGCGTCTTGCTTCTTACCGTTGCTTCCTGTGTTAACCTTGCGTCTTGCTTCTTACCGTTGCTTCCTGTGTTCACCTTGCGTCTTGCTTCTTACCGTTGCTTCCTGTGTTCACCTTGCGTCTTGCTTCTTACTGTTGCTTCCTGTGTTCACCTTGCGTCTTTGCTTCTTACCGTTGCTTCCTGTGTTCACCTTGCGTCTTCCTTCTAACTGTTGCTTCCTGTGTTCACCTTGTGTCTTGCTTCTTACCGCTGCTTCCTGTGTTCACCTTGCGTCTTCCTTCTTACTGTTGCTCCCTGTGTTCACCTTGCGTCTTTGCTTCTTACCGTTGCTTCCTGTGTTCACCTTGCGTCTTGCTTCTTACCGTTGCTTCCTGTGTTCACCTTGTGTCTTGCTTCTTACCGTTGCTTCCTGTGTTCACCTTGCGTCTTGCTTCTTACCGTTGCTTCCTGTGTTCACCTTGCGTCTTGCTTCTGGACCGTTCCTAACTTCTGTTTTCTGGCTTCTCTCTGAACTAACTTTGCTGACCAGTCCAGTTGAAAATCTAAGCTATCACTGAAAATTTTCCTACCCAAACACTTGACAATTAACCACTTAATGCCTATTAACCAGATGTCTTTCATCCTCTTTCAGCTTCAATCGTCATGATATTCCCTCCAAAAATTACTGGCATGATAACATGATAACATGTTGATGCTGCTTCTCCAGGTCCTGCTGTCGAAGCACAGGAAATATTTTGTAAACATTTCACTTTAAAAAAACATACTAATAGATAAATTATTTTCGAGTAGCCGGTTAAAAATGGCTGATGTTCACGGTCAGCATAACTGATGGGGACTCCTGCTCGGCCAGCACTGATGAACCTATAATCAGATGATTGCATTTCTCTTCTGAGTGGCTCCGGATAGTTCAGGTGTCATCATGGTCCTAAACATTCTGGTTGTCAATGTGTGTAATGAATAAAATATTGACCTTAAAGGTTGGCGAGGTTTCTACTTCATGTCGTCAAGAAAAGATCATTAATGTGAGGTTGAGATCTGGTTATTTGCACCAGTATGAGGCTAGAGTTTGGTAGCTGCCAGCGAGGGCATGACCAGGACGGTGACGGAATGTTCAGACAGTACCAAGATGAAGCTAAGTCGGACGGGACAGAAGGAAGATGAAGTGCCCAGTCAATCCTCCCAGTCCAGGATACGAACCCATGCCAAAGCGTTCGTGAAGGTCCGGGCAAGTGCTCTACCACTGCGCCACGGCAACTGTGGCGCGTACATCATTATTCACTGATCTTGGGAAAATTAACATAAATGTTCTGCTATTCATACTTAGGCCATAGTACTATAAAACACACGATCTTTCCACAATTACTTTGTGGAGGACTCCCAAGCTTTGCCTCCACCCAAGTGCTTGGGAGTCAAATGTCAAATATTGACTGGCTTCAGAAGAGGCCTCCAAATACGTCTTGTGATTTCAGTAGAAATCCGGTTGTATAACTTTTACCAAGTCAGTGATGGTACAGTCGTAGAGTATACAGCTGACAATGCCTTGGTCGCAGGTTCGCATCACCTCAGAGAATTTTCTCACTTCATCAAGCCTCCCCCCTACCCCCCACCCCCCTTTCTCATACCAAACAGGTAACTATGATTTATTTTTAATATTTCACACTATTAGGCTCCTCCCACTGGCAGACCTCCCACATGCCAATGGTAGATTATTATATTATTATTAATATGAGAAAGAGAGAGAGACAAAATTAGAGACACTGAGACATATAGACAGAGTGAAAAAGACAGAGAGAGGCATGCAGAGATAACCATTCGACTAGGGGTAAAAAGATAGGGGAAGACAAGAAGATAAACAGGAACACAGACAGACAACTCACAGAGATGTCTTCGAAGAGAGGAGAGGAGAGGAGGAGGTGATATATTCAGAGAGGGAAGAGAGAGAGAGAGAGAGAGAGAGAGAGAGAGAGAGAGAGAGAGAGAGAGAGAGAGAGAGAGAGAGAGAGAGAGAGAGAGAGAGAGAGAGAGACAGAGAGACAGAGAGACAGAGAGAGAGAGAGAGAGAGAGAGACAGAGAGACAAGAGAGAGAGAGAGAGAGAGAGAGAGACAGAGAGAGACAGAGAGACAGAGAGACAGAGAGAGAGAGAGAGAGAGAGAGAGAGAGAGAGAGAGAGAGAGAGAGAGAGAGAGAGAGAGAGAGAGAGAGAGGGTAGAAGAGGGGAGAGTGAGTGGAGAAGGGGGAGGATGGGAAGAGAAGTGGGACAGTGAAGGATAGATGAGAGAAGGGAAGGAGAGAGCGAGTATAAACAAGAGAGGAGAGAGACCCGGACACAGCCGGCCACCCACCTGACACAGGAGTATAAACAAGAGAGGAGAGAGACCCGGACACAGCCGGCCACCCACCTGACACAGGAGTATAAACAAGAGAGGAGAGAGACCCGGACACAGCCGGCCACCCACCTGACACAGGAGTATAAACAAGAGAGGAGAGAGACCCGGACACAGCCGGCCACCCACCTGACACACAACACATCACGCGGGTCATCAACACACAGCCTCAGCAACACTGCCCAACACAGCCCGGGCCAGCCACAGGGGTTCAGGGGGACCCCCGTGGGAACACCCCACCACAAGACCACAGTTGAGTCCACCTGGTCTCACCCTGCAGGTCCCAGCTGCAGGGTGCAGGTCCCAGCTGCAGGGTGCAGGTCCCAGCTGCAGGATGCAGGTCCCAGCTGCAGGGTGCAGGTCCCAGCTGCAGGGTGCAGGTCCCAGCTGCAGGGTGCAGGTCCCAGCTGCAGGATGCAGGTCCCAGCTGCAGGGTGCAGGTCCCAGCTGCAGGGTGCAGGTCAACACTGCCAGGGTGCAGGTCCCAGCTGCAGGGTGCAGGTGCCAGCTGCAGGGTGCAGGTCCCAGCTGCAGGGTGCAGGTCCCAGCTGCAGGGTGCAGGTCCCAGCTGCAGGATGCAGGTCCCAGCTGCAGGGTGCAGGTCCCAGCTGCAGGGTGAAGGTCCCAGCTACAGGGTGCAGGTCCCAGCTGCAGGGTGCAGGTCCCAGCTGCAGGGTGCAGGTCCCAGCTGCAGGGTGCAGGTCCCAGCTGCAGGGTGCAGGTCAACACTGCCAGGGTGCAGGTCCCAGCTGCAGGGTTCAGGTCCCAGCTGCAGGGTGCAGGTCCCAGCTGCAGGGTGCAGGTCCCAGCTGCAGGGTGCAGGTCCCAGCTGCAGGGTGCAGGTCCCAGCTGCAGGGTGCAGGTCCCAGCTGCAGGGTGCAGGTCAACACTGCCAGGGTGCAGGTCCCAACTGCAGGGTGCAGGTCCCAGCTGCAGGGTGCAGGTCAACACTCCCAGGGTGCAGGTCCCAGCTGCAGGGTTCAGGTCCCAGCTGCAGGGTGCAGGTCCCAGCTGCAGGGTGCAGGTCCCAGCTGCAGGGTGCAGGTCCCAGCTGCAGGGTGCAGGTCCCAGCTGCAGGGTGCAGGTCCCAGCTGCAGGGTGCAGGTCCCAGCTGCAGGGTGCAGGTCAACACTGCCAGGGTGCAGGTCCCAGCTGCAGGGTGCAGGTGCCAGCTGCAGGGTGAAGGTCCCAGCTGCAGGGTGCAGGTCCCAGCTGCAGGGTGCAGGTCCCAGCTGCAGGGTGCAGGTCCCAGCTGCAGGGTGCAGGTCCCAGCTGCAGGGTGCAGGTCCCAGCTGCAGGGTGCAGGTCCCAGCTGCAGGGTGCAGGTCAACACTGCCAGGGTGCAGGTCCCAGCTGCAGGGTGCAGGTCCCAGCTGCAGGGTGCAGGTCCCAGCTGCAGGGTGCAGGTCCCAGCTGCAGGGTGCAGGTCCCAGCTGCAGGGTGCAGGTCAACACTGCCAGGGTGCAGGTCCCAGCTGCAGGGTGCAGGTCCCAGCTGCAGGGTGCAGGTCCCAGCTGCAGGGTGCAGGTCCCAGCTGCAGGGTGCAGGTCCCAGCTGCAGGGTGCAGGTCCCAGCTGCAGGGTGCAGGTCAACACAGCCAGGGTGAAGGTCAACACTGCCAGGGTAAGGTCCCTCACACCTCCTACTGACGAGGCGCCACACTCCTCACTCTCATGTCACTGACATTCCACAGTAAATACCGTCATGTCATATCTGGGAAGGGTTGAAATGTTGCTAGCTATTCACATTAGTCACGGGGGAAATATCGAGTGCCAGCTCATTACTGCAACAACTTGCAAGCTGCAAGAGGGGAACAGTGAGACCAAAGGCGGAGTTCTATATCCCCGAGGTAGTCTTCACTGTCACCTAAAGTGCCTTGCCAGCCTCCGTCAGCAGCAATTTGCTCCTGGCTCGCTACACTCTCTCACTCCCACAATTCACAACTCAAAAATTCTTTATATATTTTTGAGCCGTGACTCGACGCTCAGACAACCTACATTTACAGAAATTTTAATCGCCAGCAAAGTTTAAACAAAGTATTACCTTCCTCACTGGCCAGGCATATTCTGCCAGTATTAAACACACACACACAAGCTCATCTTGCTTTTACACACTGATTAACTAATGGATATGTGCAATTACACGCTGGTAGTAATTTTGAGCACAAAATCGGATGATTGACTCTGCTATACACGTACGTATGTATGCATATTATATATATATATATATATATATATATATATATATATATATATATATATATATATATATATATATATATATATATATATATATATATATATGATGTTGAATATGACATGACCGAAAGGTAAGATTAATAATTCTAACATGGATTCTCTCAATATTTCTTGTGTTTTTCTTCACCGTCGATAGTAATTGAAATATCAGTTCTCTAAAATACTCCAAACTAAGTCTCTAAACTTATTGAAGAAGGAGGAGAGATTCGAGGTAACTGCAGAAGCACCATACTGTCTCCCGAGCTCAAAGCATCAGCTAAAAGCCTTCACGAGAACAAGGAGATAGTTGTCAGGAGAGGTGACAAGTCGCCAAATAAGTTATTCTTAAAAAAAGACGAATATGTGGCAAAAATGAACCTCATACTCTCTGACCAAACTAAATTCCAAAGGGTAACGAAGGACACTAACTCCGAATTGAAAACGAAGGTAAACAGATTGATCGAAACTGTGAATGCCAAGAAATCCGGACTCCACCTGCCAAAGGTTATTGGGGAATACAAACCTGGGTATGCGTATGCAACTGTCAAGACCCACAAGCCTGGAAACCCACTTCAGCCAATCATCAGCCAGATACCCACACCCATATACAGACTGGCTAAGCGACTCAACGTCTTGCTGACTCCTTATGTACCTTGTGCTTTCAGCCTGAAGTCTCTAAAGGAATTTGTTGATTTACTGCAGGGAACACGGGCTACAGGGATAGAGCCTCGTTGGATGTAGAGTCACTGTTTACCAACGTACCTATGGATGAAACAATCGGGATGATAGCGAACAGAGTGATCCGGCTTGTACTCCTTTTGACATACCAGAAAACATACTAAGGAAACTACTCCAAGCCTGCACTGAAGAGGCACCCTTCTTGAGCCCAGATGGGCACATGTATAAGCAAGTAGATGGGGTCGTCATAGGTTCTCCCCTAGGTGTCCTGTTTGCAAACTTCTACATGGGTACCATCGAGCAGAGGGTCTTAGTTGACATGGACTTGAAACCCACCATATACTGCAGGTATGTTAACAACATTTTTATGCAGGTACCTGATGCCAGACGTCTGCAGCAGCTGAAGGATGCACTTGAGCGGAATTCTGTGTTGAGTTTCACTTACGAGATGGAGAATGATGGGAAGCTGCCCTTTCTAGATGTAACCTTCACGGGAAGGAGCGGAGGTTTTCACACTGCAGTCTACACTAAAGAAACAAACATAGGAATGTGCCTCAATGCCAACAGTGACTGCCCAGACAGGTACAAGAGGAGTGTTGTCAACGCTTACATCGACCGGGCTCTCAGCCACAGCTCAGGATGGAAGCAAGTCAATGAAGAACTCTGTAGGGTAAGGCAGGTCCTAGTCAACAACGGCTTCTCTAACGGTTTTGTTGAAAACGTCATAAGTTACAAAACATAAGAATAACAAAAAAAATATGTGATTAAAAAAATTGCAAGATGGCTATTGGTTCATGTGAGGCTGCTGCTCTCACTCATACTTGTACCAGCTGCTCTCACTCATACTTGTACCAGCTGCTCTCACTCATACTTGTACCAGCTGCTCTCACTCATACTTGTACCAGCTGCTCTCACTCATACTTGTACCAGCTGCTCTCACTCATACTTGTACCAGCTGCTCTCACTCATACTTGTACCAGCTGCTCTCACACACACCTGTACCAGCTGCTCTCACTCATACTTGCACCAGCTGCTCTCACTCACACTTGTACCAGCTGCTCTCACTCATACTTGAACCAGCTGCTCTCTCTCATACTTGTACCAGCTGCTCTCACTCATACCTGTACCAGCTGCTCTCACTCATACTTGTACCAGCTGCTCTCACTCATACTTGTACCAGCTGCTTTCACTCATACTTGTACCAGCTGCTCTCCAGTAACAGCAGCAGCAGCAATAGTAACAAGTATCAATAGTAACAGTAGCATCACCAGTAACAGTAGCAGCAGCAGTAACAGTAGCAGCAGCAGTAACAGTAGTAGCAACAAAAACAGTAACAGCAGCAGTAACAGTAGCAGTAACAGTAGCAGCAACAATAACATTAGTAGCAGCAGTAAAAGTAGTATCTGCAGTAACAGTAGGAACAACAGTAACAAGTATCAACAGCAGTAACAGTAGCAGCAACAGTAACAGTTGCAGCAACAGTAACAGTAGCAGCAACAGTAACAGTTGCAGCAACAGTAGCAATAACAGTAACAGTAGCAGCGACAGTATTAGTAGCAGGATTTAGGTCAATATTTTTTCTTTCCTGTTAAATTTCCTTGACATATCAATTTAGCGTTGTGGTACGATCTCTCTCACTCTCTCTGTCCTCTCACTGTATCGTCCTCTCCCTCTCTCTCTTTCTCGCCCTCTCTCTCTCACCAGTTAGGAATTACAGCCACGTCCAGTAAGTGCAAAATTCGCGACAATTAAGAAAAAGTGAAACATAATTTCGGTATGAATACGGACTGGAGTTGAATTCATTACTCCCTTCATCTCAATGTCTAGTTTGCTGTAGTTTAATAGTATCTGCTTGCTAGTCTGTCTGTCTGGTGTTTGTTGCTGTCTGTTATTAAATATGACATGAAAAAGTGACCCTTTTCTCTCTCTCTCTATCTATCTATCTTTCTCTCTCTCTCTCTCTCTCTCTCTCTCTCTCTCTCTCTCTCTCTCTCTCTCTCTCTCTTGTGGACTTGTTTATCTTGCAATGTTGAGAGAGCAATTGATGAGTATCCAGCAGTAAGTTACGACAGCCTTGACATTCACTTTAATGAACCAGACATAAATCACAGCTAAACTTTGTATGAACAAAACAAAATTAAAATTGAGAAATGAACGTGCTGTCGAACACAAATTGAACAGTGACAAATATTGTGAAGAGCTCAAAGGGACCCGCGAGTCTAACCCTTCCATCCAGCAACAGCAGCGAGCAACAGGATCAATCAACAGGAGCGAGCAACAGGAGCAGGCATCTTAGACAACAGTATTCACCAACAACACCTGCGGCTACAACACCTGACTTTTGCCTTCACGTCTGAAGTTAGAGTGAACACTGCTTAGGGATTACCCCTAACCATGTGGGCACCCACAGCAAACCAGCAGTGTTGTGCTGCAAACATTCTCACCCAAACATACATCTTCAGTGATGGTTAACGACCTGTCTCCGGACTTGAATAGATTTTCTCACAAAATGAAGCTGTATAAAATAAGCAAATATTTTAACATTTACACGCATCTGAAAAAAGATATTTAAACTTTTAATGATTAATAAAAGGCCTAGACGTCAGCCATGCAACTGTTATGTTAAAGGATGAGACAAGGCACCACCTGGTACCCCATCAATTATAATAAAAATCATCGGAGCAGTGATTAAATGGATAGATTTATGGATGAGCAGAGGGACCCAAGAGCTGAAGGTCAAAACCCTCAAACCTCAACTAGTTGAGCAGATCTAGTTGATTACTTACCAATGTAATGCGCTTAAAGCAGAAGTCTTGGAAGCCGTTTCTGTGGAAAATTTGTACCAACTATATCTATATTATTATCTAAGAAATGTATTGTTTCTATATCATATCTAAATAATAACAAAATCATATTAAAATCAAATCAGAATCATATCAGAATCACTATAGATTCATTATACATCTAGATCGTACATGACAATGCCTATGATTACGTAGACCATAGGGCCCTTGGTTGCCTACGTGACTTGGTGCATGATTTCTCAAGGATCCAGAAGCTTCTGGAAGGATTTCTTTATTAAAAAACTATTGGAACAATTGAATCGATTTCCGGTTGGGATCCTAAATAAGAATCCTTAATAAATCAAATCCTTAATAAGAATCAATGGTGCTAGCAAGTACTATTTATAATCTTTAAATCCTATATCTAATTATATTATAATCACATCTTATCTCAATCATATGTCAAGACAGTAAAAATAATCAATCAATATTCATTGAAAGCTACCCCTCTCAAGGGAGAGGGAGGAGCCATCTCAGGAATGAAGCGACCGACAGGGGCGCCCAACGTAGAACGCGTGTGTTTACAAGCTGTGAACACGTGTCACGGTGCTTAGCGAACATTAATTAGCTAAAAACACCTTATCGAATTATCTTTATCACCAGTGATTACTCTCTAGAACTGGGGGAGTACCTGAACAATATATCTACAAGGAAAAATTCCTAAAACATGTCTAATAAGTATAGAGTGGAGCACACTAAGTGACACTGTCTCAACCTCCATCATCATCACCTATCATCCTTCTGCAAATGCAATTAAGGAAATAATCACATAGCAACGCTACCAGAACAATCTACAGCAAAGCTGTGATATAAAATATCGTGTCTAAACTCGACAAGAAAGTTATCCAGTCTGGCACACTTGTCAGACAGGCACCCGGTATTCAGAGAAGTATATTGAATGTTACTAGTGTATTAATTGGCCAATTGTATGCTTGTATAACTTTAATATATCCAATAAGTCTGTCTGTCGGTTATAGGGTGAGGCAACGCCTCATATTTCAGTAAGTATTCATTTATATTGCAGCAACTGAAGCTCTATATTAATTGAATATATCTATATATAAACAAATGAACAAATCCACAGGGGCCGTGGCGAGGATTCGAACCTGCGTCCAGGAGCAATCCCAGACACTGCCTTAATCGACTGAGCTATGACAGGGTAAAAAGAGTTGAAAATGAAGTTCTACTGAACTTACTGGATCCCGTAGCCTCTCCGAGGCACAAACCAGGATTTTACACATCTCCAAGGTGTGTAGTGTTATCTATATATATCCTTGAACATATAAATTAAGTTAACAATTGCTTGCTCAGCTATTTTTAATTTATCATATAAGTTCATCCAATTGAATATAATCTTTAGTACTTAGTTAACAGTACTTAGACCACATTCTAGGTCATTTAATATCATACTACTACAATTTAAATAGTTGTGTTATTAGTATAAGAAAATATTGGCAGTTAATAGTTATGGTGCTAGGCTAGACTATGTACATGTTTAAATCCCTGCTTTAAACAGAACCAGTATTCAATCATTGAACTGAATTTATTAAAATCTTTTCCTAGTATAAAAAATACAAGTTAATGTGAGATACTTATCTGAAGGTGGACTGGAACTTCAATCAACTAATTCATTCACCCCACCTGCCCCTTACAGCCCACAATCTGTCATTAGGAAAAGAGGAGCTAGAATTTACGACCCTAGCTAGAGACTTTAGATGAATTAATTTGCATACAGTAATTTTTAATTTAGTACAGTACAAGTCCTTAGTAGTCTCCTTTCATATAAATTCTGGCAGGTTTTTTCCACAATCTCCATTGATAACTACAAACCAAGGATGATGGAGTATTCACACACACACAACCCTTTACAGTTAAAAGGCAGGACGAAAGAAGTAGAGCTCAACCCCAGCAAGCACAACTAGGTGAATACACACCGGGGCCCAACAAGGGTTTCACTGCTAACGTGACCACACTCATTAAGGCAGCTTAAGCACGCGTCTGGGAATCACCCCTGAAGGATTTGAACCCCGACAGCCAGGGCTCTCTGAACCTCAGTGTATCCAGTACCATACCAATTAGACTTTAATGACTAGAAAAAAGGATGGAAGTCATGAGACTTTTAACCCAACCTTCCAACAGCACTCGGTGGTAAATTTTAGGATTCAGTTATTTCATTGAATCACCTCGCTGTTGGGGCTACATGAGTAACACAAACATAAAAAAGTAGAGCTCATCCTTGAATGGTCCCCAAGCCAATATGCAACCGAAAACTAAACGCCCCAGAAGAATTCGAACCCAGACAGCCAGGAGCACTATGCACCTTGGCGTACCTGGTACTTTAACCACTAGACCACACGACTGTACAAAAATCTTGATAGTCGTGAGACTATTTATCCAAGATCCAACAGCGCTCGGTGGTCAACTTGGTCATAGATATATCATCGAATCACCTCAAATGGTGGGGTTATCGTGATCCGGCCTGTACTCTTCCTGACATACCAGAAAACATTCTAAGGAAACTACTCCAAGCTTGCACTAAAGAGGCACCCTTCTTAAGCCTGGATAGGCACATGTATAAGCAAGTAGATGGGGTCGCCATGGGTTCTCCCCTAGGTGTCATGTTTGCGAACTTCTACATGGGTACCATCGAAAAAAAGGTCTTAGTCGACATGAACTTGAAACCGGCCATATACTGCAGGTATGTTGACGACATTTTTACACAGGTACCTGATGTCAGACATCTGCAGGAGCTGAAGGAGGCATTTGAGCGGAATTCTATGTTGCGTTTCACTTACGAGATGGAGAAGGATGGGAAGCTGCCCTTTCTAGATGTAACAGTCATGGAAAGGAGCGGAGGTTTCCACACTGCAGTCAACACTAAGGAAACAAACATAGAAATGTGCCTCAATGCCAACAGTGACTACCCAGACAGGTACAAGAGGAGTGTTGTTAACGCTTATGTCGACCGTGCTCTCAGCCACAGCTCAGGATGGAAGCAAGTCGATGAAGAACTCTGTAGGGTAAGGCAGGTCCTAGTCAACAACGGCTTCTCCAATGGTTTCGTTGAAGACATCATAAAAAGGAAGGTAAAACGCCATGCAACCTCTAAAGAGACAACTAACACAACACCTGTACCCCCCTATTAGACTATTTTACAGGAACTTCTTTTCCACAGCTCATAAAATGGAGGAAAGGGTCCTGAAATATATTGTTAATAGAAACGTTATCTTTACAGACAAAAATCAGAAGATACAATTGACGATTTACTATAAAACCAAGAAAACGGCCAACCTACTCATGAGAAACTCTCCAGACACAAAGCAGAACGCTTTACAAGAGACCAATGTCATCTATGCCTTCAAATGCCCACTTGGGGACTGTAAGCCTCAAAGAACTCAGTATATAGGCAAGACAACAACATCTCTTTCCAGGCAATTAACGATGCATAAGCAACAGGGCTCCATTAAGGAACATATAATCTCTTCCCACAACCAGACCATCACCAGAGAAGTCTTAACAAAAAACACGGAAATCATCGATAGATACAGCGATACCAGGTGGCTTGATATCTGCGAGGCACTACACATCAAGAAGTCAACACCAGCAATCAACAGCCAATTAATGCGCAACTATATTCTACCCACTTCAAGACTCCGCACCAATATAGAAGCATCAAGAAATGTGAGCCAATAGGCCCTTTGCATTTACTTCCATTCTTCCCCTTTAACTTTACCCAATATTACCCAATACTTCATGTTCTATCTTGTGTTGAAAGTTTGTTTTCACCTCATCCAAAACTGTTGTATGCATATCACCTCACCCAAATGCAGGTATATAAAATGAAAAGCCGTTTGAATTATAGCATAGTAAGAAATCTGTTTTAGTGTTTGCAGGTTATAGTTGTGTGTGTGTGTAAACTAAAGACTTTGAAAATGTAATAAGTTATTACGAAACGCGTTCAAGTGTCGCGTCAGACTAGAAATAAAAATGAATTTTGGAGAACTGATTTTTCAATTACCATCGACAGTGAAAAGAACCATAAGAAATATTGAGAAAATTCGTGTTAGAATTATTAATCTTATATATATATATTAATCTTATTAATATATATATAAGATATAATATAATTATTATATTATATAATTATTAATCTTATATATATATATATATATATATATATATATATATATTATATATATATATATATATATATATATATATATATATATATATATATATATATATATATATATATATATATATTAGTATATTTTGGTAGCAGTCTTTCCTGTAGACATATATTATTAAATATGACCGAAAAAGTAAGATTAATAATTCTAACACGAATTTTCTCAATCTTTCGTACATTTCTTTTCACTGTTGGAGGTAAATCAAAAATCAATTCTCCAAAATTCATTTTTATTTCTAGTCTGACGCGACACGAGCGCGTTTCGTAAAACTTATTACATTTTCAAAGACTTTAGTTTACAAATACACAACTGAATAGAACTTACGCATCTCCGATTTTATATCTACATTTTAGTGAGGTGGATGGTGCATTAATAGGGTATTAATTATATATATATATATATATATATGCGAACAAGCTTGAATGGTCCCCAGGACAATATGCAACTGAAAACTCACACCCCAAGTTTTGGGGTGTGAGTTTTCAGTTATATATATATAGATATATGTATATATATATATATATATATATATATATATATATATATATATATATATATATATATATATATATATATATATAGATAGATAGATAGATAAATTGCTACAGCGCTGAGAACCTCTCCAGCAAAATTACCGGTCGCCCATTAAATCTGGAACTGTTATTGTCTTTATCGGTTTCAATTATTTACGATTTGTCAACTTCATTGCCTGTCGAATTCCGCCAAAGATTTTTTTTCTAGTGAGGAGGAAAATATGTTGTCTGGGGACCCTGGGAGAAGGTGTCGGGAGACGTGGTAACTCAGTGACCAGTCCAGACATTATTGTTGTGCCTCTGGCCGTCTGCTGGCTGAGGACGCCCTCTCGCGTCACTTCCTCAATACAACATGTCAAATCATCACTGAAAAATCCCCAAATGTTCCTCCTTAACAACACTCTACTTGTAACAAATATATGAGTCCATTTTTCACTAATAAAATGTTCATATATATTCAACTGGTTATCCATAATCATCGAATATGTGAAGGTCCTACTTTGTTGGGCGGAGGTATATCGCCGACCTGCAGCTGACCGCCTCTGTAAACACAGATTAACACTTATTGTTTCAATATTATATCTCTCTCTTGAGACAAATTACTACATACACTCTACACATAACATCAGATAAGGTTCGTAACACTTACATAACACCCATTTGACTTCAAATGGCACTCACAGTGCCTGGTAGTAATCCATATCTCTTCGCAAGTAGTTATTTCATGCTCTCAACTCTCCACTGAGGTGTTCACCCTGATGATGAGTGATGTTGTCTCCTGTGGCCGCCTGCTACACCAGTATATATAAACATACAGCAGACAGTGCGAGGATGGACACCCAAGACAGGTCTACAACATTACCACCATTCACAATTAAGCTGACCAAGGTCATCATAGGTCCACCAAGGGGTTCACATCTATAAAAGCTTAGATATTAAAGTACAAAGCTTTGTTGTATAACCAGTTTTGAATGGATATTGAAAGTCAGAGTTTGTCAACTAGAAAATTAATGTGCATATGATAAAATTCTTTGTTTAATAGCGTGTATACTGCAATAGCTCTAATTTTGAGAATAATTTCTTTTCATCCTGGAGACGTAGTCATATAAGGTGTTATCAGTTAAGAAATTCAAATTGCTGTAATTCCACTAAATTCAGGACATACAGCATACATATTAACACCAAATCAAACAGAAGATGAGATGTAATCAGCTTGTGTATTGTGTTGTGATAATTGAAGAGTTTGACGGAAACAGCTTCCGCTAATGAAGCAGTTGCCTGCTGACGGGCGGGTGTGTGTGCAACCCGTTCTCGCAAATTTAATAAGTCAATATTGACTTATTAAATATGTGCATAGGTGACATACTTAACATAATAGATACCCTTAAAAAGATTCATAGAAAACACCGACCTTACCTAACCTTGTTAGTATCTTAAGATAAGCATCTTATTGCTTCGTAATTACAATTATTACCTAACCTATAATAGGTATAGGTTAAGTAATAATTGTAATTACGAAGCAATAAGATGCTTATCTTAAGATACTAACAAGGTTAGGTAAGGTCGGTGTTTTCTATGAATCTTTTTAAGGGTATCTATTATGTTTAGTATATCACCTATGCACGTAGTTAATAAGTCAATATTGACTTTACGAATTTGCGAGAACGGGTTGGTGTGTGTGATAGTGGACTATCACAGCTCAGCCCGTCCTTACCTCTAATCTACTCACAGCTTCTAATCTCAGATCCTACGAGGTTCTCCACGTACCAATCTCTCAGCACAACTAATTCCTGCTACTTCCTCTCTCAGCGCCTGGGGCCAGTCCCACCCCGCTCTCTACCTCAGAGCACACTGTGTGTGTGTAGCCTGTCTGACAAGAAGCTCTTAATTGGTTTGTTGAATTCCAGCTGGCCAGGAGTGAGGTTATGTCCACGAGGCTTAAGTTATGGCCAGGAGTGAGGTTATGTCCACGAGGCTTAAGTTACGGCCAGGAGTGAGGTTATGTCCACGAGGCTTAAGTTACGGCCAGGAGTGGAGTTATGTCCACGAGGCTTAAGTTACGGCCAGGAGTGAGGTTATGTCCAGGAGGCTTAAGTTACGGCCAGGAGTGAGGTTATGTCCACGAGGCTTAAGTTACGGCCAGGAGTGAGGTTATGTCTACGAGGCTTAAGTTACGGCCAGGAGTGAGGTTATGTCCACGAGGCTTAAGTTACGGCCAGGAGTGAGGTTATGTCCACGAGGCTTAAGTTACGGCCAGGAGTGTGGTTATGTCCACGAGGCTACGAACTCCCCCCCCCCCCCCCCCCCCGGGACCTCACACACCATATATAACATGCTAAATGAAATTGTGGTGTATATAAACTGAGAGCTCATATGTGTTTCAAGGTGTAACTAATTTAACTCTTAACTCTCTAATATGAAATATTGTAAAAAAAATTAAACCAAGTATATTACGCCGATCAAAATCTTAAGGAACTACTAAAATTGATTTAAAGAACAAATTAAATGGCTCGTCTTATAGTCAATAATATTTAGAATAAGTTACTGGTACCAAACATTTTATAATTATTGCCTGTAATAAAATACCAAACTATTAATACCGAATTAATTTACAAGTTCTTGAACATTTATGTCGTCTCGACAATGGACGACCAAATTCACTAATTATACATTTGTTCTGTCCTTCAGGTCTCTAATTGCTTCAGAAAAAATTACAATTGGGCGGAGAACACTCCTCGCCGTATATTATATATATATATATATATATATATATATATATATATATATATATATATATATATATATATATATAGGGGGGTACCACCACTGGTGTAATTATAGGGACCCACAGCCTCAGAGAAGGGAACACAGAGCACTCAGGGAAAAACTTGACATTTAACTCTGAATACGAAAGAGTGTTCACTTCTCCTACCACCCCCTTTTTTTTTTTTATTATGATGTACACTTTATTATGCAAGGTTATACAGTTACATATCTGATTTTATACAAAAAATGAACATTAAGAGGACACAAGAAAAAGTTCGCTTCCTAGAGGCTGTAGATTTCCTCGAACTCCTCCGACGCCGGGCAGGAACCGAGGATGCAGCGGGCATTTCCCCTCTGGATCGCGACACTGAGGCGCTGAAAGAGAAAACTTGCTGCTCTAGGGTCTCTTGTGGTGTCAATGAGCTTGGAACCAAGATCCTTAAGAAACCTTCTTGCACTCTCACCCCATGGGCCTAGGGTCTCAGACCCTATTGGAACGAAATTGTACCTTTGATCTAATTGCCTGTACTTGACTGACTTTTGTTTTTCTCTGTGTGTCGCTGCGGCTCCTGCCGTGCCGGCAGAGAGGGTGATGTATGTCGTTGCCAGGGTGGATACGCAAGTATAGTCCCATGCTAACTGCCTGCCACCCTTCCACGGACGCAGTGTGATTCCGTCTGGTCGGCCGGCAAAGCTAACAGTCACGGTTCAGTAGGTTGCGGGGCTCTCTCTCCGCTGGACACTGAGCAGAGGCAAGGCTTCTTTTAATGATGTCGTTGACTTCGTCGTGTCTAGTGTGCCAACCACCCGATTTTCCACAGTGCAGGCCATGCAATCCATATTCGTCAGCATCTGCCTCGCCGCAAATACACCTGTGAACAGTGTGGATAGGGGCAGCAAGGCGGAGAGCGACTGCAATACGGAGCTCCTGCGGATCAAGACGTGTGCCTGTCGCAGACATAGGGACTGCCAGAAGGAAGTCCCCTGCATGGGGAGCCTGCACAGCTGTGAGGCGTGCACGATCACTGGGGGTTGTTGCTGCCTCCAGCAAAGCTGTGGCTTCTTTGTCTACAATGGGGCTGTCCCAACTGGATTGTTTCTTGGCTTTCGGCATGGCTGGTCTGAGTGCTGGGTCTGTCATGGCACCCCATTTCGTGTCACATTCCGTGTAGTAAACTATATATATATATATATATATAGTTTTATATATATATAAAATATATATATATATATATATATATATATATATATATATATATATATATATATATATATATATATATATATATATATAACAAACATTTATTAGTAAAGAAATTAAATTCTTTATTAGTACGTAATTGTTATTATAAAAATTTAAAAAATGTTTTATGCAGGATTCCATATTTGTCTTGAATATTTACCAATTTATTTACAAGACGTAAATTGAAGAGTGTTTTGGTGGTCAGGATATTGCCAACATGTGGTCTATAATTTTGTGTGTTTCGGATGTTGAGAGCGCTGAAACTGGAGAGTGTTCGCGTAATGGGAAGGTAATCTGCTTGTTACATGTCGCACGATACTTTGGTAGTTGAATTCTTTAGGTCTGTACCCGCAGATGAGGTAAATTGTGGACCAGCACTATTTAAAATGTTTAGAACACAGAGACACCAGAACAAAATTGGTGAGAGTAATTAACGACGGGTCCGCTAAACGCGCCGCGGTGCAGACGGACTCCATGCTCAGTTACACATGGAGCCACGATAGAGCCCAGCAGGATTAGAGACCCCCTTACGCCAGTTGATTATCAGTTGAGTTCTGAGAGTGATTAGAACCAAAACCAGGTGATTAGCACGAGGTGAACAGTCTGGATGTCCCGCGCTCCTTACGTATATTAATCTATCATTCCTACCAGTGACGAACATTAAGCTAGGCTTCCTACCAGTGAGGTACATTAACCTAGGCTTCCTACCAGTGAGGTACATTAACCTAGGCTTCCTACCAGTGAGGAACATTAACCTAGGCTTCCTACCAGTGAGGTACATTAACCTAGGCTTCCTACCAGTGAGGAACATTAGCCTAGGCTTCCTACCAGTGAGGAACATTAACCTAGGCTTCCTACCAGTGAGGAACATTAACCTAGGCTTCCTACCAGTGAGGAACATTAACCTAGGCTTCCTACCAGTGAGGTACATTAACCTAGGCTTCCTACCAGTGAGGTACATTAACCTAGGCTTCCTACCAGTGAGGAACATTAACCTAGGCTTCCTACAAGTGAGGTACATTAACCTAGGCTTCCTACCAGTGAGGTACATTAACCTAGGCTTCCTACCAGTGAGGAACATTGACCTAGGCTTCCTACCAGTGACAATCATTAACCTAGGCTTCCTACCAGTGAGGAACATTAACCTAGGCTTCCTACCAGTGAGGAACATTAACCTAGGCTTCCTACCAGTGACGAACATTAACTAGGCTTCCTACCAGTGACAATCATTAACCTAGGCTTCCTACCAGTGAGGAACATTAACCTAGGCTTCCTACCAGTGAGGTACATTAACCTAGGCTTCCTACCAGTGAGGAACATTAACCTAGGCTTCCTACCAGTGAGGTACATTAACCTAGGCTTCCTACCAGTGAGGTACATTAACCTAGGCTTCCTACCAGTGAGGAACATTAACCTAGGCTTCCTACCAGTGAGGAACATTAACCTAGGCTTCCTACCAGTGAGGAACATTAACCTAGGCTTCCTACCAGTGAGGTACATTAACCTAGGCTTCCTACCAGTGACGTACATTAACCTAGGCTTCCTACCAAATAAGGAACATTAACCCAGGCTTCTTACCAGTGAGGTACATTAACCTAGGCTTCCTACAGGTGACGAACAT
This sequence comes from Procambarus clarkii, assembly GCF_040958095.1. Lineage (NCBI taxonomy): Eukaryota > Metazoa > Arthropoda > Malacostraca > Decapoda > Cambaridae > Procambarus > Procambarus clarkii. The sequence continues at coordinate 50,470,032 of NC_091152.1, read as the reverse complement.
TAACCTAGGCTTCCTACCAGTGAGGAACATTAACCTAGGCTTCCTACCAGTGAGGTACATTAACCTAGGCTTCCTACCAGTGAGGAACATTAACCTAGGCTTCCTACCAGTGAGGAACATTAACCTAGGCTTCCTACCAGTGAGGTACATTAACCTAGGCTTCCTACCAGTGACTAACATTATCCTAGGCTTCCTACCAGTGAGGTACATTAACCTAGGCTTCCTACAGGTGACGAACATTAACCTAGGCTTCCTACCAGTGAGGAACATTAACCTAGGCTTCCTACCAGTGAGGAACATTAACCTAGGCTTCCTACCAGTGAGGAACATTAACCTAGGCTTCCTACCAGTGAGGAACATTAACCTAGGCTTCCTACCAGTGAGGTACATTAACCTAGGCTTCCTACCAGTGACTAACATTACCCTAGGATTCCTACCAGTGAGGTACATTAACCTAGGCTTCCTACCAGTGAGGAACATTAACCTAGGCTTCCTACCAGTGACAATCATTAACCTAGGATTCCTACCAGTGAGGTACATTAACCTAGGCTTCCTACCAGTGAGGAACATTAACCTAGGCTTCCTACCAGTGAGGAACATTAACCTAGGCTTCCTACCAGTGACAATCATTAACCTAGGCTTCCTACCAGTGAGGAACATTAACCTAGGCTTCCTACCAGTGAGGAACATTAACCTAGGCTTCCTACCAGTGATGAACATTAACTAGGCTTCCTACCAGTGACAATCATTAACCTAGGCTTCCTACCAGTGAGGAACATTAACCTAGGCTTCCTACCAGTGAGGTACATTAACCTAGGCTTCCTACCAGTGAGGAACATTAACCTAGGCTTCCTACCAGTGAGGTACATTAACCTAGGCTTCCTACCAGTGAGGAACATTAACCTAGGCTTCCTACCAGTGAGGTACATTAACCTAGGCTTCCTACCAGTGACGTACATTAACCTAGGCTTCCTACCAATAAGGAACATTAACCCAGGCTTCTTACCAGTGAGGTACATTAACCTAGGCTTCCTACAGGTGACGAACATTAACCTAGGCTTCCTACCAGTGAGGAACATTAACCTAGGCTTCCTACCAGTGAGGTACATTAACCTAGGCTTCCTACCAGTGAGGAACATTAACCTAGGCTTCCTACCAGTGAGGAACATTAACCTAGGCTTCCTACCAGTGAGGTACATTAACCTAGGCTTCCTACCAGTGACTAACATTACCCTAGGCTTCCTACCAGTGAGGTACATTAACCTAGGCTTCCTACAGGTGACGAACATTAACCTAGGCTTCCTACCAGTGAGGAACATTAACCTAGGCTTCCTACCAGTGAGGAACATTAACCTAGGCTTCCTACCAATGAGGAACATTAACCTAGGCTTCCTACCAGTGAGGAACATTAACCTAGGCTTCCTACCAGTGAGGTACATTAACCTAGGCTTCCTACCAGCGACTAACATTACCCTAGGATTCCTACCAGTGAGGTACATTAACCTAGGCTTCCTACCAGTGAGGAACATTAACCTAGGCTTCCTACCAGTGAGGAACATTAACCTAGGCTTCCTACCAGTGACAATCATTAACCTAGGCTTCCTACCAGTGAGGAACATTAACTTAGGCTTCCTACCAGTGAGGAACATTAACCTAGGCTTCCTACCAGTGATGAACATTAACTAGGCTTCCTACCAGTGACAATCATTAACCTAGGCTTCCTACCAGTGAGGAACATTAACCTAGGCTTCCTACCAGTGAGGTACATTAACCTAGGCTTCCTACCAGTGAGGAACATTAACCTAGGCTTCCTACCAGTGAGGTACATTAACCTAGGCTTCCTACCAGTGAGGAACACTAACCTAGGCTTCCTACCAGTGAGGTACATTAACCTAGGCTTCCTACCAGTGAGGTACATTAACCTAGGCTTCCTACCAGTGAGGAACATTAACCTAGGCTTCCTACCAGTGAGGAACATTAACCTAGGCTTCCTACCAGTGAGGAACATTAACCTAGGCTTCCTACCAGTGAGGTACATTAACCTAGGCTTCCTACCAGTGACGTACATTAACCTAGGCTTCCTACCAATAAGGAACATTAACCCAGGCTTCTTACCAGTGAGGTACATTAACCTAGGCTTCCTACAGGTGACGAACATTAACCTAGGCTTCCTACCAGTGAGGAACATTAACCTAGGCTTCCTACCAGTGAGGTACATTAACCTAGGCTTCCTACCAGTGAGGAACATTAACCTAGGCTTCCTACCAGTGAGGAACATTAACCTAGGCTTCCTACCAGTGAGGTACATTAACCTAGGCTTCCTACCAGTGACTAACATTACCCTAGGCTTCCTACCAGTGAGGTACATTAACCTAGGCTTCCTACAGGTGACGAACATTAACCTAGGCTTCCTACCAGTGAGGAACATTAACCTAGGCTTCCTACCAGTGAGGAACATTAACCTAGGCTTCCTACCAATGAGGAACATTAACCTAGGCTTCCTACCAGTGAGGAACATTAACCTAGGCTTCCTACCAGTGAGGTACATTAACCTAGGCTTCCTACCAGTGACTAACATTACCCTAGGATTCCTACCAGTGAGGTACATTAACCTAGGCTTCCTACCAGTGAGGAACATTAACCTAGGCTTCCTACCAGTGAGGAACATTAACCTAGGCTTCCTACCAGTGACAATCATTAACCTAGGCTTCCTACCAGTGAGGTACATTAACCTAGGCTTCCTACCAGTGACTAACATTACCCTAGGCTTCCTACCAGTGAGGTACATTAACCTAGGCTTCCTACAGGTGACGAACATTAACCTAGGCTTCCTACAGGTGACGAACATTAACCTAGGCTTCCTACCAGTGAGGAACATTAACCTAGGCTTCCTACCAGTGAGGAACATTAACCTAGGCTTCCTACCAGTGAGGAACATTAACCTAGGCTTCCTACCAGTGAGGAACATTAACCTAGGCTTCCTACTAGTGAGGTACATTAACCTAGGCTTCCTACCAGTGACTAACATTACCCTAGGCTTCCTACCAGTGAGGTACATTAACCTAGGCTTCCTACCAGTGACGAACATTAACCTAGGCTTCCTACCAGTGAGGAACATTAACCTAGGCTTCCTACCAGTGAGGTACATTAACCTAGGCTTCCTACCAGTGACTAACATTAACCTAGGCTTCCTACCAGTGAGGAACATTACCCTAGGCTTCCTACCAGTGACGAACATTAACCTAGGCTTCCTACCAGTGATGTAGACCTATCCAGACATTGCGTCCAACAACTTTAGATAATAAGGTGGAAACGAATTATTATGTACAATATTAATATATTTGTTATAAAGGGAAATAACAATGACGTGAATTTTCAGTGAGAAAATCAGTGTGAGTAATGCGGGATATTTGAAGACTTCCTTTTCAACCTAAATACATAATGTGGGGAAGCCAAGACTGGAGTGTGGGGGAAGCCAAGACTGGTGTGTGGGAAAGCTGAGACTGGTGTGTGGGAAAGCTAAGACAGGAGTGTGGGGAAGCCAAGACAGGAGTGTGGGGAAGCCAAGACCGGTGTAAGGCTAACTATGTCAACAGGAAACTATTAGTTACTAACTGTGAAAGACAAGGGAGCGAAAGAGCGAGGGAGCCGGTCGGCCGAGCGGACAGCACGCTGGACTTGTGATCCTGTGGTCCTGGGTTCAATCCCAGGCGCCGGCGAGAAACAATGGGCAGAGTTTCTTTCACCCTATGCCCCTGTTACCTAGCAGTAAAATAGGTACCTAGGTGTTAGTCAGCTGTCACGGGCTGCTTCCTGGGGGTGGAGGCCTGGTCGAGGACCGGGCCGCGGGGACACTAAAGCCCCGAAATCATCACAAGGTAGGTATCCCCATCTCTACTGTCAAAACTGTATTGGTCCAAACACTCAGGTTTGATAGGAAAGAAATTACTGACTCCCAACGACCTGAAAGTACTAGTCTAAAAATCTATGATTTGTTCAGATCTGAAACCTATATCTATGGTCAACACAAAACGTCCACTAGACTGTCCGACACAGTGGTTGCAAGGATCAGCTTGGGTTACCGTTACCTGTGGCAGGGGCTACAGGTGACGGATCTCCCAATCCTGAGCATTCCAGTTGCAAACTCTGTGAGCAGGAACTGCGGCATGATCTCCCACACTACATCACCGAATGACCAGTTATTAGACCTTTCAGACCAGTTGGCATGAGGTACCTGGAGCTTTGCAATTACTTTATTCACTCTCGTGTTCTTGAGGATATCCTCACAGTGTACCCAAAATTTGCCAGTGCAGGCTACTAAACATATGGCCCTGTATGACTAACCATCCTGTGTGATGGGGATTTTTTAGCATCACCGAGTTACCTTTTTTGACACAATGTACTCCACTTCATATAGTGTAGGGTAGCTGCACTAATGCAGATGTACCTCATGTATTAATAAAAAAAAATCTGTGACTACTAGAAGATCATGTTAGGAACCCACATTTATAATGAAGGGTCTAAAGCGAAGATCAAGTCAAACTTGTGTATTGACCCCTCCCCGAGTGAGGGGAGGCGGGCAGCACTGGTCCAGTCCGAGGGGAAGGTTCTCTGTCAGCCCCGGGAGCGCCGGGTGTGAGGACAAATACATTTGTTTGTGTATCGAGGAGGCAAGTTCGCTTGTATAGATGGCTTCAGGTGTTAGTTTCCATCTACCGTTACTATTTAGTGGTGCGTGTGATGATATCTCTCTCTCTCTCTCTCTCTCTCTCTCTCTCTCTCTCTCTCTCTCTCTCTCTCTCTCTCTCTCTCTCTCTCTCTCTCTCTCTCTCTCTCTCACACATTATATTATATTATATATATATATAAATATATATATATATATATATATATATATATATATATATATATATATATATATATATATATATATATAAACAGAGTGTCCCAACAGAAGTAGATCAGAGTGTGTCCCATCAGGAGTAGATAAGAGAGTGTCCCATCAGAAGATCAGAGAGTGTCCCATCAGAAGATCAGAGAGTGTCCCATCAGAAGATCAGAGAGTGTCCCATCAGAAGATCAGAGAGTGTCCCATCAGAAGATCAGAGTGTGTCCCATCAGAAGATCAGAGAGTGTCCCATCAGAAGTAGATCAGAGGGTGTCCCATCAGAAGTAGATCAGAGAGAGTTCCATCAGGAGTAGATAAAAGAGTGTCCCATCAGAAGATCAGAGAGTGTCCCATCAGAAGATCAGAGAGTGTCCCATCAGGAGTAGATAAGAGAGTGTCCCATCAGAAGATCAGAGGGTGTCCCATCAGAAGTAGATCAGAGAGTGTCCCATCAGAAGTAGATAAGAGAGTGTCCCATCAGAAGATCAGAGAGTGTCCCATCAGAATATCAGAGAGTGTCCCATCAGAAGATCAGAGAGAGTTCCATCAGGAGTAGATAAGAGAGTGTCCCATCAGAAGATCAGAGGGTGTCCCATCAGAAGTAGATCAGAGTGTGTCCCATCTGGAGTAGATAAGAGAGTGTCCCATCAGAAGATCAGAGAGTGTCCCATCTGAAGATCAGAGAGTGTCCCATCAGAAGATCAGAGAGTGTCCCATCAGAAGATCAGAGTGTGTCCCATCAGAAGATCAGAGTGTGTCCCATCAGAAGTAGATCAGAGAGAGTTCCATCAGGAGTAGATCAGAGGGTGTCCATCAGAAGTAGATCAGAGGGTGTCCCATCAGAAGTAGATCAGAGAGAGTTCCATCAGGAGTAGATCAGAGGGTGTCCATCAGAAGTAGATCAGAGGGTGTCCCATCAGAAGTAGATCAGAGAGTGTCCCAACAGAAGTATATCAGAGGGTGTCCATCAGAAGTAGATCAGAGGGTGTCCCATCAGTAGATCAGAGGGTGTCCCATCAGTAGATCAGAGGGTGTCCCATCAGTAGATCAGAGGGTGTCCCATCAGAAGTAGAACAGAGAGTGTCCCATCAGGAGTAGATCAGATGGTGTCCCAACAGAAGTAGATCAGAGGGTGTCCCATCAGGAGTAGATCAGAGAGTGTCCCATCAGGAGTAGATCAGATGGTGTCCTAACAGAAGTAGATCAGAGGGTGTCCCATCGGAAGTAGATCAGAGGATATCCCCTCAGATGTAGATCTGTATCCCATCAGAAGTAGATCAGAGTGTGTGTCCCATTAGAAGTAGATCAGAGTGTGTCCCAACAGAAGTAGATCAGAGTGTCCCAACAGAAGTAGATCAGAGTGTCCCAACATAAGTAGATCAGAGTGTCCCAACATAAGTAGATCAGAGTGTCCCAACAGAAGTAGATCAGAGTGTCCCAACAGAAGTAGATCAGTGTCCAACAGAAGTAGATCAGTGTCCCAACAGAAGTAGATCAGTGTCCCAACAGAAGTAGATCAGAGTGTCCCAACATAAGTAGATCAGAGTCCCAACAGAAGTAGATCAGAGTGTTCCAACAGAAGTAGATCAGTGTCGCAACAGAAGTAGATCAGAGTGTCCCAACAGAAGTAGATCAGAGTGTCCCAACAGAAGTAGATCAGTGTCCCAACAGAAGTAGATCAGAATGTCCCAACAGAAGTAGATCAGAATGTCCCAACAGAAGTAGATCAGAGTGCCCCAACAGAAGTAGATCAGTGTCCCAACAGAAGTAGATCAGTGTCCCAACAGAAGTAGATCAGTGTCCCAACAGAAGTAGATCAGAGTGTCCCAACAGAAGTAGATCAGAGTGTCCCAACAGAAGTAGACCAGTGTCCCAACAGAAGTAGATCTGAGTGTCCCAACAGAAGTAGATCAGTGTCCCAACAGAAGTAGATCTGAGTGTCCCAACAGAAGTAGATCAGAGGGAAACATTACTGGACATAGAGCAGTCGGCGATCTCGCGAAGCCTCGTGTCCAACACTAAAAAAAAACTCAAATACGCAGCTCGAATGGAAACCAGAAACGCGGGAACTTACACGTGTCATAGTGTTGTCTTCACAAAGTGAGGGACAATGTTCATTTTGCACATTGAATGTCGGTATTCCAGAGGCCAACGCAATATTTTTATGCTAATTTATGTGTGAAAGGAACGGATTTAAAGAGCTACAAAAAACTGTCAATTCATCACTAAGTTAATGATAGTGATGAATTGACAGTTTTTTGTAGCTCTTTAAATCCGTTCCTTTCACACATAAATTAGCATAAAAATATTGCGTTGGCCTCTGGAATACCGACATTCAATGTGCAAAATGAACATTGTCCCTCACTGTGTGAAGACAACACTATGACACGTGTAAGTTCCCGCGTTTCTGGTTTCCATTCAAGCTGCGTATTTGAGGGTTTTTTTAGTGTTGGACACGAGGCTTCGCGAGATCGCCGACTGCTCTATGTCCAGTAATGTTTCCCTCTGATCTACTTCTGTTGGGACACTCAGATAGTTTTAACCCATTAGGTCATAGTTACATCATAAGTTAATGATGTTCTTCTGCTCGTCTCATGTCTAATTAATAATGGAAATTTTGTGAGTGAGTTTTATATCCTGTGTTTGTGTGAGGCATATTAATGTCTGGCGTGAGCAGGAGGCAAGGTCAGGGGTTGGAAATACCTTGATATTATGTAGAAAAAAAGTGCTTGTAACAAGCGCCGATTATAATTATAAAGTATGCAGGTTATATGTGAACTGTACATCTGTTAATGTTTACTAGAGTAAAGAGTAAGGGGAGACATGATAACCACCTACAAAATTCTCAGGGGAATTGACAGGGTGGACAAAGAAAAATTCTTCAGCGCGGGTGGAACACCAACAAGGGGACACAGATGGAAACTTAGTACCCAGATGAACCACAGAGACGTTAGAAAAAATTTGTTCAGTGTCAGTGTAGTTAATAAATGGAATACATTAAGTAGTGTTGTGGTGGAGGCTGACTCCATACACAGTTTCATATATAGATATAAAATGAATAAAAAAATAGAGCCCAATAGGCTCAGTAATCTGTACACCAGTTGATTGACAGTTGAGAGGCGGGACCAAAGAGCCAGAGCTCAACCCCCGCAAACACAACTAGGTGAGTACTAGATACACCAGTATCTTAGATATTAGATACACTAGTGCACTAGAACACTGGAACTTCACCCGGTGTTCTACTGCAAACACCAATAATCTGCTGGAACCCCCTATTTATTGGGTTGTATTGATGCAGTAATATTTTGAGAAACAGTATATGCTGCCTCCCACCATGGGAGGCTGGGGGAGGGGGGGTAGTATGTACTATTTAGCATGGGACTATGGGATGTTAATGGGCGTGTTGTAGCTGCCATGGGGGTTATGGGTGGGAGATGTACAGGTTCTCATGGGCACATGTTGTGGTACACAATATTCACATTTGGTCACATACTCTGTGTATATCCACTACACAATCCATTATGGCGTGGTGGATTGGCCTATTACTCTGTATCACATCAACGCTTATCCATTTTATAAGCAAATCCATCATGGTACTGATCCGCCAATCCACCGCATCGATGATACCACTATTCATCACCCAGATAACCCATTAATAGGCTCGTAAATAGTTTTAACCCATTAGGTCATAGTTATATCTGTGAGATTTTTCTCTACGCCTACCTCCCTTAGGAGGTGGACTACAAGTTTAAAGTCTGCTCACGGCAGTTAAGCATGATTCCAGTAGAAAAAGGAAAAGCGGGAGCAAACCGCCAGGCCTCCACCACCAAGAGTGAAAACCTGTCCACAATAGGCCGCTGGCTCCTCCTAGTTAAACAGGACGTTAAAACTAATAAAGGGTAACCGACGGGTTCTCACAATCAAATATTTATATTTGATGTGGCGCTATGAATTGGAATTCAAATTCCCAAGAACAGCCGCCTTATCAAGATCACATCAACATTTAATAATGATATGCAGAAATATGGTGGAATAATATGGTTGAAGGGTTGACATCAAAGACTGTTTTCTATAACATAACAATTCATTAATAACAAGAGACTAACTACTACATTACCGAGTTTACATTACGTTAATGTCCATCCAGTGGCACGATAACAAACAGCTAACTAGCAACCCTTGCTGTGAGGCTGCATACTGAACTAACCTGAACACAGGTGTGCCCACTGATGACGCAATATCGCAAATCAAAGAAAAATATCACAGACTAAGTTACACCACAGCGAATGGTTACGTTATTGTACATCAAGTGGCATTTGCAACATAGCTATTCAACAGCCCTGCGAGAAGTGACAGCAGGCTCCATCTTGCTGACACTTCCGGCTGACAACATGAACTAACTGAACAAATGAAGGATATCCACTGAAGACAAAGACACAAGCAGGCAATCAATAGTGTCTCGGTTTCCCTGACAGCTACTATAATCACAAACTTAGGGGTCCTCCCGCCCCCCAGGAGAGACCCACGTAACTAGGCGAGAGTCCAACAGTGACTCCCCCCTATCACAACCCCGTGTGAACACTCTTTGCAACTCCCAACAAGAAGTTGCCCTGTTGTAAACAGTAACAAAGACAGGCAAGGCGGGATTCTGGGACACAGCTCGACAGATCCCTAGATGACTCTACTCTCGTCACCAGATGACAACCAAAAGAAATTGCCTTAAGTGATTAATTACGTTAATTGACTGATCGCAGCAGTCAGCAACAAAGTACTACGGTAATCACAAACAATTGTCTCCCACTAGACAACAACATGATGATACTCTATGTTAATCTTTAACACTTGTCTCTCTCTTGTTAACACTACTCAACATATATTACATCACACTTGACTTCTTGCAAGTATTCAGTGAGTAATTCTCAATTAAGGTCAAACGGACCACTAATTACATCCCCATTGAGTTACGTTAACTAAGCCTACCCTAATTTGGTAGCTTCTCCACAGTCTGTGTCAAAAAATTACTAGTGAGTGTTAATTACCCTAATTAATTCTGAGCGATCAATTAACTGTCACCAGGACCGATAATTAATCATGCAGAAATACGTCTTACTCCGCACTGCCTAAGCAGGTCTCATCAAACACTGTGAATTCACGGGAAAAGAGTTAATTACCCTAATTAACAAGATGTGCCAATAATCCACTGTCCTCAGACAGGATATGATTAATACAATGATTTATGCTAGCTCCATGACCTCGCTTTACTGAGTCACCGGAGCTCTCCAATGTTAATTACTCCAATAATTAACCTGAGCCACTAATTGCTATACCCCTGAAAGGTAATTAGTCTCGAGCATATTACGTTAACACAAGTACTGACAGACTCTGACAGATCCTCTTCCACTACGTGAATTCATGATGAGAAGGCTAATTACATAATTAGCTAGAGTGGTCAATTAATTGTCACATGAACAATTAATTGCTCCCGAGACGTATCTCACTCTCGCTCAACACTGTTTTTCTTATAACAGCTCTCACTCACTCCACAATACTAAGTGTGCACCCCTTATCCAGTTAATTACCCCTTACTTAATTAACTCACTGAATCCTTAAGTCCTCAACACAACTTAAAGAAACAAAGTAACCTCAGCGTTACATAGGTCACACTACAATGGCATGCAACATCATAAAAGCACTGCCCACATATGGTTGCGGCTACTGCAACTCGCTAATTACTGTGCCCACACAATAATGACACACGGTTGTGCAACACACAAAAGTATACTAATATTACTGCCCCCCTCTTTTACTTGCACCCGATTGCAAAGGAATACTGTGAACACACACACACTTACCTCAGCAAGGCAATTAACCCATCAATTGCCTGCTCTCAATAAGTACTGTGAATTCCCCTGAATAATCCTAGAGGTCCCTTAAACCCTCAACACAGTTCCTGGGGCAATAATATCGTATAAACTGATAACAACACTGCACGAACCTGCAACATAATGATGCCGTCATCATCATGCCCCACATGCTAATGACATCATTAGGCAATCAGTCAGCAATCACACCTACTGACTTACCACACAACACAGTACATAAACATGCAAATGAACACATAGAAATGGCATTCACATAATCAATGAAAATTATATCACCAAGTAATATGTAACTAACTACACAGACTTCAGGGGTCCCCACTGACATCCCTGCCTACCTCTAATGATCATAATTTTACGGTACTCTATGGCATTAATCCAGTCTGAACGATTATATAGAATTGACAGGCTGGATCACTTATATGGTAAATCTCTACACTGACTGGTTACATACTCTAGTCAGTCTACTAACATATAGTGTGGTCCCGTGTATAATATCTATCTCCAGGCACCGCCCCTATCAAACACATGGATCCCACTGACAGCTGTCACTCAGCTGCTTCTCTAGCCTGGCGAGGCTCTGAGATAACTCTTACCGGGAATTTCCACCGGTACCCATCACACTGTAATAGTACTCATTTCTACTGCCCTCTTTCCCTTATTTTTTTCCTCATTTCCCAAGTCACTACCACACTAGCTGACAACACTTAGCTTGCTTGCTCCTCATGCGTCGACACGATGTGGCACAAGGCTGTCCCGGGAAAGTGGCCAAGGCATGTGGCCACAGCGCCCCTCCCGAGCTGAGAGAGGGGGGGTGGGGTTTGGCCTGGCGCGCGGGTGGGTGGACTGGCACGCGGGCACGCGGCTAGGTGGCCTGGGGTGGCCACGGGTAGCGCATGATGTCATGGCACCCCACCGGCTGAACTGGCGGGCGGGGTGGGGGTAGGGTTTGGCCGCGCGTGTGGCCACGGGCTGGCAGGCTGCCGCCCACAGGAGTACCCACGCGGCTGGGGAATCACAACCCCATCAAGCTAGAACCTGCCTTGTTCTACACTGGGGTGACAATGGCCGGCGGCGTCCCCACACTGACGCAGCCTGGCGGAATGCAAAGTCCAACATGGGCCTGTAATATCACACTCACTTACACTGCCCAACACCAATTGTCCATTGCCACTAGACAGGATACTCGACCCACCTGTTACACCATGAGGCACCAGCTGCCCCATTGGTGAACACAGTCAACTGTCTCTTAGGTTTTTACTGTTTCTTCCATAAATCCTTGGCCCCAATTCAGTTAATTGGGCCCTGACACAACCCCTGATGGCAGGTTTGCCATATGCAATGAGAAATTTGGACGACAGAAGCGATTAACGGGGGGTGGAGGTGGCCGGCGTGCCACCCCCACCAAACACTGCTTCCTCCCATGGCCGCCCAATTCAAACTAACTCCCTGGCGGGCGGGAAAACTCAAATACCCCTACCTCCTCCCTACCTTGTCTAGACCAATCAGCTTGAAGCCGGCACGGCTCCTCGTGCCTCAACCAGTCACAGGCCTCCGTCACCCTCGGGCGTCCTGTGACGTCACAAGGAGGGAGAGGCCTATGACAGTGGCGTACTGTCTCACATGGTGGGGGGGGGGGGGGTGGGGGGGGGAAGGCAGCGTTCACCCCACTCTCCTCCCACATCTAACGGTTTTTTTTTCAAGTAACTCACATCCTACTTCACAGAAACAGGAAAATTTCTGTAATTCTCTCTACAGAGCAATCACAGACTTCTAACTACTCACAAATGATAGTTCGTAACATAAGCTTTCATTCAACACCCAACAAGCATATGTTATTTTGAAAGCTTCAGTTTCTAGAGTGACTAGCCTAATCTAGAAACTAGGAAAACTAGCTGAGGGATCTAGATCCCTCACAATATCTATTCGCTTATCTTCTGTTCCACATATCTTCTATCCATTATTCTTTCCATTTCAACGCTAATAAACCCATTCATTGCATCGTTCATAGCCTCTCATCTATCCATACTTGTTCAATCTATTACCCCCAATCACCATCCTATTCACAACAGAATCTATCCGCCCCCGCCATGCAAAACTCGTCATGACGCCACAGACTCCATTGCCCCAAACATAACTTTCTCTGTCAAGTAATTTATCGAATCACTGATTACCAATTAACTGGCAGCCGAGGTAAACTACAGCCTCTTCTGCAGCCTAATGTTTGTGCCAAGGTTGTGTAGGCAGGAGCCATGACGCGCCGCCTGATCACTCTTGTGCCCAGGTTGTGTAGGCAGGAGCCATGACGCGCCGCCTGATCACTCTTGTGCCCAGGTTGTGTAGGCAGCAGCCATGACGCGCCACCTGATCACTCTTGTGCCCAGGTTGTGTAGGCAGGAGCCATGACGCGCCGCATGATCACTCTTGTGCCAAGGTTGTGTAGGCAGCAGCCATGACGCGCCGCCTGATCACTCTTGTGCCAAGGTTGTGTAGGCAGCAGCCATGACGCGCCACCTGATCACTCTTGTGCCAAGGTTGTGTAGGCAGCAGCCATGACGCGCCGCCTGATCACTCTTGTGTAAGACACCAACTGGTAGACACGAGTTATCTCCCCCGCCCCTCGCGTCCTAACGCTAATTACATCATTTATCGACTCCTCCAAAACGTTTCCACCGCCATTATCTTGTCGGGTAATATGGGCCCCTTCCTCCTTGTTCTTGTGGCCCCGTTTGGACCAGCGTCTTCCCTCCTCCTCCTCCTCCAGGGCCATCCCCAGGGCCATCTTGTGGCCCCGTCTGGAGCAGCGTCTTCCCTCCTCCTCCTCCAGGGCCATCTTGTAGCCCCGTCTGGAGCAGCGTCTTCCCTCCTCCTCCTCCTCCAGGGCCATCCCCAGGGCCATCTTGTGGCCCCGTCTGGAGCAGCGTCTTCCCTCCTCCTCCTCCAGGGCCATCCCCAGGGCCATCTTGTGGCCCACTGTGGCCCCACTGTGGCCCCGCTGTGGCCCCACTGTGGCCCCGCTGAGGCCCCACTGTGGCCCTGCTGTGGCCCCGCTGTGGCCCCGCTGTGGCCCCACTGTGGCCCCACTGTGGCCCCACTGTGGTCCCGCTGTGGCCCCACTGTGGTCCCACTGGCCCCGCTGTGGCCCCACTTTGGCCCCGCTGTGGCCCCACTGTGGTCCCACTGTGGCCCCACTGTGGCCCCGCTGTGGCCCCACTGTGGCCCCGCTGTGGCCCCACTGTGGCCCCGCTGTGGCCCCACTGTGGCCCCACTGTGGCCCCGCTCTGGCCCCGCTATGGCCCCACTGTGGTCCCACTGTGGCCCCACTGTGGTCCCACTGTGGCCCCACTGTGGTCCCACTGTGGCCCCACTGTGGCCCCACTGTGGCCCCGCTCTGGCCCCACTGTGGCCCCGCTATGGCCCCACTGTGGTCCCACTGTGGCCCCGCTGTGGCCCCACTGTGGTCCCACTGTAGCCCCACATTAGCCCCGCTGTGGGTCCACTGTGACCCCACTGTGGCCCCGCTGTGGCCCCACTGTGGTCCCACTGTAGCCCCACATTAGCCCCGCTGTGGCTCCACTGTGGCCCACTGCGGCCCCACTCATCACTAATGGATGCACTCATCTCCTGTTGGTCCCTTCACCTCCCTCCAGTGGCTGCGGACCCTACCTGTCCCGCCCTGTAGTGACCCTGTCACGCTCCCAGCTGGTCTTGTGCCCCTCTCACCTTCACCAGCCCCTCTCACCTTCACCCGCCCCTCTCACCTTCACCAGCCCCTCTCACCTTCACCCGCCCCTCTCACCTTCACCAGCCCCTCTCACCTTCACCAGCCCCTCTCACCTTCACCCGCCCCTCTCACCTTCACCAGCCCCTCTCACCTTCACCCGCCCCTCTCACCTTCACCAGCCCCTCTCACCTTCACCCGCCCCTCTCACCTTCACCCGCCCCTCTCACCTTCACCGGCCCCTCTCACCTTCACCAGCCCCTCTCGCCGTCACCAGCCCCTCTCACCTTCACCTGCCCCTCTCACCTTCACCCACCCCTCTCACCTTCACCGGCCCCTCTCACCTTCACCTGTCCCTCTCACCTTCACCAGCCTCCAGGCCTGACACTCTCACATCAGCCACAGACTCCGTGTTCCTCCTCACCTCCGGGCTCATGTTTACACTGCTATCTCGGTTCTCCTGGCTATCATAGCCCTTATTATGATAGCTAAGCTGGCGTGTTTGGGTCATCTAGCCATGGTCAGTTGTTACCGTACTGTGGCTCACGCGTCCCATTAGTACCGTACCCGCATCATCATCATCATCATCATCATCATCATCATCATCATCATCATCATCATCACCATCATCTGGTGCAACATCTGCTCCCCCCCGCCCCCCTTGCACTTGCATGAAGGTATGCTGTTAAAATGCCCAGTTTCCCCTTGTGTTCCCCCTTGCGTCATGCTCTCGTCCTCTCCCGCCTGGCCCCAGGCTAATAAGTCATTTAGTGAGGTGTGGAGATTTTTTCGGGTGAGTGTTGTCACGCCCCGAAGCTGTTACAGTGTTGTTTCAGTAACCTTCATGTCTCTGGCCGCTCAGTGTATCTGAATATTGCTCTCTCAACACTTGTTAGTAACTTCCTTTTGGCGTCTTAATCCTGAGTATCGCTGCTGTTTGTGTCCTGACAAATATACTAAAACATTTCTTAATTAACGAGGATATTAACAAGTAGGTCTGATAGTGTGAGGCGTTACACTCTACTCTGTGCAAGAGTGTCACCAGGTGTGTGTCACCAGGTGTGTTGCTAGGTGTGTCACCAGGTGTGTTGCCAGGTGTGTCACCAGGTGTGTCACCAGGTGTGTCACCAGGTGTGTCACCAGGTGTGTCACGAGTTGTGTCACCAGTTGTGTCACCTCTGTATACACGTACCGTGAGTAGTGTAAAGTACGACTACGGCGACGCGCACCAGCTGCCCCAGGTGGCACTCTTGAGTGCCATCTGAGCAGGTGAGGCGCGACGTCGTAGTCGCAGCGCGTCGTCGTCGTCGCAGAGGGTTTTTTTGGGATTTTCCTGGAAGTTTTGGTGTGTTTCGGACGCGTGTGAGCGTCCGGTGTTTGGGTATGTGGTCAGGAAAGAGAGTAAGTCATGTTGATGGGTGCCAGGTGGTGCGCGTCGTCGTCGTCGCAGCGCGACGTCGTCGTCGTCGCGGAGGGTTTGGGAGGGGAATTTCCCGGATGTTATGATGCGTGGCATCCGGCCAGGCGTCACTTGAGAGAGTGTCATGTTGGGGTTGGAAGCTAAGTGGTTGGTATGCAGTCATGTAGGGGGAAGAGGGGGAGTGTAGGTTATGTTGTGAAGGGAGGGGGGAGCCCCAATACCTGAGAGGATATCAATGACGTCCATTAGTTCTCCCCCTACACGGACAGGAAGTGTTGAGGGGAGCGTGAGAGAGGGGGAGAAGGAGGGGAAAGGGAGGTAACAGCTGGCAGTGGGTTTGTGTGTGAAAGTAGTCATTATTTTTTCTTAAAGAATGACAGTTTATGTACCCTCTCTGCTTCCAGAGCGCTAAGGATATGTGGGCTATACCTACCACGTAGCTATGAGGAGTGACACCAAATGTCCACATGGGTTACCTCTTCAAAGGCTGAGGCCTAACTGTTGCGAATGTCATCATCAAACTCTAACATAGTCAGTCAGTCATACCCCCCCCCCCCTCCCCACTCCCCCCCTCCCCCTTCCCTCCATCCACATAGCAGGACATACCCACATACCATCACCACCACCACACTGCTGGGAGTGACAGCAATATGGCATACCATACTCTCTCATGACACAGCTCTCACCGGCACATAGCATTGAGTGTGACAATGTTCTTTCTCAAAGGTGAGCCATGAGCGCAACATACAAATTCCAAAATGCAGTCCTGGGAGTTTGACACATTGATTAACAAGCTATCTGATTATTTATACAGCTTCTCTCTCTCTACATTATATGCGGGTTACATAGTGTGTCAAGAACTCTCTCTCTCTCTCTCTGTGTCTGTCTCTGTCTCTGTCTCTCTCTCTCTCTCTCTCTCTCTCTCTCTCTCTCTCTCCAGATCATTTAATAGTTGGGGAAAGTAACATCATTTTCCTTTCTCCTGCTGCCGCTGTTCACGTATCTTTCTCCATTTCACTTAGGATGACCACTATGTCAATTTTCGAGCCCCCCTTCATGCTCTTCCTCCCCCCTCTCTCTTACTCTTTTCTCCTCGTTTCATGCTCTCACTCACTTGCTCTCTTGTTTTTTCTTAGTAGATCTGATTCTTTACTATTGTAATTTTTATTATTACTAAGATAAAGAATGAACTTATATGTGAAAACAAAGTAAAAGAAGGAAAGAAGGTTAAGTGGGGTGATGGGTTTGGGTAAAAATATACAAAGGAGAAACAAAACTACATCTGAAAGGTTAGGAAAAGGATAATATATTCAACAAATACGTCAAAAAACACAATAAACTACATCTGAAAGGTTAGGAAAAGGATAATATATTCAACAAATCCGTCAAAAACACAATAAACTACATCTGAAAGGTTAGGAAAAGGATAATATATTCAACAAATCCGTCAAAAACACAATAAACTACATCTGGAAGGTTAGGTTATGGAGATGGGGAATACGAATAAATAAATAATAACAAACATAATAAATACAACTTATGAGCAACTTGATGAACTTTAACAAATAACCCTTGATCTGCAAAAATGTCCATTTGAGAAATTTGCCCTTGAAACGAGTAAATTCCCATATATATATATATATATATATATATATATATATATATATATATATATATATATATATATATATATATATATATATATATATATATATATATATATATATATATATATAACAAAAATCCTTTGAAATGGTTAAACTCCCAATCTTAAACAAATAACACTTGAAATGCAAAAATGCCCATTTGAGAAATTAACCCTTGAAATGAGTAAATGAATATGAGACAATGATTGACGAAACACAAAGACAAGCAGGAATAATTATGTAAGTT